>NC_141548.1:21152272-21463863 GCF_021556685.1 Rattus norvegicus | reverse complement strand
ATTTCCCTGATTTCTTTCCCATGGTTTGTTTTTGGTATACAGGAAAGATAATGAGTTATGTGTGTTATTTTGCATTCTACTACTTTTATGAATGTATTTTCAGCTTAAAGAAAAATTTTAGAGACAAATTGTCTCTATTTAGCATCACCTCTAGCTAATTCATGGTGGTCTTTGCATTTTAAATATTTTAATTCACATTACTCTTTTATATTTTCAGATTATTATGAGGGGAATTTTTCCCAGATTTTCTCACGGTATGATTTGGATTGGCCTAAAGGAAGGCTAAGAAATTTTGTGTGCTCACATTGTATTGTGCTTTTATGAATGTATTTATCAGTCTTAAGAGATGGTGATACATTTTTAGAGTTTTTAAAATATTATCAGGTCATCTGCAAATGAGAACGTTTTGACTTCTTCATTTTCCATTTGGGTTACCCAAGTTCACCACCCACCACTGATGCTTATTGTTATTCATTCCTCTTTCCCTCTGGGTGTCTCTCTTGTCTCTTTTCATTGTTGCTACTCCCTCTCCCCCCGACTTGTCCATCCTTCCCTGCCTCTAACTAGGTCCCTCCATCCCTCTGCCTCCCATGATTATGTGTTCCCCCTTCTAAGTGTGTTTCAAGCATCCACAGTTTGGCCTTCTGACATGTTACCCTTCATGTGATCAATGAATTGTATAGTGGGTCTTCTGAACTTTTGGGCTAACATCCATTTGTCACTAAATACATCCCATGTTATGTCCCTTTCCATCTCTGTTACTTCTCTGTTTTCCAGTTCCATCCCTTTGCCTACAAAGTTCCTGGTGTATTCATTTTTGATACCCGAGTACTGTTCCTCTGTTTAAATAGAGCGCACTTTCTATACTCATTCCTCAGTTGAGTTGAGGTCTATCGCGGTTGTTCCCAGCATTTGACTAATATAAGTAAGGCTGCTGTGAACATATTCAACTACACGTCCTTGTCATATGTGGATCAGGTTTGAGTATATGTGCTGAAGTGAGTGGTAAAGCTGGGTCTTCAGGTAAAGCTATTTGCAATGTTCCCTGATCCTCCACATTGATATCCAGAGTGGCTATACAGCTAGTAATCGCAGCAGCAGTGGAGGAGCGTTCCCCTTCCTCTACATCCCGGCCCACTCTGCTGCTGCCTCAGTTTTTATCTTACCATTCTGATTGGTGTAATGAAGAATCTCAGGTTCGTTTTGATTTGCCTTTTTCTGATAACTAAGGACGTTGAACATTTCTTGATGAGTTTCGCAGGCATTGAGATCCTCAGTTGAGAATTCTTGGTTTAACTCTCTATCCCAGTGTAAAAGTCAGGTTATTTGGTTGTCTGGGAGTTTACCTTTTGGAGTACTTTGTATATTTTGAATTTTGGCACTCTCACAGATGTAGGGTTGGTAAAACTCTTCTCCGAATCTGTAGCATGCTGTTTTGTCCTATTGGCAGTGTCCTTTGCTTTAAAGGAAGTTTTCAGATTGTTGAGATTTCATTCATTTACTGTTGATCTCAGAGCCCGACCCTTTGGTATTCTGTTCTCACAACTTTCTCCTGTGCAAATGTGTTCTTGGAACTTTGTGACACTTTCCCTTCTATTAGCTTCTGCATGTTTGGTTTTATGTGGATTTCCTTGATTCACTTGGACTTGAACTTTGTAGAAAGAGATAAAAATGGATCAATTGGCACTCAACTACATGCAGACCACCAGTTAGGGTAGCATCATTTCTTAAAATGCTTTCTGTTATGTTCAAAATCCTTGGTCATCAGGGAAATGCAAATCAAAACAACCCTGAGATTCCACCTCCCACCAGTCAGAATAACTAAGATCAAAAACTCAGGTGTCAGCAGATGCTGGCGAGAATGCACAGAAAGAGCAACACTCCTCCATTGTTGGTAGGATTGCAACTGGACAACCTCTCTGGAAATCGGTCTGGAGTTTCCTCCAAAATTGAACATTGCACTGCCTGAGAACCCAGCTATATCCATCCAAAAGATGCTCCAACATACAGAAAGACATATGCTCCACTATGTTCATAGCAGCCGTATTCATAACAGCCAGAACCTGGGGAAAACCCAGATGCCCTTCAAAGGAGGAATGGACACAGAAAATGTGGTACGTTTACACTGTGGAGTACTACACAGCTATTAAGAACAATGACTTCATGGAAATCTTACAGCAATGGAAGGAACTAGAAAATATCATCCTGAGTGAGGTAACCCATTCACAAGAAAACACACATCGTATGCACTCACTGATAAGTGGACATTAGCTCAAAATCTCAGATTACCCAAGATCCAATCCACAGACCACATGAAGCTCAAGAAGGATGACCAAAGTGTGGAAGCTTCAGTCCTTCTCAAAAGGGGGAACAAAAATATTCACAAGAGGAAGTATGGAGATAAAGTTTGGAGCAGAGACTGAAGGAAAGGCTACCCAGAGACTGCCCTAACTGGGGATCCAGTCTATATACATCCACCAAACCCAGACAATATTGCTGATGCTAAGAAGTGCAAGCTGACAGGAGCCTGATATAGCTGTCTCCTGAAAGGCACTGCCAGAGCATGACAAATACAGAGGCAAATGTTTGGAGTCAACCATTGAACTGAGAACAATGGAGGAGGCAGGGAAAGGATTGAAGGAGCTGAAGGGGTTTGCAACCCCATAACAACAATAATACCAACCAACTACAGCTCGAAGAGACTAAACCACTATTCAAATGGTACATATGGACAGACCCAGGACTCCAGCAGCATATGTAGAAAAGGATTGGCTTGTTGGGTATCAATGAGAGAAGAAGCCCTTGGTCCTGTGAAGGCTACATGCCCCAGTGTAGGAGAATGTCAGGGCAGGGTGGCAGGAAGGGTTGGGTGGGTAGGAGAACATCCTCAGAGAAACAGGGTGAGGGGGATGGGGTAGGGGGGATTTGGGTGTGAAACAGAGAAAGGCTATAACATTTGAATGTAACTAAAAACAAATAAAGAATAAAAAGAATTTTAAGAGGCATAATAAATGCAAAAGATTGGGGCGCCATTCCATAGTCGTGATGTGTTTCTTCTGTGAGAGCATACTGGTTAACTCACTTCTCTATGGCTGTTTTCTTATTTGAAAGTAAATAATGGGATCATCTGCGGAGTGGTTAGTAAGAAAAAAACCATTGCCTAACATGAATAGGTCCCTCCAGAGCATATGCTTAATATTCTAGGTATAGAGCAATTAGCTGGGGGGGGGTTAAAAACAAAAACCAAACAAAAAACAAGAACATCAACGATTAAAATAAATTTTGAATCCTGGGATTAAGGCGTGTGCCGACTTTGATCAGCTTTGTAGATGCTTCTCATAAACACACACATGTCCTATCACAGTTCTAGCAGTCGCCAGCAGAGGGAGCTGTGAGGTAGTGTGTGCTTCTTCCTTTCCAAGACACCCCAAGGCCTCAGGCCTCCATCCAGTGAGCTGGATCTAAGAGCAGCCTGGTTGAAACTCCTGCTGCCATGGTAGATTCTGCAGGAACATTTTTCTTTGGCCACAAGGAGCCTGTGTGGAGAAGACCTCTTGGCGGATCCTCAAGGACACTGCATGTCCTATTCTACAGGGAGAGGCCCAGATAGGTCTTTGAGAAAGGTCAGTGAGTTGTTGGGGGAAGTCTCTGATTGTGTGGCCGAGGGCCTGGAATGGCTGAGAGAAGGGCTGCTTCCCTGAGGGCAACGGATAGACCTTCTAGGGCTATGTCCTCCTACTTTATATTTTCACCCAATGGCTTATTATTCATATTTTCTTAATGGGATATGAGTATGGTCTTGGTGAGCATCTTGTCTCTCTGATTCTCAATCAGTTCTTTGTTGTCACAGACTTTTTGAGCTTACGACAGCCCCTGGGACTTATTCATACCTCCAAATTTCTCTGACTTTTGGGATTCCTAATATTTGTGCAAACTGAGTGCCAAAAGCAATGAATGTTGAGCACTAGCCTGGTGTTCAGTGCATATGGATCTGTGGGTGTATAGATATCATAAGCCTGAAGCATACACTCTAGGAAAGCAGCTGTGTACTCTTAGGTCCCCTGTGTGCACTCACTTTGCCAGCTTTGTGGGCTTCTATTCTGCTTCTCTCAGAGATGGAACCCTGGAATAGATGTATAGTGTCCCATTACCTTTGTCATTGTTAGGATATTAGTGGGGGTAAGTTTGTTGAAATATACTCTCAAGAACATTATCAAAATCAGTGCTGCTTGTGTACTGTCTATATGAAGTACCAAGTTCACAGACAGTTCTGCATGAACTTCTTAAAGCCAGCAAATTGGAGCATGAAGAAAGCCCAAGGCATCCATTACCAGCATCCTCAGCACCTGCCCCAGGACAGAATAAATTGGCTTTGGTGGAAGAAGGGATGTATTGAGAGAGCTGGCCCTCATACGTCCAGAGAAGAATATACTAGGAGAGGTGGGGAAGGATTGTGGGAGAGAGTAACCGGGTGTCGGGGGGCAGTGAGCAGCATGCAATGTGAATAAGTAAAATATGTATAAATAAAAAATAAAGTTCTTTAACAAAATGGGACACAGTGTATTGTTGTACTAACTCTACTATCTTTACACTAGCAAACACTTTAACAAATAGAGTGACTAGACATGATAAAGAAGGATGCCTTTGTCATTTACAAATACTATGTACACAGCAAAGATAAATGAAATGGAGGACTTACAGCCCAAAGATCGATTGTTTCCAGCACATCTATGTGATTCTCCTTCCCTTTATCAGGACTCTGGAGGCCTCTGTTCATCCAGGTCTCATGGAACATCCAGAAGGCAGTCCCTTACCAGCTCTGGTCAAGTGCCCTTGTGCTCTTGGCAGACCTATTCCTCAGGCTGCAGAGGCACTGAAGGGCCAGCCTTCACCATTGCGGGCAGCCATTATGTCAGCCATTACAGATTCTCTGCTACCCAACTAGAGGCTTCTTCAGAGTCCTCTCAATCTCAAAAGCAGAAGCTTGGGTAATCCAAAACCCTAGGATGACATCCTGCACTCATGATGTGTTGATTACCTGAGACCATGCAAGTTAACTCTCTTCTTCATGCCTGTTTTTCTTATTTGAAAGTAAATAATGTGATCATGTGTGGTGTGGGTGGTAAGAGTAAAATCTTTACCATGAAGAATAGGGCCATGAAGAGTGTGGGTAACATTCTAGGTACAGAGCAAATAGAGGGAATTACCAAAGAAAACAACAGGAATTCTAACAACAATTGCAAAAAAAGAAGAGAAAAAGAGAAAAAAAATTATGGGTGCTGGGATTAAAGGCATGTATCAACTCTGACCAGCATTGTAGGTATTTCCAATAAAATATTAACAAACAACCAACCCTATTATTCTTTTAGCAATTGCAGCAGAGAAGACTGTGAGAGATCGTGAGCTGCTGCCGCCATGATTCTGTAACAACAACTTCCTTGGTGATCGGAGCCTGTATGCTGCAGGCCCCCTGGTGGGCCTGTCATCTCAAAAAAAGATGCTTCAGTAATCCAAAAGTTTGGACTCCAGTATACTTCAGGCCAGGAAAGAAGCCAGCCTCCATGAGTGAAAGAACAAAGGAAAAATTACATTGGAAAAATATGTGCCTCATTTGGGAGAAATGAACCTAAACTTCTAAGGCGTCCACCATCTCCACCCCTCTTTTTTGATTTTTGCATAGCGATGTTTTACAACTCCAGGTGGTAGTCAAAGGCAGAGCTCTTCCCAGAAAAGCCATACATGTTTTTGAGTCTTACATCTGTGAAGTTAGCAGGCGTTATAGCACAGATTGAGCACACCTAGGATAAGAACACAGAAGCCACAGATGACAATGCCAAATGGACTTTCCCCTGAACTTATGGACCCACTAAAATTGAGGTTTAACCTGACCTCAGGCCATTTGACTCCCTGCCCATCCTGCTGATTCTTATGTTTGCTAGGAGTAAAGTATCAAGGGGCAACCCCCAATATCCTCATGCCTGGACTTGGAAATTAAGGAAGACAGATATTGGAGAAGTGATGGCTATCGGGCTACAATATAGTAACACGCAGTCCAGGTTGATATTTACTCACTGATGACCAATTTAATTGTCTGGCTATATTTGAGAAAGGGATGATGTCCAACTTAATATGTAAAAGAAGGGACAGAAATTTATGATTTTATATTTGCCCTGTAGTTGATCCCCTATATTCCCAAGAAAAGGGAGTTTTTATTGCACAAAGCAGGATTATAAACCATTTACTTTGTGAAATACATTGACGTGGATGTGGAAATAGTGCTGGCTATCAAGGAATGCACAGTAAGCAAATATTATTCAGGTTTTGTAAAATTAAAAGTATAGAAGAAATATATTGGCCTCTAGGAAACAGGGAAACTTTGGGAATTGGACTGTATGTATATGCATTGTCTCAGGTGTAGATTTATTATTGAGAGAAATCTCCCTCATTTATGGTCCCTAGAGATTTGGGTACTAACAAAAATCTCTTATCCAATTCAGGGTTGTAACTAACTCTCCCCATCAAGAGCATTGATGACATCCGATGGAGCAGAGAGAAATATCTAACTTTGGAGGAGAAGTTGCCAAAGGATATTCCCTGGGTCACAGGAGAGGCTGCAGAAAAGGGCCCCATAGAAATTGGTTGCTTTTGGGTGAGCTGGATAGCAGGTAGGCCATAGAACTTCCCAGTGACATCATCAGTAATCTCTTCCTTGGACAATCTCTTGTACCTAAGAGAGCACTAGAATCTTCTGTGATGTCACCAGTGTTGTGGTGACACCAACTGCCTGTGGAATTCCTTCAGTGCCTTTTGGGTTCACAAACAGGCATGTTTCACCAGCTGCTCCAGCTCGTTCAGAAGGAGAGGAGAGACCAAGAAGAGACCAGACCGAGGCAGAAGAAAGCTGGCCTTCTGTCTTGTAAGTACGGAAGAATGAAATCATTCTGGGGAAGGCACAGTGAGTACTGGGTAGAGTTGGGGAACTTCCTCCAGGAGGTATGTTTGAGCTGTGCCTTTCAGGAGTCGGCCTTACAAATAGGAGCCTTGGAATTTGTCAATTGCAGAATCAAGAGTCCTGATGATTAATTTGACATAGAGCCAGGAATTGGCAGGCCTGCAGTTTCTTTTCTATGAGATTTTAATTTCTACTGCCAAGGAATACCAGGAGGAAGCCCTATGAGAACAACAATGTGCCTGTTCATGGTTGGGTGCTGAAGCACTTCATTCTCTAGATTACTGTAGGTTCCATAAGTCTGTGATGACAAGAACAAGGAAGGATGCACCCCCTAGTCATATATTGAGGTCTCAGACACTTTGGGCTTAAACACACGATTAGGGTTTGATGGTGCTGTGAACTCCAGGACTTACCTGCTCCACATCTGATATCTGCTGACAATGTCCCAAATCTTTATGCCTGAGGTATATTCTTTCAGGATAAGTGATCCTGTAATAGTGAGTGTGGCATATGAGTGGCAATCGAAGTTGGAAAGAGGGAAATAGCTTAAAAGTCCAGATTAAAGATAGATTTTTCTCCTCTTTCAGGGATTCAAAAACTCTCCAGCCTTTCCTCTTCCTCAACCTCCTTTTTGAGACTCAGAATGGTCTTTTCTACCCATGGGCTATCAAATATGTACATTCACTTGTGTTTATCTATCTACAGGGTTCGGTAGGAAGGCATCTTCAGAAAATTTCATCAGTAACCATGAAAAGCGTATAAGGAAATTGAAGGAACTAAAATTTGAAATCCAGAAGTGTAAATTCGAGCGGGATGTACTTTCTCAAATCCTGGACCTTTATGTCAATGATGGTTTGAATGATAGGTAGTCATTATGCCCTGTAATCTATTGACTGTCTTGTGCTCTCTCTGCTAAGCCAAGATTTGCTCACATCAAGAAAGTGTTTCACCTCTCATCCTGGATTTTAAGGAGCCTTGGCAGGTGGTGGCCTGTGAGATAAACTAGGTGCTGTGTGTTTAGGGTCAACCTCTCTTGTACTCGACCCTGAGCTCCCTGGAGTTGGATTGGTTTTTTTCAACAGCTGGAAGGACCTGGTCACACTTGCTGCATCTAAGTGTGTGAATGAAATTCCTGAATGTCATCACTCTTTTACTCTGATTTAGGTCGTTATACACTGATTCTATGGCCCTCCATGATAAAGTTGGTATTCTAATTATGTTTGTATATGGGTTGGTATGTATGTATGTATGAGAAAGTATTTGTGAGTGTTTTGCTCAGGATCAGGGAGTCTGGGACCTTTGATTGGGTCTGAGGATTTGTTTGATGAACAGTTTGCAGGTCATGATAGTGGTGAGTCCGTGGAGGCCGTCATTGATCAACAGAGCACTTTGCTCCTTCTGTTTACCTTGTTCGCACATAGGAATCTCCCAAGGGGAGGAGGTGTTATAAATCCTCTTCCCTGTAAAAAGTAGTTATGGCCTCTGGGAATCATGTAACAATGGGAACCAAGGATTGAGAATCCCTGCTTTCAAAACAAGAGAATTGTCATCACATCTTTCTATTGGACCCAAGGCTGTGGCACAGACTGGAGGACACATCTTATACTTCTTACACAACTATTCAATTCCTTCATGCTTACCTGGCCAGATCTTGAAGGTCTGCTCCCTCCATTTGGTCCCCTGGCTCTGCCATCCAATGCCCAGGATAATGAGTTTAACCAGCACCAATAGGAAGGAGCAATTTTGTGGTATATACTGGGCTTAGGTAGTCCAGAGAACACTCTGATTTCACTTATTTATTTATTTATTTATTTATTTATTTATTTATTATTTTCCTGCTTTGAACTTTATTTTCTTTTTAACTATCCAAGGATGGTTTATTGTGACCTAGAAAAGGTCACTGTGGGAATAAATTCTTGACACTTGTTATTCCTAAACATGCAGCCCTCAGACTCTCCCTGCTCCTATACAGAGGGTCTTTGTAGGACCGTATCTCACCAGCCTTTTAAGAAGTCCTTATTTCAAAACAAATGTGTGCTGATTGGCAGAGAAATATTTTCTATGGAAGAGTTATGGTTTGAGTCTCACTGTTGTGTTTTTGCTGTGGTCTTTGAGTTTTCCACTTTCTTCCCTAGCCCCCATTCCTTGAATTTGAATTTTTTACTGGCTATTTTTTATTTACACTTCACCTAATTCTGAAATCATGAGTTCAGACAGTTATTTGCTCCTTGGGCCATGTTCTAACACAGGCTGAACATTGAATTGCCAATGCTTAAATCCCAACATGAGATGAGAACGATGGATATGCATAAGATGACCAACTGGATAAGTGATGCCATGGAGAAGTACAAGGAGCTCAAACAAGAGAACAATTCCTACCGGTGAGTCACTGACAGAAAGGAGACCCCAGCACTAGGCAGGGAATATTTCTGTCCAGCTATGACTTTGAAGAAAGATCTTTGATCCATGAGAAACACATGGAAAGACTGTAAAGCTGCTGGGTCTTCTATCAGCCCTCAGAGGGGATTGGCCCTCTACCTGCCAATGGCTTTAGAATACCATGGATACATAAGCACCCATACGCACCATTTCCTCTTCTTTGATGTGCATACACCCTCTAGTGTCAGGAGTTTCTGAAGTACTTTGATTCCCATGGAGTGCGGACTCAGGATTTGACCTGCCTCTAATTGGTGCTAACATGTAAACTGTGGCTCGAGTCTGGAGATGCCTGGGGATGAGGGCCCTTGAAGGGATGATTGTACTTGCAGGAGTGGCAGGCAAATAGAAACTGCCTGGGATTTACCATTATTTGTTTTTGATTCAGCATCAGAAACTTCCACCTCCTGAATGAATGCAACGAATTGAAGAAGAATGTAAGGATTTTGATGAATGAGAACAGAAAACTGGTGGAGTAGACTGAACTGCAAGCATCCTGTGAGGAGGGAAAGAGGTTCTGAGATGAGGCCAGCAAGACCATCTACACTGCAGATACTGAATCCTTGTGTCCTGTTACTTATGAGTAAATTGAATGTATCCGTGAGAATTAAACAGTGATCTCGAACTCATCACTCTTAAGAACCTTCTTTATTGACGTGTGATATAACCATCTGAAATCCCACAGCTCTCAGGCAGAGATGGATCTCTGCATTCTCACAGGGATTGGGCATCATAATTACTTCCCAGTCAGACTGAGATACAAAGAAAATTGTACTTTCAGTGTAGATTGTGTGTCCAACTCTGAACACCAACTTCATGACAAAAAATTATCAATGCTGTATCCTTATCAAATATTTAGCTACCGCTAAAATATACTCTTTTGTGGATGAGAGTGTTGAACATATTAATGGAATATTCATCAGGTTTTCTGTAGTATATCCCAGGAAATAAAACCATATTATAGGGAGTATAGAAGCAGTCATGAACAGGATTGCTTGCTTTTGGTTTCCTTCAAACATAATATCAATTGTAACTGCACAGAAGAGATAATAAATAGCAAGACCTTTCAAGGGATAGGGCTTTTATGGTTGGTTGTTTTCTTGTTCTTCTTGATTAGGATGATGACTTTTGTTCTTGACAATGTACTATGTTCCAATTTGGGATTTCAACTCAAGCAGACTACATGGTTTACAATTCAGGTTCTAGATTTCTTTAAAAGCTGGACAAAATATCCAAGCAAAGGTGCCCTATGAGTTTTCTCCTTTGATTTTCCTTCCTTTGGGTACTTTTGCTTTTGTTTATTGTTGTTGATGATTTATTTTATATTGATGAGTGTTTTGCCTTCTGTAGGTCTGTGCATGCTATTCCCCAAAGGCCAGAAGAGGTCATTGTGTTTCACCTGGAACTTAAGTGACAGAGGATTGTTAGGTGCCCTGCAGGTCTTTTGAGAAAGAAATTCTCAAATGATGAGCCATCTCTCCAGCCCCTTCCATGGACTTTTGTACTTCATTGTGTTCTTTGTTAGTTACCATGGATCATACCTGAACAAAGTGTTTCTTGAGATATGTAGGGACACATTTATGGGGCATGCATGCTAATTATCTAGACTTCCAGGCATCTATGTGAAGTTTTTAGTTAGGGTTTCACTGCTCTGAACAGATAGCATGACTAAGACAAATGTTATAAAGGACAGCATTTAATTGGAGCTGGCTTAAAGGTTCAGATTTTCAGTTCTTTATCATCAAGGTGGGAGCCTGGCAGCATCTAAGCAGATATGGTGCCGTAGGAGCTGAGAGTTCTACATCTTCATCTGATGTTTGCTAGCAGAATACTCAGTTTCAGGCAGCTCTGATGAGGGTCTTAAAGCCGAGACCCACAGAGAAACACCTGACCCAACAAGGAAATACCTACTCCAAAGGAGCCATACCTTATAATAGTACCACTCCCTGGGCCAAGCATATACAAACCTTCTCATTCCACTCTGAGGCTTCCAGAGGCTTGTTCAAACATATGAGACTATGGGGGCCACATCTAAACATAGCACAATGCAAAATCCATTAGGTCAACTTCCAGAATTCCCATATTTCATAGCAGTCTTAAAAATGTTCAGTGTAAAGTTGAACGTCTCATCTGAGATTGATCCAAGCACTTAGCTGTAACACCCATGCTAGACAGGAACCCAGCTGGGTAAACTTTGAACTCTGTATCTCCATGTCTGATGTCAAAGTGGTCTTCAGATCTCCAACTCCCTTTTGATCTTTGTTGATTGCAAGAAAAGTTTTCTGCTGTGCTGGTTGCACTCCTTGTTAGCAGCTTTCCTCAGTAGAGAGTCCATGGCTCTGCCATCTCAAACATCTGTATGTTTCCAAGGCAACTTCAATGTTACAGCTTCTTCCTTCAGTATCTGGGACCCACACATGATCTGGGCTCCTCCGAAGAGTTGGGGTCACGTCTCCAGCTCTGCCCTCTGTAGCAGTCTAACCTCAGGTTGATCCATACTACTGATGCTTCTGTTCTTGGTGATCATCCAGTGGCGTTGTAATTTCCAATGAACTGGGGTCTTTCACTGCAACTAGGCTTCACCAAGAGCCTTACATAGGCTCTTTTCATGGTGCCCAGTCCCAAATTTTTTGCATGACCTCTTAAGTCCTGGGCCATCAAGAAAAATGGAGTCATCACCTTCACTAATGGCCTTCCATGGCACCTCACAGTGTCAAGCCTCACCTACTCTTCATGACCCTTTCCTGTCTTCAAAACCAGTACCAACTGGGTGACTGTTAGATTTTACCAAGGAGAGCTGTAGCACCAGGTACAACCTTGGCTCTTTCTATAACCCAGCTTCTTTGTGCTCTCAAAAAGCACTCCCCGTAAGATTTTACCACTTTGATGCTGGTCTCATTTTAATCACCACTAATTTCTTAGCTCCAGTGAACCAGCACCAATTGTCCAGTAGTCCCTTCTATTCTGTACTCTAAAGGCAGGGCTGTGTGGGCAAAGCTGCTGACTTCTGCTGCTCGGAGATGCTGGAATTGCTCACCTTGTTCTATTACACTATCAGTAGCTTACTCTTTTCCAACTCCTTCCCTGCCTCAGCTTGCCTGTCCTGGATTTTGCTGTGTAGATTGACCTTGAACTCAGATCTTCATGCCTGTCTCATGAGATCAAAGCTGTGGACTACCATTTCTCTATTGAAACTTCCCTTCACCTAGAACTTGTTCTGTCTCAGGGTGTCCTTGACCTCGGTGATCTGCTTGGCTTTATCGTCTAGGATTAATGGTGTGTACCATCAGGCCTGGATTTAAATTTAGCTGGATACAGTCCCACTCTCTTTACTTGTTATCTCCTTGAATACAGGATTCACCTCTATTTCACTTCCTGATAGGCTTTAATACCTGAGACATGTAGTTTATATTTTTTCTTTCTCAGCTTGCTAAGCTCATTCTAAACACTCTTCATGAGACTTAACCAGAAAACATAGTCTATGAAGGCTGTTTCTGAGACTTCCTTTTTCAATTCAATTTATCTGATTCTCTTCACCTAGGTCTCAGGCAGATTATTCAGACAAGTGCAAAAGGTAGCCACATTCTTTACCATAAAACCTCCCCAAAGAGTCTCTAGGCAAATATTGAAATTCTTCACAGAATGCTTGGGACAGATTCACACAATTTAAACCACTTTCAGGAACAAAGTCCTCCATATTTGTTCTCGGATAGCCCATTAAGGCCTATGTAAAGCATTTCCACAGCTTTCCAAATCCAAAGTTCCCATGAAAGAGACAGAGTTGGGGCCAATCTGAGGCCAGTGGGAAAATTCCACCACCAACTTCTGAGCACAGAAGAACCCCTGCCTTCCAGGAGGAGTAGAGCTAGTATAGTTCCTGGAACAGCTGCAAACCAGACTGTTGAAAAAGCCACCAGTGACTCCCCATCTGACTCCCTCAGAAAGTCCCAGAACAGTCCACTGACTGAAAGTCAATTTGGAGATTGCTTCTCCCCACTGATAGTACCCTATCTAGTTACCTTTGTCCAAATTCTGACCCAATTGTTTGAATTCTACCCTAATTGCAAGTATATAACTTTCTGTTAGAGACTGCTCAGGGACTTCTGTCTTTGAAATGGGATGATCCCGATAGTTTGGAATGACTAAACTCTTGCTTTTGCATAGATTTCCTCCTCTGTGACTCACATTTCATGAGGTCCAGGTAGTAGTTCAATTCGTACCTCACATTTTGTGTATTGGCCAGTAAACTCACCTCTTGTGGGGGACCCACAGGAGAGTGGTGAATCAGGGAAGTGACAGCTTGAGCAATGTACAACAGTTGTCTACGTCTCCTCTATCTAGCTTCTTTATGTTCTGCTTTTGGTCAGATTCATATGTGCTGAAAGACCCCAGCTTAGCAGCAGTAACGCCATTTTGCAAGGCTGTACTTAAGATGACTGGTTCAGGGAAAGGTTAGAACACTGAGTACACAGCGGCTGCCAAGCAGGATGTGTTTGGTTGAAGGCCTGGCAACAGGACGACTTCGGTTGAGCACCTGACAATGAAAAAAAAAGCCCCGGGAGAGGTCCCACACCCTGGTGGGGGGCCGAGTCAGTCGTTATGTTCCAAGAAGGTAGCTAAGAAACTTGCCCCCGGGCTGAACCCTTGGGGGGGCCGAGTCAGCCGTTATGTTTCAGGAAGGTAGCTAGGAAACTTGCCCCCGGGCTAAACCCTTGCCATATTAGAATCCACCAATTATATCCCTGTAACCATGCATCTGCTTCTGTATGCTTGCTTCTGCTCCCCAAAATCCTATAAAAGCCCATCCTTGGTTCCGTGGGGCGCGCCAGTCCCCCGAGTGACTGAAGCGCCCGCAGGTGCCTGTGCCTGTGTATCCCGACAATAAACCAAATCCTCTTGCTGATTGCATCCTGTGGTGTCTCAGTCTGGTCTTTGGAGTTAGAGGATCTCCATCCCGAGGGAAAGTTCTCCCTGAGAGCTTTTCATTTGGTGCATGGGCCGGGAAAGGAGATCCTCCACCCAGGGACCACCGACCACCCACTGGGAGGTAAGCCAGCCTTCTGATTCTGTCTCGTTCTGCCTTATTCTGTCTGTTCTGTGAGCGCTCAGCCAGGTCTGTTCTGTGAGCGCTCAGCCAGGTTGTTTGGAATTTGGGTGGGACGAAGAAGGAGCTGACGAGCTCGGACTTCTCGCCCCGCAGCCCTGGAAGACGTTCCAAGGGTGTTGGGGCCCGACTTTTCGGGGCCCAATCTGGGAGAGGAGAAAGATCTGGACTAACGGCACCTCTGTCTGTATTTTTGGCTTTCAGAGGGCCCCGGACCTTTGCCACCTCCATCTGACTTTTTGCTTTCAGTTTGGTACCAACGCCGTGCAGCACGCCTGTCTGTTGTTTGTTTGACTGTTGGTGTTGTTTGTTTTCTCTGTGTCCTAATCTTCCTTAGAACTAACATGGGACAGTCCCTAACAATGCCCCTAAGTCTCACTCTTGATCATTGGGAAGACGTCCACGACCGGGCACACAACCAGTCCGTCGAGGTTAAAAAAAAAAAAAAAAGGAAAATGGCAGACTCTCTGCACATCCGAGTGGCCCACTTTCGGAGCGGGATGGCCAGTGAATGACACATTTAATAAGATCATTATTTTACAGGTTAAAGATTGGGTCGTCCACGGACATCCTGACCAGGTTTCTTATATTATCACTTGAGAGAGTCTCGCCTTAAACCCCCCCCCCCTGGGCGGAACCCTTCGTGGACCCGAATTGGCCTCCCCTCAACCCCCAGCCTGTCCCCTCGGCCCCGCCCGGTCCGCCTGCCACGTCTTCCTCTCTCTACCTTTGTGAAATCAGAGCCTTCTAAAAAAACCTGTCCTCCCGGCAGACCCAAACTCCCCTCTCATAGATCTTCTC
Organism: Rattus norvegicus; assembly: GCF_021556685.1. Taxonomy (NCBI): domain Eukaryota; kingdom Metazoa; phylum Chordata; class Mammalia; order Rodentia; family Muridae; genus Rattus; species Rattus norvegicus. The sequence goes on along the minus strand of NC_141548.1, from coordinate 21,448,570 downwards.
TCTGACAGGCCCGGCTAAAACAGAGGAGGCAGAGCCGCCGGCCAGATCAGTTGCCGGGCCACAGTCTGATAAGGGTTTCTCCCCTGTCGCAGGGAGATTGCGCAATAAGCGCGAGGTGATGCCAGATACAACCTCCCAGGATTTCCCACTTAGACAGGGAACCGGTGGCCAGACCCAATACTGGCCGTTTTCAGCAGCTGACATTTACAATTGGAAACAACACAACCCTTCTTTCTCCAAAGATCCGGTGGCACTCACTGACCTAATAGAATCTGTTTTACTTACCCACCAGCCTACTTGGGATGACTGCCAACAGCTCTTACAGGCCCTCTTAACCTCAGGAAAAAAAAAAAAAAAACAAAGAGTGTTCCTAGAGGCCAAAAAGCATGTTCTGGGAGATGATGGGCGTCCCACCCAGCTGCCTGAGGACCAAACTGGGATTTTAATACAGCTGAAGGTAAGGGACACCTATGCCTTTATCGCCAGTTGCTTCTAGCGGGTCTCCGAGGGGCTATACGACGCCCTACTAATTTGGCTCAGGTAAAACAGGTATTACAGGAAGCAGGGGAAACTCCCTCCGCCTTTCTAGAGAGACTTAAGGAGGCCTACCGTATGTACACTCCCTATGACCCAGATGACCCAGGACAAATGACGAGTGTCTCTATGTCCTTCATCTGGCAGGCTGCTCCAGATATCAGGACTAAGTTACAGAGGTTAGAAAATTTACAGGGCTATACATTACAGGATTTACTTAAAGAAGCTGAAAAGATTTTTAATAAGAGAGAGATAAAAAAAAAAAAACAAAGAATTGAGTCGAATCTTGGACGCCGTAGTTCAGGGCCAAGAAAGGAAGGGAGATAGGGGGGGAGCTCGAAAGGGGCTGAAGCTGGATAAAGATCAATGTGCCTATTACAAAGAGAAAGGGCACTGGGCCAGAGAGTGCCCCAAGAAGCCTGGCGGACCCCGAAAGCCTCGACCACGAACCTCCCTCTTGGCTCTAGATAAAGATTAGGGAGGTCAGGGCCAGGAGCCCCCCCTGAGCCCAGGGTAACGCTTAAAGTTGGGGGGCAGCCGGTTACTTTCCTGGTAGACACAGGAGCCCAGCATTCAGTCCTCACCCAAGCTTCAGGACAACTCAGCGACCGGACGGCCTGGGTACAAAGAGCTACTGGTGAGAAACAATACCGATGGACTACAGACCGCCGGGTTCAGCTGGCTACCGGTAAGGTGACCCATTCCTTCTTACATGTTCCGGACTGCCCGTACCCTCTGCTGGGCCGTGATCTGCTCACCAAACTAAAAGCACAAATTCATTTTGAGGAAGGAGGGGCCCAAATAACTGGCCCCCACGGAACTCCCCTTCAAGTTCTAACCCTATAAACCGGGACAGGACACTGGCTTGGGCAGAGACTGGTGGGATGGGGTTGGCGCTCCAACAGCCCCCCTTAATTACAACTCCAGTCTCCATAAAACAATACCCCCTGTCACATGAAGCTTATCAAGGTATAAGGCCTCACATTACGAGGCTTCTAGATCAAGACATCCTAATCCCCTGCCGGTCGCCTTGAAATACGCCTCTTCTGCCTGTTAAGAAACCCGGCACTGGAGATTATAGGCCAGTACAAGACTTGAGAAAGGTCAACAAGAGGATAGAAGATATTCATCCGACTGTTCCAAACCCTTACAATTTGCTCAGTAACTGTTCATCGATGAGAAACAGGGGTATGCTAAAGGGGTCCTAACACAAAGGTTGGGACTCTGAAAACGCCCTGTGGCCTACCTGTCTAAGAAATTGGACCCTGTGGCCTCCGGCTGGCCACCGTGCCTAAAGATGGTGGCTACTATTGCTGTCCTGATCAAGGACGCTGGAAAATTGACTTTGGGACAGCCACTCACCATCCTAGCACCCCACGCAGTGGAGGCCTTGGTAAAACAGCCCCCAGACCGCTGGCTCTCTAATTCTCACACCAAGCCTTGTTACTGGATGCAGAACGGGTTCAGTTTGGGCCCGTAGTCGCCCTCAATCCTGCCACCTTGCTTCCTCTACCAGAGGAGGCAAAACAGCATGACTGCCTACAAATCCTCGCAGAAGTACATGGAACCAGGCCGGACCTATCGGACCAGCCTCTTTAGAATGCTGACCACACATGGTACACGGATGACAACAGCTTCTTGGCAGAGGGAGAGCGAAAGGCTGGAGCTGCGGTCACTACGGAGGACAAAGTGATTTGGGCGAAAGCCCTGCCTGCTGGTACCTCCGCACAACGGGCTGAACTCATCGCCTTGACTCAGGCGTTCAAGATGACAAAAGGTAAGAGGCTAAATATATATACAGACAGCCGTTATGCCTTTGCCACGGCACACATCCACGGGGAGATCTACCGGAGGCGGGGCTGCTCACATCTGAGGGTAAAGATATGGCTAAAATTCTGGCCCTCTTAGAAGCCCTATTCTTGCCCAAAAGACTGAGTACATTGTCCAGGACACCAGAAAGGGCACAACCCAGAGGCACGAAGAAACCGGCTGGCCGATGCCACGGCGCGAAAAGCGGCCATGAGCAAACAAATCTTGCCCTTAAATAGCCCAGACCAACCCACGCCCCCACCAGTGGGACAAACCAGTTGGGTTTATGCCCATGAGGACATAGAGCTCCTAAAAAAATGGGGGCCATCTACCACCCTCAACTAAAACAGTGGGTCTACAAAGAAAAGACAGTCATGCCAATGAAAATGACTTTTGAATTGATCTCCTTTTTACATAAATTAACCCATTTGGGGTTTAAGAAGATAAAAACCTTACTAGATCGGGAAGAGATAAATCTGTGTTTTTTTTTTTTGAATCGGGACAAAGCGATACAAAAGGTGACTGAGAGTTACAAAGCGTGCGCTCAGGTTAACCCGGAAAGGACCATGATTAGACAAGGAGTTCGTCCTAGGGGACACCGTCCCGACATCCATTGAGAAATTGATTTTACTGAAATTAAACCAGGTATATATGGATACAAGTATCTCCTAGTGTTTGTAGACACCTTCTCAGGATGGGTCAAAGCCTTCCCCACGAAACACGAGACTACAAAAATGGTCACCAAGAAGCTCCTCGAGGAAATCTTTCCCAGGTATGACATGCCTCAAGCGTTGGGGTCGGACAACGGGCCCGCTTTCGTCTCCCAAGTAAGTCAGTTGGTGGCCAAATTGTTGGGGATTAATTAAAAATTACATTGTGCCCAGAGTTCAGGTCAGGTAAAACACATAAATAGAACAATTAAGGAGACTTTATCCAAACTTACGCTTGCAACTGGCTCAAAGGATTGGGTGGCCCTCCTTCCCCTAGTTCTATATCGGGCCCGGAATACCCCGGGCCCCCATGGTCTAACTCCTTTTAAAATAATATATGGAGCACCACCCCCATTTGTCCATTTCTTTGATTCAAACATTGCTGATTTTGCTGACAGCCCTTCTCTGAGGGCCCATTTACAGGCCCTACAGATTGTGCAGAGAGACGTCTGGAGACCTTTGGCCGCTGCTTACCAGGACAAGCTTGAGCATCCGGTGGTGCCACACCCGTTCCAGATTGGAGACACCGTGTGGGTGCACAGACACCAGACCAAGAATCTGGAGCCACGGTGGAAAGGACCCTACACCGTCCTCCTGACTACCCCGACCGCCCTAAAGGTAGACGGAGTCTCGGCTTAGATCCACGCACCACACGTCAAGGCAGTCCGGTCTGAGGAATTGACTAATCACAACACTACACCCCAGACATGGAGAGTTCAGCGCACTCCAAACCCCTTAAAGTTAAAACTCCTACGTGGCTCCTCCTAGCCCTTTTGTGGCCTAGAGTCAGTGGGGGAATAAGCCCCCACCAGACAGAAATTTCTTGACCAAGTCGAGTGAAAGATTTCACTCAAAGTTAACAAAAAAAAAATGGGGGAATGAAAGACCCCAGCTTAGCAGCAGTAACGCCATTTTGGAAGGCTGTACTTAAGATGACTGGTTCAGGGAAAGGTTAGAACACTGAGTACACAGCGGCTGCCAAGCAGGATGTGTTTGGTTGAAGGCCTGGCAACAGGACGACTTCGGTTGAGCACCTGACAATGAAAAAAAAAGCCCCGGGAGAGGTCCCACACCCTGGTGGGGGGCCGAGTCAGTCGTTATGTTCCAAGAAGGTAGCTAAGAAACTTGCCCCCGGGCTGAACCCTTGGGGGGCCGAGTCAGCCGTTATGTTTCAGGAAGGTAGCTAGGAAACTTGCCCCCGGGCTAAACCCTTGTCATATTAGAATCCACCAATTATATCCCTGTAACCATGCATCTGCTTCTGTATGCTTGCTTCTGCTCCCCAAAATCCTATAAAAGCCCATCCTTGGTTCCGTGGGGCGCGCCAGTCCCCCGAGTGACTGAAGTGCCCGCAGGTGCCTGTGCCTGTGTATCCCGACAATAAACCAAATCCTCTTGCTGATTGCATCCTGTGGTGTCTCGGTCTGGTCTTTGGAGTTAGAGGATCTCCATCCCGAGGGAAAGTTCTCCCTGAGAGCTTTTCAGTGCAAGCTTAAGGAGGGCTCGGACAGCCTCAGTAACAGGACTTTGATCTGGCCAGTGGCTGGAGCAGATAGCCTGAGTTGTCCTGTCCGTGGCATGGACAGGCTGGTCTGTGTACTTCAGCTGCGAAAGAGGGCACTTTGTGTTAGTTGTTCTTTTGTTTTCTGTGTTCTTGGACTTGAACTGACAAAATTTTTTGACATGGGACAGGTTGTTAGGACTAAAGATCACTTAATGTAACTTAGAGTGGCCTGCTTTTGATGTTAAATGGCCACAGGAGCTCCCCCAAGGTGTCAGCAGTAGAGGATATAGAGTTTCAGAAGTTTTCCCTCCTCCTCCTTGCTAACACTTCTTTGTCAACTGGAACAAAATCTGAGTCCAGCCTAGCGGTTAGCTCCATCCTTGTTGACAGTGTTAGCTTTGGGGCTGGAGAGATGGCTCAGTGGTTAAGAACACTGACTGCTCTTCCAGATGTCCTGAGTTCAATTCTCAGTAGTCACATGTTGAGTTTCTTTTTCTCTCAGGACCAGCTCCAGGTTTTACATTTCATACTGGCTTATCCCCCTCTTACCCTCTCCTTCTGACTAGTGCAGACACAGTGCAGTCTGGCATCCAGGTTCCATGACAGGAGAGGCCAAAGTGGTCATATGTATCCATTAACAGAGCTTGCAATTGACTCCTGATCACATCTTTTGTTCAGTAAATGAATATCCTTCTTGCCAAGAGAAATGCTTGCTCCCTCTCTGAGTAAATGTGGTCTCCGAGATTTCAAGATGAAAAAGATTTATTTTATATAAAGAAAGGGGATGCCTCTGGTAGGCTCATGTTGAGGCCTCTCTTCCCCTGAGGGACCAGCCACAAGATGGCATAATGTAGAATAAACTGTCTTTAGGACATGACACCAACTCCTCCGAAAAGTTCTTACAGGTTCTCTTCACCACAGACATAGGCCAAGAAACTGGCTCTTGGGCCCACAGGGAACCCACCCAGATTGATTATTCAATGCTGTAAGGGTTAGGGATCTCCTCCAGGTTTGCCACCAGGCTCTGTAAGCAGGCCTCAACAGTAGTTTGGCCAGTGTTTAGATATGATATTAAATAAGAGAAACAGGGAATTCTAGTACGGGAGCCTTGACTTTAATCAATTAGTGCCAAATATTAGATCAAGGTTATTTTAATTTTTTTATTCTTTATTTGTTTTTAGTTACATTCAAATGTTATAGTCTTTCTCTGTTTCACACCCATATCCTCCTACCCCATCCCCCTCACCCTGTTTCTCTGAGGGTATTCTCCCACCCACCCAACCCTTCCTGTCACCCTGCCCTGACATTCTCCTACACTGGGGCATGTAGCCTTCACAGGACCAAGGGCTTCTTCTCTCATTGATGCCCAACAAGCCAATCCTTTTCTACATATGCTGCTGGAGCCCTGGGTCTGTCCATGTGTACCATTTGATGGTGGTTTAGTCTCTTGGAGCTGTAGTTGGTTTGTATTATTGTTGTTATGGGGTTGCAAACCCCTTCAGCTCCTTCAGTCCTTTCTCTGCCTCCTCCATTGTTCTCAGTTCAATGGTTGACTCCAAACATCCGCCTCTGTATTTGTCATGCTCTGGCAGTGCCTTTCAGAAGACAGCTATATCAGGCTCCTGTCAGCTTGCACTTCTTGGCATCAGCAATATTGTCTGGGTTTCATGGATGTATATAGACTGGATCCCCAGTTAGGGCAGTCTCTGGGTAGCCTTTCCTTCAGTCTCTGCTCCAAACTTTGTCTCCATACTTCCTCTTGTGAATATTTTTCTCCCCTCTTCTGAGAAGGACTGAAGCTTCCACACTTTGGTCATCCTTCTTGAGCTTCATGTGGTCTGTGGATTGGATCTTGGGTAATCTGAGATTTTGGGCTAATGTCCACTTATCAGTGAGTGCATACAATGTGTGTTTTCTCGTGATTGGGTTACCTCACTCAGGATGATATTTTCTAGTTCCTTCCATTGCTGTAAGATTTCCATGAAGTCATTGTTCTTAATAGCTGTTTAGTACTCCACTGTGTAAATGTACCACATTTTCTGTATCCATTCCTCTGTTGAAGGACATCTGGGTTTTTCCCAGCTTCTGGCTGTTATGAATACGGCTGCTATGAACATAGCGGAGCATATGTCTTTGTTGTATGTTGGAGCATCTTTTGGGTATATGCCCAGGAGATGTATAGCTAGGTCTTCACCAGTGCAATGTTCAATTTTGGAGGAAACTCCAGACTGATTTCCAGAGAGGTTGTCCAGTTTGCAATCCTACCAACAGTGGAGGAGTGTTGCTCTTTCTCTGCATTCTCTCCAACATCTGCTGACACCTGAGTTTTTGATCTTAGTTATTCTGACTGGTGGGAGGTGGAACATCAGGGTTGTTTTGATTTGCATTTCCCTGATGACTGAGGATTTTGAACATAACAGTAAGCAGTTTAAGAAATGATGCTACCCTAACTGGTGGTCTGCATGTAGTTGAGTGCCAATTGATCCATTTCTATCTCTTTGTACAAAGTTCAAGTCCATGCGAATCAAGGAAACCCACATAAAACCAAACATGCAGAAGCTAATAGAAGGGAAAGTGTCCCAAAGCTCCTAGAACACATGTGCACAGGAGAAAGTTGTGAGAACAGAATACCAAAGGGTTGGGCTCTGAGATCAACAGTAAATGAATGAAATCTCAACAATCTGAAAGCTTTCTTTAAAGCAAAGGACACTGCCAATAGGACAAAACAGAAAGCTACAGATTCAGAAAAGAGTTTTACCAACCCTATATCTGAGAGAGTGCCAAAATTCAAAATATACAAAGTACTCCAAAAGGTAAACTCCCAGACACCAAATAACCCGACTTTTAAACTGGGATAGAGAGCTAAACCAAGAATTCTCAACTGAGGTATCTCAATGCTTGGGAAACACATCAAGAAATGTTCGACATCCTTAGTTATCAAAACGAACCTGAGATTCTTCATTACACCAATCAGAATGGCTAAGATTAAAAACTGAGGCAGCAGCAGAGTGGGCCGGGATGTAGAGGAAGGGGAACGCTCCTCCATAGCTGGTGTGATTACTAGCTGTATAGCCACTCTGGATATCAATGTGGAGGATCAGGGAACATTGCAAATAGCTTCACCTGAAGACCCAGCTTTACCACTCACTTCAGCACATATACTCAAACCTGATCCACATATGACAAAGATGTGTGGTTGAATATGTTCACAGCAGCCTTACTTATATTAGTCAAATGCTGGGAACAACCGCGATAGACCTCAACTCAACTGAGGAACGAGTATAGAAAGTGCGCTCTATTTAAACAGAGGAACAGTACTCGGGTATCAAAAATGAATATACCAGGAACTTTGTAGGCAAAGGGATGGAACTGGAAAACAGTGAAGTAACAGAGATGGAAAGGGACATAACATGGGATGTATTTAGTGACAAATGGATGTTAGCCCAAAAGTTCAGAAGACCCACTATACAATTCATTGATCACATGAAGGGTAACATGTCAGAAAGCCAAACTGTGGATGCTTGAAACACACTTAGAAGGGGGAACAACATAATTATGGGAGGCAGAGGGATGGAGGGACCTAGTTAGAGGCAGGGACGGATGAACAAGTCGGGGGGAGAGGGAGTAACAACAATGAAAAGAGACAAGAGAGACACCCAGAGGAAAAGTGGAATAAATAACAATAAGCATCAGTGGTGGGTGGTGAACTTGGGTAACCCAAATGGAAAATGAAGAAGTCAAAACGTTCTCATTTGCAGATGACCTGATACTATTTTAAAAACTCTAAAAATGTATCACCGTCTCTTAAGACTGATAAATACATTCATAAAAGCACAATACAATGTGAGCACACAAAATTTCTTAGCCTTCCTTTAGGCCAATCCAAATCATACCGTGAGAAAATCTGGGAAAAATTCCCCTCATAATAATCTGAAAATATAAAAGAGTAATGTGAATTAAAATATTTAAAATGCAAAGACCACCATGAATTAGCTAGAGGTGATGCTAAATAGAGACAATTTGTCTCTAAAATTTTTTCTTTAAGCTGAAAATACATTCATAAAAGTAGTAGAATGCAAAATAACACACAAAACTCATTATCTTTCCTGTATACCAAAAACAAACCATGGGAAAGAAATCAGGGAAATATTCTACTCAAAATAGTCTTAAAATATATAACAAAACACCCTGGATAAGCACACTTATAAAGCATACTATTAGTAAGAAGACATATGAAGCACCCACGATCCATCCTGAATACATATAAGAACTTTCCAGCTGATATTCTGAAAGACCTTAAAGACTTGAATAAATCAAAGCTTTTATATTTTTATGGATAAGTAGATAATGTAATAAGGTCAGTTTTGGATGAATTAATAAAATTAATGCAATAAATAGTGATTAGAAACATTTACTACAATAAATCACCCGCTTTTATGAAACTCATGAATTTGACTATAAATATTCTACTATGGGACAAAGGACAACTTTTAAAGTAGAAAGAGCTAACATGTTTAGAGAGATAATTTTAAAGAAAAAAAAGCTGAGGAAAAATGTCATGAGATAAAAAATTTAATAGTTACCTAAGCAGTGTAATGCGGTTGGCAGAGCGAATATTTGAACAGATTAGAGTCCAGGAACTGTGTTTATTGATTTAAAAACTGAGGTTCCATACCTGCAGGAGGAGGGACTATCAGAGCAGATCTCAAGGAAATTCTGAATGTTCAAGTTAGTTTCCTATTGTTATAGGAAAACATAAAAATGCCAATGTGGGAAAGTGAAGGTTTTATTCACCACATAAGTTACAGTTCATCATCAATGGAATCCAAGATAAGAACCCAAGGCAGGGGCTTGAAAGCAGAGAGGAACTCTGCTTACTCATCTGCTCAGCTACCTTTCTCTATGACCTCTGCTCACCTTACTAGGGCTGGTACCACCCACAGTGGGCTAAGTCCCCATACATCAACTGCCATCAAGAAAATGACAAAGACACAGCCTGCAAGCCATTCTGATGGCATCAATTGCTTAAGAATGCATCATTTAGACAGCTACAATCAGCTATTACAGCAAGCTATAAAAGGAAAATACAAACCTTAGCCTACTCCAGATAAAAGTGACACTTCATGAGTAGAATTTGAGGTCAAAAGTGAAGTTTTATGTGAGGATGAAATTAGAAGGAATTATTACAGAAATCACACTTTATTTAAAATAAAAAGTGACAACAAGCTGAAGCCACAAATAAAATGTTGGTAACTTTGACTTCTTGAAACCTCTTCTGGAGGCTGCAGGGTGGACGCAGGGCATGGTTGTTGGCTGGCACCACCATGGACCATCCAGTGTTTTGGTGAAGGATTTTCTATCAGAAGCCTTAGCCTTACTACAGAGGCTAGGTCCCCAATAAAAATCATGTCAGTCAATTGGATGACAGATTTTGTGCTCCAAAGAAATGGAGGAGTCCATTTAGTCATGATTTCAGGATGGCTCTAACTCATATCAGAGTCATAGATATCGCAAGCATCCAGAACACCACAAGACCCATTGTCTAACACCAGTATTCTCTGCTGTGCCCTCAGTTACCACGGTAATATCAGTGGTGAGCTCCACAGTATTATTTGTTCCAGTTTCCTGGTGGTGCTGCGCCCAAACCCTGTTTCTTTGACCCAGACAGAAGCTTCAAGTAAAATAGTAAATAATTTTGCCTTGAAAGCCATTGGGTAGCTTGTAGTTGTAGTTAACAATGAAGACCTCAAGCAATCTTCCCTCAGTCCTCCTGTTTTAGCAAGGTTTTTTTGTTGTTTTTTTTTTTGTTTCGTTTTTTGGTTTTTTTTTTTTTTTGGTTTTTTTTTTTTTTTTTTGCTTTTGCTTTTGCTTTTGCTTTTGCTTTTTGTTTTGTTTTGGTGGGTTTTTATTTTATTTTGTTTTTTTTATTTTTCTTTTTGTTCTATTCTTAGAATGCATGGAGTGATCAAGAAGTTGTCAGAAGAAGTTCAAGTACAAATTCAGATGCACAGAAAGACCCCAGTCTTTCTGGTAGGTCCACTGTGTTTGCTGCATTAGGGTTTTTTCCCTTTGGCCTTAAATGTTACCCCTTACCACTCTCTTAGAGCCTTTTATCCAGGTACAATTAGTAACATATCTATCATAATTATTTGAATTTCAATTATCCAATTCTAACTACTCTATCACCCACTCCAAACCGGAGACAGGCGTTGAGTTCTGTAGGGTGTGGTTTTGATGCTTAGATCAGGAATCTTCCTGTGAACACTGATTCTTGATAGTTCAATAATGATGCTATTGGCCAACCAGCTGGGTGGCATAGGCAGGTCTTCTAGTTTTTCTCCAGGCAGGCTAGTAGACACAAGGGAGGAGAAGGGATTTAATACTTCAGAGGGAGTAAGAACTACCAGCCATTTGATATCTAGGGTTGAGTGGCCATTGATGGCCTCCCAGACTGGGCTTGGTGCAGCAGGCAGGAGGTTATAAACACAATAAGCTGAGAGCAGATTTGGGGTGCTGAGCTATGACTAAAGGCACCTAAGCAACTGAGCTGAAGGCAGATTTAGAGGTGCTGAGCTGGGAGTAAAAAGGAGGGCATCCTATTTGGAGACTTAGAAGAACCTGGCCACTGAGCCATCTCATCAAAAGTATCTTAATGTATGTGTCTTTTATGTGCAATCCAAAGAGACCTGGGCAGGCTTGATAGCTTGGTCTGCCTAGAGCTTAAAGTGAGGCAGTACAAACAGCACTCTACAGAGTCCTATGTGAGCACTCCATGGGCATTAAGGAGCGAATCCAAAGTCACCTTGACTAAGAGAGTTAGAGCTGACCCAGATGTAGCTTTTGATTATAACCATCCCTTCCTTTTGATCTTTTAGTGTTCCATTTGTTCAAGAATATTAGTGAGGAGGAGAATATGACTCTAAAGGCTATTCTTGGTTGTTAAATTGTCTTCATCAAACCACATTACCAAACCACAAAAGTAGAGGGGAAATCTGTGAGGGATTTCTGCTTAATATAAAGTCAAATTAACTTCTAATCTGGATATTTGAGGTAGGAAGTCACACCTTTAACCGAGAACTTTAATCCTCATATTTTATTTTACTTTTTTAGTCATCTACAGATACATCATTATTAGGAATGTGTCCTTGTCACTGGAGACCAGAGAAGAGACCTACAGTTCCATGATAATTAAATGTCATAACAAGACATCAAAGCAAAATGTCAAAGTGCGAATGGAAGAAATTATTTAGGACAGTGTTTTGCAAACAAGTTTTTATACAGATATTCTTGGAAGGAGAGCTGTGCAATTTTGCATTTCATATTTGACTTTGCTAGTACTCTGACTAGGATCAACATAAAACTTCTTCAGATTTTCTTAATCTCCTTTACAAACAGAGTGGAATGTTCCATTTGCTCTGTGGTCTATATTAATATGGCTACAGTGAGGACCAAGTATGCTAAAGCTCTTCATCTGATTTTTCAAACAGCGTCCTCATACAAGTGTGCACTTCTGTGGGTTGTGGGAGGGCAAGGTTGAGAACACTGGCTGAGAGCTGTGAATGCAGAAGTGGGATGGTGCCTGCCGGAGGGAGGGAAAGGCCTGAGTGTGACTCATAAACAAATTCACATTATCCATTGATTTAATAACCATTCAGGAAGTGGACTTCTGCAAAATGACTTCAGCTGACCAGCATGGCAGGAAACCAGAAACACATCCAATGGGGATTTAGATCAACAGGATGGGAAACATGGGCTTAGAGGCAGAGACATATCAGCACATGAAGAGTGGAAAATCAAGCCAGTGTTGTCTGTTAAGCTTCTCAGCCCCATGGTTAGAGGCAAATAGCAACAGGGTTTAGCACTGAGGAAAAGAAGAATAAAAGCCAATTTGTTGAAAAGCCCAGTCACCAGAAAATACTGACATCCTCTGTGATGCACATCAACTCTCAGGGGCATTGGCCGTCGGAATGTCAGGATGATGGCTCTCGGCATGGGCTCTGCCTGCACCCCTTTCCTAACTGCAGAGCTCCAATCTCCTTCAGTCAGGTCATCAGCTCACCTTGCTGTGTCATGGATATTAGATCACTGCGTCTGCCTATGCAGTCGTTTTTTATCTATGAAGACCTGAGGAACTGTTCTCCATCCAGTGAGCTGTTGTAAATAATCTTGAATCGCATTGGTGTGTTAGTGACTGTGATGTTCACAGACTCCAGAAGACCAGGTTTGAAAGGCAGTTGACTGAGGATTTCTTGGGTCTTTCTGCAAATAGGGGCAGGTGGGCTTGATGAACACGACCACCTTCCCAGATGGGAACTTGCAGTTCACAAACCACTGAGCCACGCTGACAGGCTGCAGCTTTCCAGGAAGGAACATTCGGTTGAAGGTTCTGGTCCCATGTCAAATGGAATTGGAAAACCTGATGTCGTTGCTTCTGTGGACCAAGACCTGGAAAAGACAACTACATAAAAATCTGAGGACAAGTTGTGAGAGCTTTGTTCTTTCCTTTAATCATGTAGGTCCTAGGGAAGGAGCTCAGGTGTAGGGAGTTGGCAACAATTACCTTTATTTTTTCAGCCATCTCACCTGCTGAATACCTCATTCATGAAACTGAAGAAACTGTATCCATCCTGGTATTCTGTGTATATATCTATGTATCATTCGTGTAGAGTGGATACTTTTGTCTGTTGGTTGGAAAGCACCAGTCTGGAGGGCTCATAGTTGGTCTCAGAAGTCCATTCCATGAGCTGCTTTACAAGAATCATTCACTGATCTGGAAGAAACTCTTTTTATAGGCAGTGAGATCTTCTGGAACAATATCAACCATCCTTCTCCCTTCCCAGTTTTGAACTGAATCATTCTCCACCAAACGCCTGTGGTCTCTGCTGCAGGCTGCATCCCCCAGACTGTCTGAAGCTTGCTCATACCAGTGCATTTATGGGACGGCAACATGATTTCCTCACCACTTCACCCCCAGGGAAGTTTTTCAATTCTTTATTTCATCTAATGGGTCTAATCTACATCGTCACCCAGGATGAGATGGGGGAGTTCTGCTCCAACCCTTACAGTAAGAGATGCTGAGATATGATGCTGTATCCACTAATGCCCTCCATGGACGCCTGGCAGTTTAGACAATAATCATGGCTATCCAATATATGTGTTCCTACTGGTCTCTGGAAAGAGAGAGTGAGAAAATATGCCTTGTCCATATGAAGCCAGAAAAGAATTTGTGGATCTAGAGGACAAGGTAGGAAGGACTGTGTGTAAATCCCAGTAACTGAGAAAGCAGCCTGGAGCCAGTTGTGTTATTGAGACTTCAGACAGCTTGGCCTTTACACATGTGACACAGCAGACTTCCATGAGCAAATCCTTAGCCTGGAAGATGTAGTTATGGTAGCCAAGAAAACAAACACAGAACTGTCCCCTTTGCCTGCCTCTTACTACTCAGACCTCCCACATCACAGGAAGCTGAATGGTCTTCCGCAAATCCTGAGACCCAGCTCACAAGGGACAGCGCCTGTCTTCAACAGAGCTTCATCTGAGTCTGCCCTTGGCCTGTGGTGGATGTGCAGGAAGTGAGCTGACAGGTGAAACCTTGCCTAGCTGGGCCTCAAAGTGCAGCTTGAGACTCACCCACTGTGATTGTCAACACTTCCATGTCTCCATTGGGAGGGCAGTGTCACAATGTCCTCCTACTGTCTTCTCACTCCATTCACATGCTTCGTGTGACACAAGCTCATTCACAGCTCCACAGGAGGCAGCATAGCTTCAGAGCCCTCATGTCTGGGCATAGAAGCCAAGAGAGCAAGGTCACAGTTCACAGTGACAATGTAGCTATGCCAGGGCCTTTCCTCCAGGTTTTACTTTCAAGTATATCCTTTTATTGCAGTTTACGCTACTCTTTCTAGAAGGCCACGTTGTGGGAGAGCATTTGGATTTTTCCCCATCCACAGTTTACAGATTACTCACATAGACTCCTAGAGGATTTCAGTGGCAAGGTTTCCCTAAAGTTGTATGCAAACTAACCATACACACATACACACACACACACACACACACACACACACACACACACACACACAGTGGAAGGATAATAGAGACTTGCATGTGGAAGTAAAGTTAGGACAGTGGATCTAGAAGGTAAGATGTGAAGTGTTGTGCTAAAATCTAAGACCCCAGGACGGAGGATGGGAAACAATTGGGAGTGGGGCTTTCCCACAACTTGGCCACATGAACAGTGAAGTATGAGACAACAGACCTGCATGGTCAAAGCCAAAGCCCAGGAATGCACACAGTCTATTGAATGTGATCGCAGCTCATCTCTCTGATCTGTATAGGAACAGTTCAGGTGTTTCCCACACACACTGATATGTAGCAGCTGAGGGCCAGCGCCTCTCCTGCATGCTACTTCATTACAGTCCAACCCTCGCACCCTGAAGGATATTTAAGAACGGACCTGACAGGCGATCTTTAGACCTAGTTTAATATGTAGCTGAGGCTGAGAATGTCAACATTCCCAGAGCTCTGTTGAGCAGCGGGTGCTGATTTCATCTGGCTCCCTTAGTAATACTTCAGAAAACCAAGGAGACAGCCTCCTCAGGCATATTCACAGCTGCACAGGATGGAACTTGGCTTCAGAACACCATAGCCTGTAGGTACAGAAGCCAGGATGAAAACTACAGACTCCATCAGCACTCATTTGCTATGGAGATGCCCAGAATCATGGATAGATCTCTCTAGACTCCACAACTGTAGATAGAGATGCCTTGTAGGGGTAGAACATGGTCATTTAGTTCCCCACTTACTGCTCAGGACACCTAGAGAAGTCAGGAAGGAGCCAGTCCCGGTTCTAGTTCACTAACAGTTCTTCAGTGCACTAGAAAGCTGCATGACACCCACACATGTTGACTCAGAAATCTAAGAGGACCACTGTCAGGGAATGGTGGTCAGAATAACTCTAGTGGAAAGCCAGAGATGATGAGGTCTCATCTAAAAGTTCTTCTCTCTCCCAGATATTAGTGTCAGACACAAACTGAACCAATCCAAAGGGGGAACACTCAGCCCTGAGCCGAGGATACCACACTAGTCTCTCCCTTCTTCCTGAGGACCTTTGTCTTCTAAGCAAAAAGGAGTAAAAACCATAATCTCTCAGGAAAACAGTGGCCCTTCCCAACAACTGGCTTCTGAAATAGAGAAATTAATGATGTAAAGTCTCTGACTTCCAGGAACCATAACAAGCAGGGAGGTCCAGCTGCTTCTTATAGGCTCCCAGCTCTGGATTTCCATACCTGGAAGGCTCAGCTCAAGGCTCTCTCCTCAAGGAACCTTCTCACCCTTTGCCCAGGGCTCACTGAGCTTTCCCAAGGACCATTTATTTCTTCCTTTTTTACAACAAGACAGAAGTCCAGCTTCCTTCTCCCTAACTCTCACCTCTTCATGCTCTTTGCTCTTTCTCCCAGACAGCCTGCTTAGCCTGGACAACAGGTTGATTAGTGAAATCTGGAGGCATTGAAGATTAGACAGGCAGTTTGTGCCACCACAACACTTGTGACCTCACAGAAGATGCTACAGCTCTCCTGGATACAAGAGATTGTTCAGGGAAGGGACTACTGATGATGTCACTGGGGACTGCCATGGCCTACCTGCTAACCAGCTTTCCTTACAGTGACCAGATTCTGAGGAGCATTTCCAGGAGGCTCTCCAGTGACACAATGGAACGCTTTCCATATCTCCTCCCTCTAAAGCTAGAGATTTCTCTTTGCTTTGTTAGTAGTTACATGCTCTGAAAGGGCAGATTTCGTCAGGGACTTGGTATGGGAAGAAAAGTTCAAGGGACATAAGGGACATGGGGAGGAAGATTCTTCTGAATAATAATTTTATTCCCAGATCCAATCCTGTGACATACATTCCAATTCCCCACGTTTTCCCAGTTTCCCAAAGGCCAGTATTTCCCTCCAGACCTTTAATTTATTGGATATTGGATTTCATTTTCTTATTGTGCATTCCTTCAAACGGGGCTTTCTTTATATGTATTCATGGATGTGTACTCACAAAGTCTCTGTTTTGCAATTCCTCTGTTGCAATGATCTTGGTAACATAGTGAACCCAGTTACACAGTGAATATAAAAGTGTAAATGTTGTGCACCTACTTCACATGACAAACGTCCAAATACTTTCTCCAAGAAATAACCAGATATCAGTGAGCAAAGGACAACATGGACAGAGATTGGTCTTCTGCAATTCCATTAGACGTCACTTCTCTAGTATCCACCTTCCTGAGCTCCCAGGGCCAGGCCTGAGGGTGTTAGAGTTTGGACCATGATCCTGTATTCATGCCAAACGTAAGATTCAGGAGGTTGGGCAGGGAGTGGAAGGGCTTGAGGTCAGGTGAAAGCTCAACTTTAATAGGTCCAGAAGTTCTGGAGGGAGTCTATTTGGCATTGTCATCTGTGGCTTCTACGTTCTTGACCTAGTTGTGCGGAATCCATGTTAAAATTCCACCTAACCTCATAACTAAAAGAGTGTAAAACATCGCCACGTAGGTCCTTTGCAAATTGTTTTCATTGTCCTTTTCGATGCCCACTTGGCTCATGCAGTTTCACTACCACCAGGTCCAAATTAGGGGATATTGTTGATAGATTTAGAGGTTCACTGGGTCTCTCTGATAGTCAAAGTAATAGACTTTATGGAGAACTGGAAGGACAGGATTTCAAGAATAAAATAGTTGAAGAATTCTGCCAACTGCTGATCTCTAAGACTTAGAAGCAAGGGGGGGTGTATTCTAAACATAATATTATATGGTTCAATCCCTCCTTGTATGGAGTACAGCAGGCCCAAAATAAGAAAAGAGGCTATCCACCCTTCCTGGACTCTAATGGGAGTTTTCATAGTGTTTCCTTCAATGTCTTGTTCATTATTTCCGCCTGCCCAGAATTCTGCACAACAAAGACTCCAAACTATGCATAAATCTTTGACTATTATTCAGAGGCTTTGGCTGTGAAAGCTGGGCTATTCTATGACAGCATTCCTAGTAAGTGACAAAATTAGGGGAAAGTTTCTAGCAGAGCTTTCTAGTTGCTCTATGATCAGTTTCAGTCAGATGTAGTGAGCTTCTACTCACCCAGACAAGGTATCAATAAAAACAAGCAGGTACTTTTACCTTACTCTAGGAGGCCGTGTGTCAGTTAATTCAGGTTCCCATAATTTATCATAGTATTGGCTACCAGTATGCAATCCTTTCAGGGTAAATGATCTCTATTTTTTATTTACATAGGTGTAAATGTGACATCTGGCTTTGACATCTCCTTCTACACTGTCCAGTGTATTAGGTATATCATACCTTGGTGTTGGCAACTGAGTGAGTTCTGTGGACCCAAGACATGTAGTCTGGTAAAGCTGAGTTACCAGAAACCTGCCAATTCTTTCTGAAAGAATGACCTTTCCCTCCGGTGTTCACCACCAACCTCTGGCCTCAAGCTATCCATTTGATTCTTTTGCATCCTCACCTCTTGTTTATACTCGAAATACACAAGATCTAAGGCACAGACCACATGAAACTCAAGAAGGATGACCAAAATGTGGATGCTTCACTCCTTCTTTAAAGGGGGAACAAAAATATCCATAGGAGGGGATAGGGAGGCAAACTTTAGAGCAGAGAATGAAGGAACGGCCATTCAGAGCCTGCCCCACACGTGAGATATATATATTTATATGTATATATATCTCCACCAAAACTAGATAAAATGGATGAACATAAAAAGTGCATGCTGACATGAACCGGATACAGATCTCTCCTGAAAGACACAGCCAAAGCATGTCAAATACAGAGTCAAATGCCAGCAGTGAACCACTGAACTGAGAACAGGACACCCTTTGGAGGAATTAGGGAAAGGACTGAAAGAGCTGAAGGGCCTTGCAACCCCATAAGAACCAACCAGAGCTTCCAGGGACCAAACCACTACCCGAAGACTACACATGGACTGACCCTGCGTAGGTAGCAGTAAATAGCATTGTTGGGGCAACAGTGGAACGGGAAGCCCTTGGTACTACCAAGGTTGAACCCCCAGTGTAGGGAATTTTGGAGAGGGCAGTAATGGCGGTTGGATGGGGAGGGGAACACCCATATAGAACAGGAAGGGGAGGAGTTAGGGGGCTGATGGACAGGAAACCAGGAAAAGGAATAACATTTGAAATGTAAACAAGAAATGCCCAATTTAATAAAAATGGGAGAAAAAAAGAATAACAACAAACTAACCAACAAAAACAATAAAGAAAATATTCCACCGCCAGTGCAGGGGAATATGGGTGGACAATAAGGGGGATGTATAGGGGGAATACCCATATGGGGAAGGGATAGGGAAGGGAATGGGGGCTTAAGGACAGGAAACCAGGAGGGGGAATGACATTTGAAATGGAAGTAAAGAAATATATCTAATAAAAAATTTTAAAAATATCGTTCCTCCAAAATTGCTGGAATTCAATAATATGTAGTCATAATCGATGCTATATTTCAAGGAATGCAGATGCATAGAGCTCTGTGTGTCTTGATCTCTTTTTATATTCCCATACTGAATGGTTTTATTTCCTCTAATGTATTAGAGAAATACGTCCGTGTTTCTCCTTTGATGTCATTATAAAGGAAGCTAAATTTGTGAGCACAGGGATGAAGCAAGGATATTTTTCATCATGAAGGGGGTTCCTCAGACATGACACACTCTCTACATCAAGAGCACAGTTTCCTGTGCAGCTCTGGCTGGCTGTGAACTGATGATGAAGCCTACGCTGCATGAGACTTGCAGAAAACCACTGTTGCCTTACACTTGTGCTGTTACAGGAGGAAGAACCACACATGACTCAGGACGGTCTTGTGAGTGAAGGGTTAAAGGTCACATTTTTATTTATAGATAAACATTAATTTATTCAAGAACATTTTAAATTGGGGAGTCAATAAGTTCAATTATTATAGCCTTAGGAATATTAATTCATTAATTAATATTAATTAAATACACTAAAGTTAACAAATGAATAACAAAACTTCAAACTTAAACAAATAAAAACAAATGCATAAAACAACCAAACTTCAAAGTAAAAACCAAATAGAACAAGTAAATTAGTCAGCATTCAATTCCTGCTGATTTTTCAACATGTAACTCCAGCCTGTTGCTGGCCTTGCAAACACAGCAGAACGGCAGGTAAGATGGTAAAAATTCCTTCAAGAGGAATGTTGACCTGCCTCATTCGGGGTGGTTGGTTGTTGATGGACAAGTCGTCAAAAGGTTAAACGTGAGGCGTGTTCCATGCCACATCTCAAGGTCTTTCAAATTCAGCCGAAGATTGGAACGGTGACAAGGACTGAGATGCGGGAGGTGTTGTCAATCTTTGCACCCTCAGTGCTCCTGGTGGACAGGTCTGTCTCTGAGAGCTGTAGTCCTGGTCTGGGCCATGGGCAAGCGTCTGCTGGAGTGTTCAGACCTAGGGGTGGAAAAGGCCTGGTGAGGACCTGCCATGTCACTTCTCCCATACGTAGCGCACAATTCAGCAGGATAATCCAGGATGATCTTTCATCTGAGGTCATTTTCTCATGCCCAAGAGAGAAGGGTAAGAGACCCCACAGGCCTGCATATTTTCCCAGCTTTTAAAACTGCTAAAAATTGAACAGTGAACAGCAGATAGTTCCAATCATCCATATATATTATAATGAATAACAATCGTTAAGAGTGCCACAACCCAACACAGGCTGAGTGCTGTGGACTATTTTCAGCCTAAGTTTCTGTCTGAGGCAAAGATGTGATTCCACCTCAGCATAACTCCTGGACATCTTCTGCCTGCAGATTCAACTCTAAGCAAATTAATCTCTAAATTAACAAATTCCAGACCAAACTCCAAAGCCAATGTATATTCAACCAAGTTTAGGCCAATCTGGAAAGAAAGTGGTGGCAGGTAACGATTAACATAACCAGGATGTTGAGAAGACACAACAAGCACGTGACCTTCCAGTGTTACTGTACAGCGAGAGCAAAGGAGGCAGAAGAGCCCTGAGTCAGCAGTTTCCACACTCAGGTACATGGATTTCACACAGCAGACTCTCCTCACATCCCTGTACCCCATTCCTGAGATTTCTCCAAGTAATGTCAATGTTGATGAATAGTTTTCCCACTGTAATAATTTCAATAGTAATCAAAACCCCATTAAGAACAGTTTAAAAATAATTGCAAAAATTATGTTTACTCTTCTCTCTCTCTCTCTCTCTCTCTATATATATATATATATATATATATATATATATACACACATATATATACATATATACATATATATACTTTTACATGTTTCTATATATGTACATATAGACTAATAAAATATATATAAATATATTCGTCTGTGCTCAGAAACTTGATGAGTTCTAACACACACACACACACATTCACAAACACACACATATACACACACTTCTATATATAAGCACCCATACCGCAAACACTTAAAACAAGCAACTCCCAATGTACAGTATGCACCATAGCCATAAACATGCTAACACATCTGTTCCCACAGACACAAACACACAAAAAAACACATACACACACACACACACCACACACACACACACCCAGAGTCAGAGAGGCAGAGAAGGAGAGAGAGAGAGAGAGAGAGAGAGAGAGAGAGAGAGAGAGAGAGAGAGAGAGAACAGAAATCATAAGTAAGAAGCAGAAAAGAATGAGGAGGCCATCCTTCTGGAAGCACAGTTGTTGAATACAGATTAGGCAAAGGAAATGTGTCAAGTGAGAGCGTAGACACTGCTATCCATCCCTTATAGAGTAAACCTGTACAGGGAATGCACTTCTTGGGCACATGAGGTTGAGAGAGTTGGAGAAAAATTTCCCTCTAACCCTCACATATCTCACACAAACCCTCACCCTGAGAGAAGTCTTTCTTACATCCCTGTTCATCCAGTCAGCTCCAGGACAGAAGCCACAGGAAAGAACACTAAAACACTGACATAGAACAGGACTGACAAACTGCTTCTCAAGCTCTGTCACTATGAACCACCATTTGGAAAGGCAGAAGAGACCATTTTCAATGTACGGGGAAAAGGAGAGAAAGTCCACAAGCCCCATCATGATTGACAATGAGAGCCATTCTTTTAGCAATTGAACTGAACTGTAATCAGTTCTGTGCACTACAAAGACGGCTACCACATGGCATCCCTCTAGCATAATGGCATGTAAGTGTGCAATGTGTGATCAACAGATCCCCTTAAGGAAATGCATTTTCTAGTTGAGCAGGAGGATATTGTTGTCAATCCTCCAGTTTCTTGCATGAAGCTAGAATCACAGAAAGTTTTGTAAATGGTCAAAGAAATGAACAACTGGATGAGTCCTAGGAGAGTGTCTGGATAAGTTGGAGAAGGTTAAATTGGTTTGACTTGGTTGATGGTTAGATATCAGGAAAACCTGCCCTGGATGCTTCATTCATCCTACCTTAGGCTGCTTGGTACACGGATTTTCATACTGGCTTCCCCACAGAACCTTGTTGTTTCCTTAATGGACTCTTCCAGTGCAATCTGATCCCATAGAAGCTCCCTGTTCTCATTCCGTGCTCTCTGGGCATTGTTTTTCAGCTCAAAAAACTCAGTTAGGAGGGGATAGAAGCTGTGGCTGAGACACAAAGAAAAAATGGTGAATCCCAGCCAGTCTCCAACTTCCTCCCACTTCTCCAAGTCCATAACTCCTTCTAGGGTCCTGATCAGAAGAGAGCCCCAGATTATAGTCCACGTCCACAGTAGCCCTGGAGGATAACCTAGAGACAGGTCAAATGGAGAAAAGAGCAACATTCCAGAAGACTCAGGGCACTTCTCAAAAACCTGACACCATTGATTCAAGTTTTTCCCAGAAGAGGACTTAATTGTTATGTGGGCTTATATGTCCATTTTATTAGAATGTCCCTTGGAGGCCAATCTTTCTGTGTCCTGTATGTCCTAGAGCCTTCCTTACAGACAGGCTTCCTGGTATGCTTCAAACACTATAAAGCCTGATCCTCACTTTACTTCAAAGATAAGAATGGGCTGACACATGCTGTGCCTAGTGCTGGGTCACAACCTTGTAAGTTACTCACCAGTACCAGTCATTTTCCAGTGTAAGGTTTTTACATTTGACCAAAGCTCTATTGATCTGCTCGCTCATTTTCTTCATGTCGGTCATCACTTCCTCGTGCTGCCTCATGAGCATCTCGGACTCAAAGTTGTTCCTGTGGTAGGGCATGGTCCAAGGACAAATAACATTATGAATGAAGGATTCAAGAATTACATGAATTCAGACTGAATCCTGAACTACCCCAGCCTCGGACATGCCACGCCCTTGCTGGTTGGTACTGGGTCCATTTGATATTTATTAAGTTTATTATTATGGACACAGAGACAGCAGTGCCAGCAAACAAAAGGAGGGAGTTGATTTCCTTGGGATCCCTGATGGGGTTTGAAGAAATAGACTAGCTTGAAAAGAACATTCGCGGACCCTGTGCCACGATCCAGGCTCCAAATTTTACACATGAAGACTATTCTCCTCTTCTTAGGTAACAATTCTCAATCATAGAATCTATTGCTACATGAAAACCCAAAGGAACATGAACAGTATTTACAGGGAAAAGAATTTATAGCACACAGCAGTAGATTCCCATGTGCATCCACCTGAGCAGATGTGAAATGTTCTACTGCTCACAGTGAGCCTCTCAGCCGCATCATTATCATGCCATGGAAATTGACACAGGATAATTCTCAGGCCAAATCAGAACATAGAATACCCAGATCTTAAGTGATACACACAAACACTCTCACACATGCATAAACACACAAACTCACATAAAACTCTCTTCTCTCTCTCTGTCTCTCTCTCTCTGTCTCTGTCTCTCTCTCTCTCTGTGTCTCTCAAATACAATTAGAATGCCAAATAAATACAAGGATGTGGCATTATATGAAAATACAATGAATAAAATCAGAGAAAACCAATGATACCCTGTGGTCAGTCCAGTCACACACTGTGAGGCAGCAAGAGGGATTAGGCCCCTCCAGCTCTTCACAGGACCTATTGAACCCAAAGCACCTCCACGTCAATTACAACAATGATTGGTCATAATCAGAGCACCTAGAAATTCCCACAACCCAACAACTGTCCAGGCTACTTAAACCACACACTGAGAGCTCACACACTACTACCCTCATTCGCAGACTGTAATTCAGGCCACAGGCTATGATTTACGTTTGTAGGAATCAAAACAGCCTGTGCCACCATCTCATTCCCATCTGATCTCCACATTCTGATGCAATCAGGAAAGTGATTTTGACCATGAGCCCACCCTGGAGTTGTAGCCTACTGTGATGTGAGGAAATGTGGATTTAACAGAACTTGCATTGTGACTACCTGTCATTTAAATTCTTTCCTGGGTAATCAGCCAGGATTCTCCTGAGTTCATCTCTCTCCTTCTGCATCTTGTGGAGATCAGTTTTGAGGTTCTCCAAACGCTTCATTCTCTCCTCTTCAACAGGTGTCCTGGAGGTTTGGGATGATGCCTTCTGATCAAACTCTGTAGGTGGATAAACACCAGTGAACAGGCATATATGTGGACATAGTGTCAAGAAAAACTATGCTTACTCTAAAACAGAAGTCTGAGGATGAACAGTTCTACAGATACAGTGAATCCCTGACAGAACAAGAAAGTTATCTTTAAGCTGAACTCAGCTAGGTCCCTGTTCCCCACCATCATAGCCATATGATGACATATGCCATCATAGATATAGACCACACCTCCTAAAGCCATTCTTCTGCCACTGAAATTCTAAAGCTGGCCTAAACAAGAAGAATTGGAGGACCTTCTCAGCTAATGTCTGATGTGAGCCAGGTAAGTCCGTGAGTCCAAACTGCTTAACATCTTGAATCCCTAGTCATGTGTGTTTAAGTACAAAGTAACTGAGATCTTGATATATGACCAGGAGAGTATCCCTCTTGGCATCAATGACCCACGTAGTCTACAGGACACAGCTGAGAGGAAGTGCTTCCACAGCCTATCCTGAGAGAGACACTTTGTTATTCTTATACAGGCTCATCCTGGTATTCTTTGACACATGATATTAAAGATATCCAAGGAAAGCCCCTTGACATATAACATTTCTTCGTTCTCTGTCAAACTAATGATCAGAAATTGTTGAGTCTGGGTCAGCCATTTAGGAAGACTGAGGCTCTAAATCATACGTCCTACTCCTGGAAGGACCAGCTCAAGCCAACCTCCTCCAGGAAGCTCCCCTTGCCCTGCCCAGTACTCACTTGACCTCCTCCAGGACCTTTCCATTCGTCTTGTTCTCCAACGTGATAGAAGGCTGGCCTCCCTCTGCCTTGGTCTGGTCTCTGCATGGATATGATTGTCCCTCTGAAAGAGACTGAGGATCCTGGAGAACATGCCTCCTCGGGAACCCATTAGGAAATGAAGGGAAATGGCTCAGGCAGTTGGTGTCACCACAACACTGCTGACATCACAGAACATTCTAGTGTTTCCTGGATACAAGAGAATTTCCAGGGAAGACACTACCGGTGATGTTACTGGGAAATGCCATAGCTTACTTTCTAACTACCTCTACCCAGACTGACCAGGTTCTGCAGTGGCTTTTCCAGAGACTCACTTTTGAGTCAGGGAACACCCATTCGCACACTCTCCTTCCACAACTTCAGAGTTCTCACTACTTCATTACAACTCAGTTGCTGAGGAGAGGGAGAGTTGGTTGAAGCCTTGATATGGATAGAACATCTTTGTTAACAGCAGAAAATCTAAAGACCCTTGGTGAGGGAGATTCTTCTCCCTGAAATGTATAAACCCAGGATCCAGGCATGTGACATATAGTCCAATTCCCAGAGTTTTTACTGTTCCCAGGAGGCCAATATTTTTTCCTACACCTTTAAATGTATGCAAGTTGGAGTATGTTGTTTCATGGGTGCGCCTTGGGAGGGGGCATGGTTTCAATATATTCACCCATGTTTTTTCCTGAAATCTCTGTCTTACAATCCCATTTTGTGCAACGAAAACTCCCTTTTCGGGGAACATAGGTGCTCAGGTATAGGGCAAACATCAAATTGTAAACTTTCTGTCCATTCTTAAAAATTAAAATCCCCAAAAGTGAGGCAAGTGAGAGCCATGGAGGGGCAGAATGCAGAGGTGCTGCTGGCCAAGGAAGAGCAAGAGGAAGCAGAGAAGCTGTAGCACATCATGGTGCACAGGGAGCTAGAACTGGAGTTCGACCTGGGCAACCTGCTGGCTTCTGACAGCAACCTCTCGATGGTGCTGTGCCAGGCCAGGGCGTTGCTGGAGGCCGAGCTGCGTGCCCTGGAGTGGGAAAACCCAGAACATCTCATCAACCAGCTGTGGAAGCTGCTGACCAAGGCATGGAGGAGGCGGTGGTAGTGTGCTTGCAGGAGCCTGACACAGGCCTTCCCCGCAGGAAGCCACTGCCTGGCCAAGGGCTCTCACTTGCTGGTAGCAGTTGTTGAGCTTTAAGGGCATCCATCCCAAAAAGAGGACCAACCTCATGTGGGAGGAGGTGAATGGCCAGTAGTAATCCCCTTGTGGCTACAAGCCCTCCCTGGATGACACTGACTCTGGTTTGCCTGAAGCCTCACAGATAGTATTAACTTAACGTATGTATGTATGTATGTATGTATGTATGTATGTATGTATGTATGTATGTATGCATGCATGTATGTATGTATGTACGTAAATATGGCAAAACTCAAAAAGCCAAACTAGGAATGAAGGAAAAATAAATTGAGAGTATGACACAGTTGAAAAAAGTTCTTGGTTTTGGTTTAACCTGTGTTTCTATGTTTAATGTAAAGAAGAATCTTTCTTCTTGTCTGAGTAGGTGTACCTTTTGTGTCCTACTGTCAGAAGGTGTGCTATGGTATTTGCTAGAGAATTTAATAAAGCACCAGATGAATCCACAAATGTAATTTTATAAGGTTTTCAAAGAATGATGTTTTTTATGTAAAAGAAAAGCATCTGATATTGTTTCTATGAGCAAATAATTGCCATCAATATTTCAATCTCTAGCTATGCAAGTGTGGATTTTCCAAAGTAGGTCTTAATATTACCTAAACAAAATTTCCTAGGCTTATCCAAGAGCTTAGACTTCCTGTTTGTTTTACATGAAATGCTGATAAACTGCTCTGACGATAGCCATGTCAAGTTACAGTCCACTGGGCAGGGATCCTCACTGGTTGATCAGTAAAGTATTAAAATCCTGGCAAAGACCTCATGCACAGCAGTTGGCTGGGTGCACTTTGCTCCTTGTCCACTAGAGGGAGACAAGACTCAATGGTTGTAATGCAAATGGGATTCTCAGTAGCCATGGGCTCCTGCAGTGCTAAGATGTCCCCAGCAGAGCAAACCTGTCTGAAGAACTTCTCAGAGAGCAGGTGTTTCCTTAAAGCACTGAAAGGGGGTGCACAGGACAACTGAAAACTGACAGCACGTTCAAAGACAGTGCACAGAAGAAGGAACACATATCCTTGAGAAATGTAGAAAACCATGCAGCCTAATCACAGAAATACAGATGCTGAATTAAATGATGGACGGCCAAGCAAAACTCTGTGACTTACAGGGAGGTTATTGAGATGTAAATATTCACGATCCTCTGGGATGTTTGTCAATTTCTACATCCTTCCTAGATAGCAGCCTTGCTACAGATACACTAAGAGCCTAAAAAGTCCTAGGGTGCCAGCATTTCCAACCTGAAATTCCATCCCAAAAGAAGAACTAGAGATGTTGTCAAAATTACATTTTAAAAAATTGTAGCCCTATGTTAAGTAGAAGAAAAGAAAGAAATGAAAGATACTACCAGGATAAGGACTAAACAAACAAATTCAAACACACATTTATAAAGAAACTACTTACAGATGGGAATAATAAATATGTCTACAAAGATAATGTCTTGCAAAAATAAATCAAAAGCATGAATCACAGTTGCTCTTGTCCATAATTCTTTATGTTTTCCAAGATTTGAGAGAATAAGTATTCCTTTTACATGAAAGTTCATTTGAAAAAGTGTCTAGAACTAAACTGAGAAAATAGGAGGAAAAGGTAACCAGGGTGAGCGTTGGGTCTGAGGCATCAGAATGTGCAGAGGCAGGCAGACATGAATGAGGACAGCAGGCTTAGGAGCTTCATCTTGTCCCAAGTGTGGATTCATGACCCAAACCTCACAAAGAAGGCGCTGCAAGAGTGGCAGTTTTCACACTGGGGAGTAATGGGTGGGTCAGCAGTAGGAGCTAGAGTACTGGCAGGCCCTGCCTTTTTATAACTGGGGGCTTTTAAATGGGGGCGGTTTGATAGATGGAGTTGGGGGCTCACCCTAGGATGTGGACTCTGACCAGGGAGGGCAGGGGCAACAGGGTGCATGAGAGCATGTGTCACACCTGATACAGTGCTGCAGTCTTTGTACTGGACAAGGTAAGGAAGTAATGAATCTGTAAACAGCCTGGCCCTGGTTTTCATGCCTTGAAACCAACAGAATCGGAGGGAGGGGTATTTTATGATTTATGTACTTGAAAGGGGACATAGAGACTCTATGTGCAGGGGCAGAGAAGCTTAGTTGAAAGACTCCCCTCAAAGATAAAAAGGAGTCAAAGGCTTTGTCCTCTAAATGTAAACAAAAACTAGTGTTAGACTCAGCAGAATTCAAACCACAAAGGGTATTTGATTGAATTCAACTATGTGGCTATAGGATAGCACCAGGAGTAAATCCATCACAGCATGGTGGTTTTTAAACAAGCACCATAGCCATCAGAATACAAAGGGAAGAGCACAGAATCATGGGAAATCAAAGTGGTAATACCATGACACATGGCAGAAAGATTCAGGCAAGATGGAGCTGGATTCAGGTAACAGGGGAAAAGGAGTTGAGTACACAATAGCTTAGGAAGCAGAGCTAATGGGATCTACCATCTGACTCATGGGAACCACCGTGTGACTCATGGGATCTACCATGTGACTCATGGGATCCACCATGTCATTGGAGTCTGTGTCTTTTAAGTTCCATTGCAGTTGACCACTTTTTGTCTCTGAGTGTCTGTGCTCCCATAAAATGCTGGTGAAAGAGAACCACTGTGAAAGAGTGTCTCTTCCCCCTAAATTTCCAGTTTTTCTGGACAATAGGTTATGACTCCTGGCTGAGATTTCTGTGGATATTCAGGAGCTTAAGTGAAAGTTGATTGGCTTTGTCACTTCTCTGTTGCTGGGATTAAATATGTGCACAAAAGCAACAGTTAAGGGAGAGAAGTTTACTTTGTTTTATAGTTGCAAGATGCACCACAGTGGAAAGTCAAGACAGCAGGAGCTTGAGAGCTGTTGTACTGACTGCAGGCAGAGAGCAGAGGAAGATGCTGGTATTCAGATCACTTCATCCCTCTTATCCAGTCCACTGTCCCAGTCAACCACAGAGGGTGGGTCTTCCCACTTCAATTAGTCTAATCAGAATAGTTCTGCACAGCATGTCCCGAGGCTAACCTACATCTAGTAATGCCTTATATAATAGAGCTAATAATCAAATGATCTTCCACTTGGGTGCCTAGAGCTGTGTCTCCAGGGAGATTCCAGGTGCTGTCAAGTTGACGATCAACAAACACTAACCACCATGCAAACTATGAGGACAAGATCTTCATTTAGACTCAAGTCTACTTGCCATGTACTGCTAGAAGTTCAGGAAAGTAGAAATTCCATAAATATCAAAACCTGAATAACCTCCTCACTTACCAGTCAGGCATGCTAGACCAACACTTCTGAAACTGTGACCTGGACAAGCACCAGTAGCTTCATTACCTGGGAATTATCAGAAATGCAAATTTTAACTCTACTCAACCTATTCTCTGGATGAAGCCAATCACCTCCTCTCATTGGACTTCCTGGAATGGATGCTTTCTCTTCCCAGAATGGCCTCCAGGTGCAGCAAAGCTAAGTTCACAGCAAATTGCAGTTGGGTGTTTGGGGCTTCCTTTTCCTGCCCTTCACAATTACCTGACTTAGTAAAAAGAATCAGCGGGCCCCATCTGTTATTGACAATGTGACCAATCCAGTCTTGAGAAAAGCAAGATTTAGAAATCACTATAGTCTTGAAAATCATCGCAATGAAGGTAGCTAGGTCTTACCATGCCCTGGAAAAGAATCTACAAAATCAGAAAGCTTGGTTTTTGTTCTTATTTCTATTACCAGAATGCTAAAACTGAGAAGGACTAAACAGGTGACGCAGGTGACATATAGAACAACATATTTAATTGGGGACTTGCAATTTCAGAGTTTTAGAGCAAGAAAATGTGGCATGAACAGCTGAGACTTCCAGTGTTGATGAAGAAGTAGAAGAAACAAATGCTAACTGGGAATGGTGGGGGCCTTTGCAACCTCAAAATCCACTCCCAGTAACACACTGCCATCTCTGGTCCAGACCCTGAAACACTGGTTGTCTTGGAGTCCTCTGGAGCTAGAAAGAAAGAACTCCAAGAGTTATACAACCTGAGATGTTCCTCATGAAATCTCTTTGATGGCCAATGCTTTAAAAGAATCTGACACCTCCAGTCCAAAAAAGGATCAAAACTGAACGTTGTCTGGTTTGTCACCTCTAGAGTTAAGTCTGGTTAAGGCACCTTCTGTTTAGGAGGCCAATGAGATGCAGGTGGTGAGGATCTATGACTGGGATCCATATGGTCTCTTCAGGTGCATGAATGTATGAATGAGACCGTAATAATTTTCTCTATGTATCTATCTCTCTGTATATTTCTGTCACTTCTATGGATTGGAGACAAAGATCTAAAAAAGAAGGGAAGTGAGCCCTCCTAGGACAACAGCTACTGCTGCCCCTGGGATGATTCACAACTTCCCATAGGCTCATAGATCATGCTGGCCCATCCATGCTGTAGCCCTCTTCTGGCAGCAACTGTGGCTGCAAGCCGGTGCTACTGTTGCTATGATGATGCTAGCAGCAGGAGCTCCTGAGTAGTATTGTGGGTGATGGACACAGGCCCAGAAGGGGTTTTATGGAGTAGGATGGCTGTGATGGATGTCTCAGGCACTGTGATCCTGGAGGAGGCTAGTGATAGCCTCTCTATCCAAAAGACTTGATCCTGTTTGGCCTGCTTTTTTGTGAGCAGTTGTGGCTACAACCACACTAATAAATACATTGACTTTGTGCCAGGAACTGTTATTAACTTACACCTTCATCATCCTCCTGAGGGGAACCGCAGGAAGTGGATGCATGACATTGAAATAACCCATTATGAGGCACCTCTTCTGGGCCAGACCCATATCTGACTTAAAAACAGCGACAGCCGTCAGCCCAGCCAGCCCATTACCACATGATAACCCAATAGAGCCACTCCAAGACAGCAGCCAAGTCAGGTCATCAGACTCCACCAAACAGAGGAGGGACATAGCCGTGGATGTGGAGAGGCCCAATAACAACCCTCATGAGGGGAAATGAACTCCAGGAACTGCTCTGGCTCTGGCCCCTCCAGTTCTGATCAACAGGAGCTCAAAGCTCAGATCCTGCAGGCAGGGTCTGACAATACAGAAACACCCACAGCTGTGGTAGAAGGTGGATGTGAGCAGTTTCATCTCCCGTCTTAAGCAGGAACCCAGGTCTGATTGCTGCTACCTCTGCAGTTGTGGCTACTGCATTCTGCTCTGCTCTGGGGCTGGCTGGGGCCTCTGGCTTCCACTCTGGGCTCCACTGCACTGCACTCTGCCCTTCCTAAAAGTGACTGATGCGGTCCAATATCACACATGGAGAGGTTTATATGGAGCAGTTTTCTTCAACATGGAATCAGGTACACTAGGTTGCAGTGTGGTACAGGCCCAGTCCCTCAGCCAATGGACTTCAGCACAAAGGGCTGACCTTCTGGCTTCATCCCATTCATTTTGCTGGGAGAAGGGCAAAGACATGCATATTGCAAACAGTTGACATGCATTTGCCAATGCCAGTGTCCATGGGCCCTTTTTAGAGAGAAGGGACTCCTCACCTTGACAGAAAGAAGACAGGAGGAAACCAAGTGACAAAAAGAAACAGGAGACAAATAGATGGCAGTTCTTATTGAACAAGAGACACATACTCAGAAGACAAAAAATTCTGTATATGGGTTGCCTCTACCTCTGAGATTTGACAATGCCCTCACCTTCATGACCAAAGTTTTCCCTAAATCTGGCAAAGGCCCTAAATGTTTATCTAAAATTACATTGTGCCTAGAAGCTGCAAAACTCAGGAACGGTAAAATGAATGTGTCCATGAGACCAATGAAAATTAGGCTAACCTCCTAAGGGTCAGATGCTCCCCATATTGAGATGTTTACTAGGTAAACGTTACTAGCCGTTCCCCCATCACATTCTTGGAGACACTGCAACAGACCCAGAGGACTATTCACAAGGCTGAACCCTTGCTCATGTCTGAGCTTGACCAAATGTTCCAGACTGGAAACCTTATGTGGACTGAGAGGATCCTGACACAGAGCTTGGAACCAACAGTGAAAGCCCATACATTGTGGTCCTCAGCACCCACTGTCACCACACCCAGCTAAACGGGGCTACAGAATGTAGGTCACCCCCAGAGTCTCTAAACCACTAAAGACAAAACAGACAGTTCTTATATTGAGTCTTCTTATTTTCTTTAGATTTATGTTTCACTAATCATTTAATTAATCCATACATATTTGAACACATAAAACATTTTAAAATAGTATTGGTATGATTATAACAACTTTCCAAGCTTAAAACTATAAAATTGTATGTTAAGTTACCAAATATTTTCTACTTCTTCATCTCTCTTGTCTTGATCACTCAGCAAACTTGGTTTAGCACAAATTACCACATGAATGCTAGAGCCCAGTTTTATATGCCATTCACAGAATGATGCCATGGCAATGATGCCAGCCACAGTGGGCTTCCAACCTCAATAAACTGAAGTTTTCTTATGTTGTCTTTTTTGTAGGAAACTCATTAAACCCTGATAATCCAAAACATCAGAAGCAGGGAGCTCATAGCCAATCTAAGCTCTACCTCCAATTCTATCAGCTAGAAATGGGACCAATCTAAGGTCACACCGGGGAATCTCCAGGGAAAGGGTACATGTTTAATGTCACCAAGATACCGGCTAGTAGTTCCTGGGTGAAGATGTTTTAGCCATGCACAGCAGATTAATTCGAAAAATGAAAGTCAAATGTTTTCCAGGCCCCAGAGACTACGTAGCCTGCTCGCACTAACAACTTAACTAAGGGTTAAGGAGCCAAATCTGGACCATTAATAGCTGATTCCCTCAAGAATTGCAGGACTGAGGGGTATCCACAACACTTATGGCTGCGGACTCACCCTGCGGACTCACCCTGCAGCCAGTGTGGCTCTGCTTCCTGCATCTTGAAATGCAGGTTTTGGGTCTGAGAAGGCAGATCCTCTAATGCAGTGTACACAGGCCTGTGACTTCAGGATCACAGGGGATGGGCACACCTAGTTTTATTGGCATAAAAATGTTTCCAACTTACACCACATCCCAGGATTTTGGGTGCTTCCTATCAGTCTGTGTCCTCAGTAACACTTCTATTGTTGGACGTTTCTGTTTATCTATTCTGGACTTGTTATCTCACTGAAAAAAATTTCTTTTTAGACAAACTCTAAGCTGGCTTTGAACTGACTATGTAGTCCTGGCTGACCCAAACTCACAGAGATCCTCCTGCCTCATCTTCACAAGTGCTGGGATTACACACATGTGCCAACATGACTAGAATGTCTCTCCTTGAAATATGGATGTGTTTTACTTGTGAATGTTGGTGTTGTACATACAGTATACTTAAGGACTGCAATTTGGAGATTTTTTTGTTTAAGAAGCTTCCTCTGGATCCTTTTCCTACTTTTAACATGCTTGCCTTTTCACGCTGATTTGTACATGTCCTACCACATGAATTCCTTCCCCATTCCTAAAACACATGCCTGAGAATCAACTTAATGAAGGGGTGTATGTTCGCAAGCAATTGGAGGTCACAGTTCACCCTGAGAACACAGAGAGCAATGAATGCTTATGCTCCACCCCCTTTCTCTTCATATTCAGTCAAGGCCTATTGATTGATCAGTGCTGTTCACTGTTAATATTTATTTTGCAACTAGCCTGACCCCAGTAATCCCTCAGGGTATCCAGAAGGTTATATAATCAAGGTGTGGTCCATTTCCTCAGGCTCTTGTTTTCTTGTTTTCGTGTGTGTGTGTGTGTGTGTGTGTGTGTGTGTGTGTGTGTGTGTGTGTGTTTGTTTTCAGACAGGGTCTCACTATGGGCTGAAGTTGGTCTTCACCATGACTGATCCTCTGTCTCCAGGGTGTTAGAATTATAGGGCCTAACCACCACATTTGCCTGAAACAGGAAAACTCCACAGATCTAAATCTATTTGTTTCTTGCTGATCAAAAAGAGAAAATGACAATGACAAGCTAGGCCCAATGTCTTTGCTCCCTTTCTGCTGCCTGCTGACTGGACTGTAGAATTCTCAGCTGTCTCTCCAGTACCATGACTTCCTGCAAGCCCCCCTCCCCCGCTCCCCATGACAATAAAAGACTGGACCCCTGAAAATGTTAAGCCAGTCCCAATTTAAAGTTTTCCTTTGTAAGAGTTGTCATGGTCATGGTGTCTCTTCATAGCAATAGAACATTGACTACGACACTGGTACTATGTCTGATCTTAAACAACTGTAACTCAACCAGGCATGATGTTAGTAGAACATCCAGGTGAGATGATGTTGGTGCTAGAAGCTCACAGAGAACCCCAACCAACAGGTACCTGTAAGGTCTCATGGGCAGGTCTCTGTTTTCTTTAGTGTCTTCTTTCCGTCTATCTTACTGAATTTTATTCTGCCCATGAACAGAGTGTAAAAATACGTTGTCTTTACTCCTAATTCCTTAGCCTTTCCTTTAAGCCTGAGTTTATGGGACAAGGTTTTTTTTTTAAAGATATATTTATTTATTTTATAAATACATAAATCTTTATATATTTTTACAGTGTATATGAGTACACTGTAAATTCAGACACACCAGAAGAGGGTATCAGATCCCATTACAGATGGTTGTGAGCCACCATGTGGTTGCTGGGAATTGAACTCAGGACCTGTGGAAGAGCATTCAGTGCTCTTAACTGCTGAGCCATCTCTCCAGCCCGGGGGAAAGTTTCTTACTAGAATCTTCACCTTTGGAATATTTCTAATCTCTGGACTCTTGGGCCCTGAAGAACAAAATAAGAACCAGGTTCTCAGAGACTCTCAAAAAGAAGAAATGAAGTCAGTGAAAATTTTTACCAACCCAAAGTCAAACTGATTCAAATCAATGCTGGCCCACTAAATTATCAGAGCATCTTCAAGAGAGAAAGTTCCCAGTACTAGGGAGATATGTTGAAATTTGAGCTTTGAATCTCATTTCAGATGAAAGCGATGTGGACTGGGAGCAGAGGCAGGAGGGTCTCTTGGTTGTGTTAAGTCTGGGCTGTGCATTGAGAGCCTTTCTCAAGAGAACAGTCACAAGGAAGTAACATGGAAACAAGCTGTTATCTCAGGGGATGTCACTTTATATGATTTGGTGGTTTAATCCTGTGAAAAACTCAGATGTGGGGTGACAGTCTAATGGCAGAACCTTGTCTAGCAAAGACAAATAGAAGGACAGGAAGGAGGGAGGAAGAAGGGCCAAAGGTGAGCGATGCTGCAGGCATTCAAATGTGAATAATGCTATCCCTAAGGACTGGAGGAGAGCTAGCTGTCCCACACTGGAGCATTGCTCACAGCTGACTGCAGTTCAGAAACTGGAGATGATTGTCCCTGTGTTGCTGTACAGAAAGGACTAGAAGAGTAGCAAGGACACTGGCTGTGCCCATTTCATGGGTGCTTTAGAGCATGACACCTTCCGGAGAGGTTTCCAACTAAAAATGTTCAAATGTTACCTCTCAGCTTTAAAATTTTATAGCTTAGTTAAAATCAGATTTTAATTGTTATTTCCAAATGAAGTTTTGAAGGTTTTCAAGTCGTTCCTCTAGAGGGAGCCCCAGGACTTGAATATTCTGACAGTGAACCTCCCCAGGCATCTCCCCAGGGGTCAAGGTTTAATATGGGAACAGTTAGTGATTTTTACACAGCTCTTTTTGTTTGGGTGAGTGAGCTGTCCCTTGTGGACAACAGCTCTTTATTTTCCTCAATGAGGAGTGTTGCTCATTTGTGAGCCATCATTAACTCAAAGTGAAATGGTTAAAAATATTTATCCTGTTAGAATAGGCTGCATCTTTTTAACGACTCATTAAAAAATGACAACAACGAAAACAAAACTCTGGCTTTTGAGATGACTTATACTAATTCACATTGTTTACCTAGCTATAGTGCTATATGAACACTATTTAAAAGGAAAAATAAACTTGGTTTACATTGAAAAAAAAAACAACAAAAGGTTTCAGAGCTGCAGAGGAACAGCCTTGAAGGATGCTACTGACATGGAGACTCCAGGCTCAGCCTCAGCCCATGAAGAAGAGAACAGAACACAGAAATCTTCCTGTTCCTGCTAGCGCTGTGGCAGCCCACACCTGCCCTCCTGATGCTTGGGGAACTGAGACAGCAGAGGCTGGAGTCTGAGGCTACAAAGGGAGGCCCTGTGCTTCCTCATTACCAAGCCTAGTACAGCACAACACAGCACAACTGTGAAATGGGTCTCTCCCGCTCTTGCAGTTGCAAAGGGAAATGGGATGCAGCTTTGCACAGTTCTCAAGTTCCACCTGAGTCTCCCCTCTCCAGCTCTGAGCCCAGTCTCCCAGTTTGTTGGATGTGAATTCTAGGATCCCAAATTCATGTGCAAAATCTTTTTCCTATAATCCAGCTTTTCCTCAAAGCCACCAAGAACCAGAAGCTAAACAAAAAGCCACAGCTTCTCAAAACTTTTTACTTCTTTCATTTACAAGGGCCCAGGCCACCATCAAGGAGACTAAAGCTGGGGTGGGAAGAGCATGAGAAAGTCTCAGAGGTGTTGGGCCTGTACTGGGAAGATCTTTTCAGATGCCCCTAGAACGGTCTGAACTCACAGATGGGATTTAGAGGTGGGACTCTTTATCCTGGTATCTAGATGTGGAAATGACACTTCAACTCCTATTTGGGGTTGGCTTACCCAGGCAGCTAGACTCAGTGGTTGAGAGCATTGGACTTTTTTTCAGAGAATCCAAGTTCAATTCTAGCAAGAACCTGTCAACTCACAACTGACAGGATCTGATGCCTTCTTTGGCTTTCTAGAGCATCAGGCATGTGAAGAGCAATGGGGCAGGGGAAGAAAAGGGGGATGGGGTCAGGGAAAGCAAAGGGGTTAGAGAGTCAGGGAACATGAGAGGCTAAAGAGTCTCTTTTATAGCAAGCCAGGCCTACCTGGCTGTTGCTAGGTAACTGCTGGGTGGAGTGTAGAATGAATGCCAACATTAACAATAATTCTGGTACAAATGCAAATGTCTGCATCGAGTTCTCAAAAAATCCTTTGATGGTCCATTTGTTGGGACACAGCCTGGTTCCCAATCGTTTTTAACTCAGGACCCACCTTCTTAGAAACTTGCTTGCTTGCTGAAGACTTGGCCTACTGCTCCTGCTGAATGGCCTGCTTCTCTCTTCTGTTCTGCAACACTGACTGGATGCTAAGATTCATTCTTAGGCATTGTGACGTTTGAACCTTTACAAAATATATTATTTTTATTCACCTCTCTCTCTCTCTCTCTCTCTCTCTCTCTCTCTCTCTCTCTCTCTCTCTCTCTCTCTGTGTGTGTGTGTGTGTGTGTGTGTGTGTGTGTGTGTGTGTGTGTGCAATTGTGTACATGATTACCACTGTGTACTATGTAGTAAAGTGTAACTTTTGGGAAGAATTCTCTTCTTTGGACCTGATTCCAGGGATCACACTCAAGTCACCAGGCTTGGTGGCAATCTCCTTTACCTGATGAGCTTGTTGGTCCAGTCTGAGCTTTCACTGATCCCTTAGCCCCTCTCTCACCACCAACCACAAGAAAGCAATCTCTGTAGTGTTACTTTTGGTCCTATGTGACTTTCTTATGTCCCAACAACTAAACATTTTAATTAGAATTCAACATAGTAACTAAATTGCTGAATTTAATAGGAATTACAGAATGTGGGCTTTTCTGATTCTGTCTTGCTTTCCATATTCTTAATTAACAGTCTTCTATACAGTAGAACAGTCAACATTTGGACCTTTTTGGTTTCCTTAAGATACATTTTTAAAAAGCTTCGATGTTTAATTTGCTCCTCAAATACCAATTTTCAAACTAGGAAGTGAGTGTACTATGAACTTCAAATGAGAACCCACTCAATAGATTTTTTAAAAACGCTTTTGAGTCATTCAAAAGCTGTTTCTACCTCCTTCTTTGCAGGCCTCAGAATTCCTGGGAGGCCTTTTGTTTACTAATGAGAAAGCAGACTGTGGTGGAGCAGTGGATGCACTGACACTGTCTCTCCTCTTGCTGTGCCATCCATGCAGATGCCTGAAGCCTTGGAGGAGCTGAATGGTAGAGTTTCCTGTGTCTTCCAGAGGAGAAGAAAATACCATCCAGAATCCAGCTTGCATGTATGGGGGCCGGAGGACAACCTTGGTTGTTACTCTTCAGGTGCCGTCCACCATTTTTATAAAACGGGAGTTTTCATTGCCTCGGAATAGGACAGGTCAGCTGGGCTGGCTGGCTAGGGAGGACATGGAGTCTCTGTCTCCCCAGCAAAGGTGTGTGCCACCACACCAGGGTTCTTTATTGTGGTTGATACTGTAATTGGCTTCTTGTTTTTGCACTGAAGTTTATCATCTGGGTTTCTGGCTCCATGGCTTCCCATGTGAGCAGGAGAGGCCATAAAATGTCTGACTGACTGTGTGTTGTGTATGATTGTCCCTGAGTCTGGTATAAAAGTGAACCAGAATGTTGCTTTCTGGCTTAGTCTTCCTTGGTCACACTCAAGGCTTAAGAGGAACTTCTTGAAGGTTTAGTCACACAACAAAGGTTGTATAATTCTCTAAGTCCCTGATTCTTACATCTGAGATGACTAAGAATTTACTTCCTTTCATTTTCCCCGATTTAGGTACAGTCTGGATTAGGTAGATGAAATGTGGAATAAATTACTAATACTAAAATTATTGTGTTCTTAAATGAATTAGGGCCAAACTATTGGAAAAGGCTGGATCTGGTGCAAATATTGAGACTTTTCCCTTGCCTGTGATAGCCCAAAATTAGGCAGCCAATCCACAGAGGGCAGCATTTCTCCGGCTATTGAGGGCCACAGGTCCCTCTGTCTGCTTAGCCATTCTCTAGGGATTAGGGGTGACACTATTTTACTGTACTGTAGAGAAATGCCGTGAGGCAACTGTTCCTAGTTTTCCAGAGGCAGGGCACCCTAGGATGGTTCGCTCACTCTCACCACACTGAGATACAGAGGAGGTGAACGTCCTCAAGCAGAGGATCCTGGTGCTCTGTCTGCCAAGGAAGCTGCAAACCTGAGGACGTGGACTTCATGGTCATTTTCTCACGAGAAAGTAACTTTCTTTATAGCTTAATTAGACAGCAGCACCTCTAACACGTCTAAGAGTTGGACAGCTGACATGTTTCTCATTCTGCAAGGTGGATTGGGTCACTAAGATCCAAGATATGCTATGGCTAGGGAAACAGCTTCTGGAGAAACTAGAAACAGTGGGAAACTTTTATCCTGTTTTGTCTTTAACAGAAATGAAACTGAATGAACTGTGCATTGGCTGACTGGGCTGTGTACCCCGTGTCCAGTTTAATATGACCCTCACCTGGTACCTCAATGTACCAGACTGTAGCAGTGAATTAATTAAACAGCTTTGGCTCCTTAGTGCAGTCATGGCACCTGCCAAAGAGTTCTCTGATTTTGAGAATGAAACACACGCACACAGGCACACACACGGTCAATGTCTGGACATTTCTAATCCTCCTGACAGCTACCATACACCTCCCTTCCACCCAGCATCCCAGGATTAACACCTTTTAAATCTATGTTTTATCTTTGCTGCCTGTTGCCTTCTGGGAAACAACCCACTCCCCCAGTAGGGTCCTATTCCCTTCCACCTACATTGTAGGCTGCTTTCTCTCCTGTAGCTCTTAACTCTGATCCTTCTAAGTCTGGATCATGGTGGTTCCCTTCATCCTCCACTCGCTCCCAATCCCTTGCCCTGTCCTTCTGTCTTACTGTCCAAACATTGGCAATGGCAACTCGAAGCCCTCAGGGACCCTCAGGTCTGGAAGTGCAGCTTTTTGGGAGCCAAATAAGACAATTATGAACACTGGATATTGATACCTTACACATACATTCTTGATATTGAATAAATCAACTAACTTTAAGAATATGGGAATTTGATCCTCAGTACTACAGAGGGTAAACATCATGAAGAAAATGGCAGACATTTTGCCTATGGACTCTGTTCATATGTTTCTGAACAAAACTTAGTCACATGCAAACTCTTGGTTTGAGAGGCACCTAGGAAATATAATTCATAGTTGTCAACTCTGTGCTCTATTGAAGATGTAGGAAATGGGAAGGGAAGCTAGAAAATAACAGTACAGACTCTCTCAAAATTCTCTGAGGCCTGTGGGTTTGTACTTCCAGGGACCCTGGAGGCCTGCTCAAACCAGAGACCCAGGAGGCCCACCCTAAACAGAGACAGTACTACCTGACTCCCAGGAGACCAGCTGTTGCCCAGCTCATAGAGCTCTATATTCCTCCAATGAGGCTGGATCCAGTCAGAGACACTCATGACAGTTAACATCAGAGATAACCAGTTGGGGAGAGGCAAACCATAAACAACAGAACCCAATGCAAAGTCTGCTGCTCACTCAGAGGACCTATAGGGCTCTTAACAATCATCTATAACAGGATATCTCGTGCCCTCTTCTGGCCACTGAGAGAACTGCATGCAAGGGACCTCAGACTAAAGTCAGCCAAAGAACAATTCACCAATATAAATAAAAATGAATACATTTCTCTTTCAGAAAGGAATACAATTGTATGATCAAGGCAAACAACACCGAAAATGGGGACACTCTGGCCCACGTCCCTTGACCCTTACACTAAACTGATCATACAATTACACAGGTCCAACAATTAACATTCAGATTACAGTGAATATGTATCCCATTTGTCCTCATTGATCTGGATCACCACTTCCAGGATGATTTTACAAGATCCTTTCATTGTCCTGAAAATTACATGCTTTCCTTTTTCCTTTTGCAGTTATTGATCAGCAATCCTCTCTGGAAATGCACCATGCTTTCTTTATGCACTCATCTCGTAAGGGACCACTTGAATATTTCCAAATTCTGAATATTATAAGAGAGCTTCACTGAACATGGTGGAGAAAGGGTGTCTATACTAGGATGAGTCAACATTAGGATATATGCCTTGGTGTTGTATCTTGAGGTTTACCCATTACCACCTTCCTGAAGAAACAGCATACCGATTTCCAATGTTGCTACAGATATTTGCATTGCCACCAGGAGAATCTCAATGTTCCCCTTGCTCCATACCCAGTAGGAGGGAATTCTCTTATGTGTTACTGAACTAAGTTATGAAAGGTATGAAAAAATATCTCAGAATAATTTTGATTGGCATTTCTGTAGTGTCCAAGGATAATAAATATTTAATATGAGTTTCTAAGTCATTTAAGTTTCTTCAACTGTATTATGCTTATGTATATAGCCCATTTGAATTACGTTTTTTTAAATATAGTGTTTTAGTTTTTCAAATCTGTTTCAAATATAAGCCCATTAGTGAATGTGCACAGGGAAATAATGTTTAACAATTTCTGTAAATAGTCATTAAAAAATCATTAATGACAAATTAGAAAATGCTCTCTCAATGAACTCACAGAATTGGCAGACAAGTTGTAAATAATAGAATTCATTACAAAAGTCCAGGACAGGGACTGGAGACATGGCTCATCTGTTTCAGAATTTGAATCCCAGAGGACCTAAGGGGCAATTAACAATTCTCTGTCACATCACATCCCAGTGAAATCCACTGCCCTCTGCTGGCCCCTGGCAGAATTGCATGAAAACGAATATGGGGAGGTGGGAGGGAGATGACAGGCATGTGGGGTAGCACCCACATAGAGGTAGGCATTCTGGGAAGAGAATAGGGATTTTATGGGATGAAACTGGAAAGGGACAGAATATTTGAAATATAGATAAAAATATCCACTACAAATTGCAAAAAAAGAAATAAATCAAAACTGTAAGACCTCTGCCCAAAAGAAGCTATGATATATATCAAAATGAACTCAGTAAAACATCATTATCAATAACAACAAACACACCAACAACAAAAATAGTAAAAATGTTCATTCCTCTACAATTGGTGGAATTCATTAAATGTGCAGTCATAGTTGATGCTATATTTCAAGGAATCCACAGGCATCAAACTCTGTGTGTCCTGAACATTTTACATTCCCATACTGAATTGTTTTCTTTCCTCTAATGTATTAGAGAAATACTTCTGTGTTTCTCCTTTGTTTGTCATTATAAAGGAAGCTAAATTTGTGAGCACAGGGATAAAGCAAGGATATATTTCATCATGAAGGGGGGTTCCACAGAGCATGACACACTGTCTACATCAAGAGCACAGTTTCCTGCACAGCTCTGGCTGGCTGTGAACTGATGATGAAGCCTACGCTGCATGAGACTTGCAGAAAACCACTGTTGCCTTACACTTGTGCTGTTACAGGAGGAAGAACCACACACGACTCAGAACCGGCTTGTGAGTGAAGGGTTAAAGGTCACATTTTTATTTATAGACAAACATTAATTTATTCAAGAACATTTTAAATTAGGGAGTCAATGAGTTCAATGTATATAGCCTTAGGAATATTAATTAATTAATATTAATTACATACACTAAAGTTAACAAATGAATAACAAAACTTCAAACTTAAACAAATAAAACCAAATGCATAAAACAACCAAACTTCAAACTAAAAACCAAATATAACAAGTAAATTAGTCAGCATTCAATTCCTGCTGATTTTTCAACATATAACTCCAGCCTGTTGCTGGCCTTGCAAACACAGCAGAACGGCAGGGAAGATGGTAAAAATCTCTTCAAGAGGAATGTAGACCTGCCTCATACAGGGTGGTTGGTTGTTGATGGACAAGTCGTCAAAGGGTTAAACGTGAGGCGTGTTCCATGCCACATCTCAAGGTCTTTCAAATTCAGCCCAAGATTGGAACGGTTACAAGGACTGAGATGCGGGAGGAGTTGTCAATCTTTGCACCCTCAGTGCTCCTGGTGGACAGGTCTGTCTCTGAGAGCTGTAGTCCTGGTCTGGGCCATGGGCAAGCGTCTGCTGGAGTGTTCAGACCTAGGGGTGGAAAAGGCCTGGTGAGGACCTGCCATGTCACTTCTCCCATACACAGTGCACAATTCAGCAGGATAATCCAGAATGATCTTTCATCTGAGGTCATTTTCTCATGCCCAAGACAGAAGGGTAAGAGACCCCACAGGCCTGCATGTTTTCCCAGCTTTTAAAACTGCTAAAAATTGAACAGTGAACAGCAGATAATTCCAATCATACATATATATTATATTTTAAAATCATGTAGCAATGTCTCAACGTCAGTTGAGGAGAATGTGAACAACCTAGAAAACAATAGGAAGGCCTTGGAGGCCGGGCCATCACTGAAATGAAGACTATTATTATTCCTCCAGTGCATGAATATGCCTGGGGTCCACTTACAACCTCAATATCTGCAAAGACCCAGAGAAAAAATATCTCAAGAAGTACATGCACACTGAAGTGATATTATATTTGGCAAGAATATACTGCATGGAAATCTTGCCAAGGGTAGGCATTGAACTCTAAAGGAGATACTCATGCAGAAAATAAACTATACCACTCCTTTGTTTATGGGTATCGTAAAACTCTTTGTGGGGAGACTTAAAGGCACTGGGCTCAGATAATACAAGAGAGCTCAGACTGGAGGGATCAGTACACAATAGCCAGAATCTCTATGGATCACATACACTTCATGGATGGAATTTCTTTTTAAATGGACAGGAATAATATTCTGAGCTGCTCCTACCTGACAGATGCTGATAACTATGAGGAAAGTCACACACCCAATAAGACAGTTTATAAGTACAGGTAATCTACTTGGGTCCTCTCATCCTGTGCTTTCAAATCATCTCAGTGACACCGAAATGATGCTGCATCTTCTCAGCCAAGGTCTTTTGCTCAGTGAACAGTTTGTTCTGATTCAGGGCGTCCTACAGACTTTCCTACATTCTCTCCTCATCCTGGTCATTAGAAGATTATATTGTCCATGGACACAGGCATGTATACAGAGACAGACAGACAGACAGACAGACAGACAGACATAAACACCTTTGAACTCACCCAAATATATTTGTTCACACATACAAGCAGAGTATTTTGCAGAATGTGCTTAGTTTCCCAGTTAATGGTAATAGAAGAGATCACCCAGTCTACTATTGTGGCATAAGAAAAAAAACCTGGAATGGGGTAAGTACACAGTGAGCATAGGCTAAAGACAGCTCAGCCAATAAAGTGTATTCCCCTGAAAATCAGAAATTAGAAATGTGACATCTAGGCCTGTTAGCCAAGACTGCTTAGCAAGGGCACAAGGCTGTGCACAGGAGGCTGATTTCAGGCAACAGAGCACTGGGTGGGGGCAGGTGAGCCTCTTCTGTCCTCTGCTCACTGTTTCCCAGTGCATGCAAAGTGAGCTGCATTTTTCAATATGAGGTCCCTTTAGGATACAGTACCTGACAGGGCAGCCAAACTACCAGCACAAACAGCTAGGAAATCGCCATAACCACAATCCAAGGTAAAACTTGGACTGGGATGCTATCAGATATAATTCGAGTGAGATAAGGCTGACTGATTCAAAGTCAAATGCTGGCAGGTATAATCAAACTCAGCCACAGTCCATGGAAATGCTGGACAACATTGTACCTTTTCACTTTCTGACTGGTG
The DNA here is from genome assembly GCF_021556685.1 of Rattus norvegicus. Taxonomy (NCBI): domain Eukaryota; kingdom Metazoa; phylum Chordata; class Mammalia; order Rodentia; family Muridae; genus Rattus; species Rattus norvegicus. Next base: position 21,403,962 of record NC_141548.1, on the reverse strand, counting down.
GACTTCTGGATAATTTTGCTTCATGGCTGCTCTGAGGTGAACCACTACAACACTAATGTGCCACAGTTTCTCTGCTGACACCTACTTCTTGTTCTGGAATCGCTGTGTCAAAGGTTGAACTTTCACAAGAGTTGTGCATGGCTTCTCACAGGGCTACCCATTTGACACCTCCAGCAATGTCTGAGGGTCATCACTTTCTAAACCCTCCTTACAGATGATTTTCACTCAGAACAAATGATTTTGAATAACAATCGTTAAGAGTGCCACAACCCAACACAGGGTGAGTGCTGTGGACTATTTTGAGCCTAAGTTTCTGTCTGTAGCAAAGATGTGATTCCACCTCAGCATAACTCCTGGACATCTTCTGCCTGCAGATTCAACTCTAAGCAAATTAATCTTTCAATTAACAATTTCCAGAGCAAACTCCAAAGCCAATGTATATTCAATCAAGTTTAGGTCGATCTAGAAAGAAAGTGGTGGCAGGTAACGATTAACATAACCAGGATGTTGAGAAGACACAACAAGCACGTGACCTTCCAGTGTTACTGCACACCGAGAGCAAAGGAGGCAGAAGAGCCCTGAGTCAGCACTTTCCACACTCAGGTACATGGATTTCACACAGCAGCCTCTCCTCACATCCCTGTACCCTATTCCTGAGATTTCTCCAATAATGTCAATGTTGATGAATAGTTTTCCCACTGTAATAATTTCAATAGTAATCAAAACCCCATTAAGAACAGTTTAAAAATAATTGGAAACATTGCGTTTCCTCTTCTTCTCTCTTTTACATTTCTATATGTGTACTTATAGACTAATACAATATATATAAATATGTGTCTGTGTTCAGAAACTTGTTGTGGTCACACACACACACACACATATGCACCAACACACATATACACACACTTCTATATGTAAGCACCCATACCGCAAACACTTAAAACAAGCAACTCCCAATGTAACATATGTACCATAGCCATAACCATGTTCACACATCTGTGCCCAACGACATAAACACACACACACACACACACACACACACACACACACAGAGTCAGAGAGAAATGGAGAGGGGGACGTAGGGAAGGAGGGAGGGGGAGAGAGAGAGAAAGAGAGAGAGAGAGAGAGAGAGAGAGAGAGAGAGAGAGAGAGAGAGAGAGAGAACTGAAATCATAAGTGAGAAGCAGAAAAGAATGAGGAGGCCATCCTTCTGGAAGCACAGTTGTTGAATACAGATTAGACAAAGGAAATGTGTCAAGTGAGAGCTTAGACACTGCTATCCATCCCTTATAGAGTAAACCTGTATAGGGAATGCACTTCTTGGGCACACTAGGTTGAGAGAGTTGGAGAAAAATTTCCCTCAAACCCTCACGTATCTCACACAAACCCTCACCCTGAGAGAAGTCTTTCTTACATCCCTGTTCATCCAGTCAGCTCCAGGACATAAGCTACAGGAAAGAACACTGAAACACTGACATAGAACAGGACTGACAAACTGCTTCTCAAGCTCTGTCACTATGAACACCATTTGGAAAGGCAGAAGGGACCATTTTCAATGTATGGGGAAAAGGAGAGAAAGTCCACAAGCCCCATCATAATTGACAATGGTATCCATTCTTTTGGCAATTGAACTGAACTCTAATCAGTTCTGGGCACTACAAAGACGGCTACCACATGGCATCCCTCTAGCATAATGGCATGTATGTGTGCAATGTGTGATCAACAGATCCCCCTTAAGGAAATGCATTTTCTAGTTGAGCAGGAGGATTTGGTTGTCAATCCTCCAGTTTCTTGCATGAAGCTAGAATCACAGAAAGTTTTGTAAACGGGCAAAGAAATGAACAACTGGATGAGACCTAGGAGAGTGTCTGGATAAGTTGGAGAAGGTTAAATTGGTTTGACTTGGTTTATGCTTAGATATCAGGGAAACCTGCCCTTGATGCTTCATTCATCCTACCTGAGGCTGCTTGGTACACGGATTTTCATACTGGCTTCCCCACAGAACCTTGTTGATTCCTTAATGGATTCTTCCAGTGCAATCTGATCCCTTAGAAGCCCTTTGTACTCATTCCATGCTCTCTGGGCATTGTTCTTCAGCTCAAAACACTCAGTTAGGAGCAGGCAGAAGCTGCGGCTGAGACACAAAGAAAAAATGGTGAATCCCAGCCAGTCTCCAACTTCCTCCCACTTCTCCAAGTCCATTCCTCCTTCTAGGGTCCTGATCAGAAGAGAGCCCCAGATTATAGTCCACGTCCACAGTAGCCATGGAGCATAACCTAGAGACAGGTCAAATGGAGAAAAGAGCAACATTCCAGAAGACTCAGGGCACTTCTCAAAAACCTGACACCATTGATTCAAGTTTTTCCTAGAAGTGGACTTAATCGTTATGTGTGCTTATATGTCCATTTTATTAGAATGTCCCTTGGAGGCCAATTTTTCTATGTGTCCTGTGTGTGTGTGTGTGTGTGTGTGTGTGTGTGTGTGTGTGTGTGTGTGTGTGTGTGTGTCCTATCAGAGCCCCAGAGCATCAGGATTGATTGATGACTCCATCATTGTGCACACATTTTTTATGTACAGGATCCCTATTTGGGAAGGACAATGACTGATGAATCTCACAGTCTCTTTCCATTTGTTCAAACTATCTACAAGAGGTAAAAATCCTAGAGCCTTCCTTAGAGACAGGCTTCCTGGTATGCTTCAAACACTATAAAGCCTGATCCTCACTTTATTTCAAAGATAAGAATGGGCTGACACATGCTGTGCCTAGTGCTGGGGTCACAACCTTGTAAGTTACTCACCAGTACCAGTCATTTTCCAGTGTAAGGTTTTTACATTTGACCAAAGCGGTATTGATCTGCTCGCTCATTTTCTTCATGTCGGTCATCACTTCCTCGTGCTGCATCATGAGCATCTCAGAGTCAAACTTGTTCCTGTGCCAGGCCGTGGTCCAAGGATCAAATAACATTATGAATGAAGGAATCAAGAATTACATGAATTTAGACTGAATCCTGAACTACTCTAGCCTAGGACATGCCACGCCCTTAGTCCTTGGTACTGTGTGCATTTGGTATTTATTCAGTTTATTATTATGGACACAGGGACAGCAGTGCCAGGAAACAAAAGCAGGGAGCTGATTTGCTTGAGCTCCCTGACAGGGTTTGAAGGAATAGACTAGCTTGCCAAGAACATTCGAGGGTCCTGTGCCACCATCCAGGCTCCAACTTAAACCCATGAAGACTATTCTCCTGTTCTTAGGTAACAATTCTCAATCATACAATCTATTGCTACATGAAAACCCAAAGGAACATGAACAGTATTTACAGGGAAAAGAATTTATAGCACACACCAGGAGATTCCTATGTGCGTCCACCTGAGCAGATGTGAAATGTTGTACTGTTCAAAGTGAGGCTGTCAGCCACATCATTATCATGCCATGAAAATTGACACAGGATAATTCTCAGGCCAAATCAGAACACAGAATACCCAGATCTTAAATGATACACACAAACGCACTCACACATGCATACACACACACAAACTCACACAAAACACTTTCTCTCTCTCTCTCTCTCTCTCTCTCTCTCTCTCTCTCATACAATTAGAATGCCAAATAAATACAAGAGTGTGGCATTATCTCAAAATACAATCAATAAAATCAGAGAAAAGCAATGATACCCTGTTGACAGTGCAGTCACACACGTGAGGCAGCAAGAGGGATTGGGTCCCTCCAGCTCTTCACAGGACCTATTGAACCCAAAGCACCTCCACGTCAATTACAACAATGATTGGTCATAATCAGACCACCTAGAAATTCCCACAACCCAACAACTGTCCAGGCTACTTAAACCACACAATGAGAGCTCACACACTACTACCCTTATTCCCAGACTGTGACTCAGGCCACAGGCTATGATTTACGTTTGTAGGAATCAAACAGCCTGTGCCACCATCTCATTCCCATCTGATCTTCACATTCTGATGCAATCAGGAAAGTGATTTTGACCATGAGCCCACCCTGGAGTTGTAGCCTACTGTGATGTGAGGAAATGTGGATTTAACAGAACTTGTACTGTGACTACCTGTCATTTAAATTCTTTCCTGGGTAATCTGCCAGGATTCTCCTGAGTTCATCTCTCTCCTTTTGCATCTTGTGGAGGGCAATTTTGAGGTTCTCCAAACGCTTCATTCTCTCCTCCTCAACAGGTGTCGTGGAGGGTTGGGATGATGCCTTCTGATCAGACTCTGTAGGTAGATAAACACCAGTAAACAGGCATATATGTGGATATAGTGTCAAGAAAAACTATGCTTAGTCTAAAACAGAAGTCTGAGGATGAACAGTTCTACAGATACAGTGACTCCCTGACAGAGCAAGAAAGCTATCTTTAAGCTGAACTCAGCTCAGTCCCTGTTCCCCACCATCATAGACATATGGTGACATATGCCATCATAGATATAGACCACACCTCCTACAGCCATTCTTCTGCACTGAAATTCTAATGCTGGCCTAAACAAGAAGAATTCGAGGACCTTCTAACCTAATGTATGATGTGAGGCAGGTAAGTCCTTGAGTCCAAACTGTTTAACATCTTGAATCCCTAGTCACGTGTGTTCAAGTACAAAGTAACTGAGACCATGATATATGACCAGGAGAGTATCCCTCTTGGCATCAATTACCCACGTAATCTACAGGACACAGCTGAGAATGAAGTGCTTCCACAGCCTATCCTGAGAGAGACACTTTGTTATTCTTACAGACGCTCATTCTGGTATTCTTTGACACTGCCCATGACATTAAAGAGATCCAAGGAAAGCCCCTTGACATATAACAGTTCTTGGTTCTCTGTCAAACTAATGATCAGAAATTGTTGTGTCTGGGTCAGCCATTTAGGAAGACTGAGGCTCTAAATCATACGTCCTACTCCTGGAAGGACCAGCTCAAGCCAACCTCCTCCAGGAAGCTCCCCTTGCCCTGCCCAGTACTCACGTGACCTCCTCAAGGACCTTTCCATTCGTCTTGTTCTCCAACGTGATAGAAGGCTGGCCTCCCTCTGCCTTGGTCTGGTCTCTGCACGGATATGATTGTCCCTCCGAAAGAGACTGAGGATCCTGGAGAACATGCCTCCTCGGGAACCCATTAGGAAATGAAGGGAAATGGCTCAGGCAGTTGGTGTCACCGCAACACTGCTGACATCACAGAACATTCTAGTGTTTCCTGGATACAAGAGAATTTCCAGGGAAGACACTACCGGTGATGTTACTGGGAAATGCCATAGCTTACTTGCTGACTACCTCCACCCAGATTGACCAGTTTCTGCAGTGGCTTTTCCAGAGAATCACTTTTGAGCCAGGGAACACCATTCGCACACTCTCCTTCCACAACTTCAGAGTTCTCACTGCTTCATTACAACTCAGTTGCTGGGGAGAGGGAGAGTTGGTTAAAGCCTGGATATGGACAGAACATCTTTGTTAACAGCCAAAATCTAAAGACCTTGGATGATGAATATTCTTCTTCCTGAAATGTATAAACCCAGGATCCAGGGTCCATGTGTGTGACATATAATCCAATTCCCACAGTTTACACTGTTCCCTAGAGGCCAATATTTCTTTTCCTACACCTTTAAATGTATGCAAGTTGGAGAATGTTGTTTCATGGACTGTGCCTTGGGAGGAGGAATGGTTTCAAAATATTCACCCATGTTTTTTCCTGAAATCTCTGTCTTACAATCCCATTTTGTGCAATGGAACCTCGCTTTTTCTGGCAACATAGGTGCTCACATCTAGGACAAACATCAAACTGTAAACTTTCTGTCCATTCTTAAAAGTTAAAATCCCCAAAAGTGAGGGACCTGAGACCCAGCGAGAGCCATGGAGGGGCAGAATGCAGAGGTGCTGCTGGCCAAGGAAGAGCAGGAGGAAGCAGAGAAGCTGTAGCACATCATGGTGCACAGGAGCTAGAACTGGAGTTTGACCTGGGCAACCTGCTGGCTTCACTCAGAGGACCTACAGGGTGCTCAACCATCATTTATAACTCGGTATCTGGTGCCCTCATCTGGCCACCGAGGGAACTGCATTCAGAGGAACCACAGACAAAAGTCATCCAAAGAACAATTCACCAAAATAAATAAAAATGAATACATTTTTCTTTCAAAAAGACATACAAAAGTATGGGCAAGTCAAACAAAACCCAAAGAAACACAAGAAATGAAATATTTCACAACAACCCAAGAGTGCAAGAAACAGCATAAAAACAATCTCTTAACCCTATAATAATTCTATATGTATTTCTTGAAATAGCAGTTGCAGTAAGCAACCAGGCTGCAATGCTCTTATAAGTTCCATAGCCTCATCAACCCTTCATAACAATCTCCACCTATTTGATTTTTCCTTAATTACAAATATGTGTGAGTTAGAATCCTGCATCTCTCTGTGATCGAACTGTAAACTGTAGCCAATGTAACACTGGCAATCATTAACCACACTCTTTAAGTTTCCCTTATAACACCTGAGCACAGCCATAACTTTGGAAAGCAACATTCACCCTCCACCAAACTATCTATCCTCCAAAATCCAGTCTCTCCAAAACACCAAGTCCATTCCTCATGCTATAAAGTATGACGGCCAAGCCTTGCATATGAACGAACGATGCTGCAGGCTCTAATACCCCAACAAAGAGACATTGCCCTAAATTCTTTTATAAGTCCGGTTTCCATGATAAGAGTTATATTCAAATAGTATCCCAATCTAGACCTGTTCCCCTGGGTTGGCTCATGGCACTTGTTGTCTAGAATGACTCCAGTTTTAAGCCAACTTTCTGTTACCAATGTTACAAATTTTTAACCATACCCAATAACCTAAAAGCCAGTAACCTATAGCCAAGAAATGTAGAGCGTATTATATATTTAAAACCAAACAGAAAAAAATGAAGTGATTACACATAACTTTAGTATTTAGATCAAACACCATTCTTACTTTTTGTAGCTGTCATTTTTAAAAGAAGCACCTTATTACCTGTTGAATCCAGTAATCACAATCTAAGATTTTTCTAAGAGAAACAGACATCAGCTCCATTACCATAGAAGCTTTGAAGCTGCTGGCACCTTGAAGGCCAGCTAGTGTAGACATTTAGCCAGCCCCCTGGGGAGCTTCCCCAGTGGACAGACCTATGCTCCTAGCTACATTCCTCCATTGAGGCCGGATTCAGTCAGAGACATGCATGACAGTTAACACCAGAGATAACCAGTTATCTAGGATGCAGGGCTCCAAAGGTCAATTGAAACTCTTTTTATTTATTTGTTTCTTTCTTGAAAGGACTTAAAACTAAATCAAGGGGGGAATCAACCAGCATTTAAAGTTTTCACCATTTTTTTTCTCTTAAACCTGAAACACAAAACATTCAAGCAACGAGAAGCAAAAACCCAGACATAAATTGACATCCGTGGACAGCTTGGTGCACCAAGGACAGACAACAGACATAGAGGGAAGGAGCTAGATGGTGTCCCACCAAAAGGTCCCAGATATCGTACTTAAAGGACCCAGAACCAGAGATAAGCACTTCTCCAATAGGAGCCAGCAAGGAGCCAGGACGTCTGCCTCCCTCCTTCTGTCCCCAGGAGAGCTCCAAAAAAGCTTAAGCTCATTTTCCTTCTTTCACCAAAGCATCTGTGGAGAGTCCAGAAGGACTGTTTTTCTCTTAAACCCATTTTCTCTCTTGTCTAGGGTATAAACGGTCTCTAGTCAGGGTCCAAAGACTAAAAGCATCTATGAGAATTGACATCACTTCTTTAGTTTTTAGCATAACTCTAAAAGAACACATACACAAAAAACATCTTATCATCATTACCTTGTCGCTTTTTACAAGGTTTACTCACCACTAGCCCAAATCTTTATTTTTCGTTGCACATGATTTCAATTCTGGTGGTCCTTCTGGATCTTGATTACTGAGGCCTTTTGTGGCCTATTTTCCCCTCTATATCCCTCCTTTTTCACCGGCCAGATTCCTGGCATGATCTCATTGAGTTGTCCTCTCCAATCCCAGTGGAACCTCCATTTGGGACCCCTGCATCATTACCACACTAGAACCGGTCGTGGGCCTGCGAGAAAGCCGTCCAGGCTTTACTGAGATTTCCTTACATACAAGAGGCAAAAGCAGTGGTAAAGTACTAGACGCGTCTCAAAGTAGCAGGTGGAAGACCCCACCAGGAACCAGGAAATAACGTCCTGAAAGTCCCCACCCCAAAACAGGGCAAGAGCAGCTGCCAAGGTCATCAACAACCTCTGGCCACAGCAGGCTGAAAGGCTCAGCCAGGGGGAAGGGAAACACCCCAGGGTAGGGCCCAACACTTGTGTTTATAGCAAGATAAAAAGAGAGTTTTTTACAGAAAACACCAACCGCCAAACGTATTCAGTAAGTTAGGGTTATTATTTGGTTTATTTTAGTAGCGGGACGCTGGGTGTCATTCTGTCCTCATATGTTCACTGAAGTGTCGGACCTTACACGGTAAATGTGTTAATGCTGAAAGAAAGGTAGGTTCACAGGGTGCTACAGCAATCACAGTACACTAGGCAGGCCAAGTTCCCTTTTGTCTTTTATTGCATATTTTTTATGTGCATTTCAAATGTTATTCCCTTTCCTGGATCCCCAAACAGAAGTCCCCTATCGAATCCCCCTTCCATTCTTCTCTAAGGGTTTCCCTACCCGTCTGCCCACCTTCCTCCCCCCATATTCCCCTAAACTGGAAGGTCCAGCCTTGGCAGGACCAAGGGCTTCTCCTTCCACTGGTGCCCAACAAGGCTGTCCTCTGCTACACATGCAGCTGGAGCCCTGGGTCAGTCCATGTACAGTCTTTGGGTAGTGGCTTAATCCCTGAAAGCTCTTGGTTGGCATTGTTGTTCTTATGGGGTTGCAAGCCCCTTCAGCTCTTTGAATCTTTTCTCTAATTCCCCAACGGGGATCCTGCTTTCAGCTCAATGGTTTGCTGCTAGCGTTGGCCTCTATTTGACATGCTCTGGCTGTGCCTCTCAGGAGACAGCTACATCTGACTCCTGTCAGCATGTACTTCTTAGCTTTATCAATCTTATCTAGTTTTGGTGGTCATATATATGGGCTGTATACCAATGTGAGGCAGTCTCTGCTCCAAACTTTGCTTCCATACCCCCTCCTATGAATGCTTTTGTTCCCCCATTTAAGAAAGAGTGAAGCATGTGCACTTTGGTTGTTCTTCTTGAGATTCATGTTGTCTGTGGATTGTAGCTTGTATAATTTAAGCTTTTGGGCTAATACCCACTTATCAGTGAGTGAATACCATGTTTGTTTTCCTGGGATTGGGTTACCTCACTCAGGATGATATTTTCTAGTTCAATCCATTTGCCTATGAGTTTCATGAAGTCATCGTTTTTGATAGCTGAGTAGTAGTCCATTGTGTAGATGTACCACATTTCCCTTATCTATTCCTCTGTTGAAGGGCATCTGGGTTCTTTCCAGCTTCTGGCTATTATAAATAAGGCTGCTGTGAACATAGTGGAGCACGTGTCCTTCTTGCATGTTGGAGCATCTTTTGGGAATATGCCCAGGAGTGATATAGCTGGGTCCTCAGGTACTGCAATGTCCAATTTTCTGAGGAACCTCCAAACTGATTTTCAGAATGCTTGTACCAGTTTGGAATCCCACCAACAATGGAGGGGTGGTCCTCTTTCTCCACATCCTCACCAGCATCTGTTGCCATCTGAGTTTTTGGTCTTAGCCATTCTGACTGGTGTGAGGTGGAACTCAGGGTTGTTTTGATTTGCATTTCCCTGATGACTAAAGATGTTGAGCATTTCTTTAGGTGCTTCTCAGGAATTCGATATTCCTCAGCTGGGAATTCTTTGTTTAGCTTTGTACCCCATTTTTAATAGGGTACTTTGGCTCTCTGCAGTCTAACTAGTTGAGTTCTTTATAGATTTTGGATATGAGCCCTGTATCAAATAAATTGGTAAAGAATCTTTTCCTAATGTGTTGGTTGCCATTTTGTCCTAATCACAGTGTCCTTTACCTTACAGAAACTCTGCAGTTTTATGAGATCCCGTTTGTTGATTCTTGATCATAGAGCATAATCCATTGGTGTTTCGTTCAGGAAATTGTACCCATTGCCCATGTGATCGAAATTCTTCTTCACGGTTTCTTCTAAATAGTAAGCAGAACTTACACTATGACTTCTGCAGTTGATGGTTTCTGCACAAAACATTGTGTTTTTTCCTATATAGAGATGGCCTCAGTCTGAGATATGTAAAGTTACCTGAAAAGGGGAATAAGATGAGGAACACTCTCCTGGGTACTGGCACAGAGAGGGCCACACAGGCTTGCTCAGTTCATTGTATTTTCTCTAGCATCTATGTTACATTAATTTGAGCAATAACAAATTATACTGCACTCTCTGAAATGTAGTAGTGATGATATGGTAAAATAATGATGTAGGGAGTAACCCTAACATCGCTCATCAAACCCTGTTGTTCTCTGGGAAGAAGTTTGTGGAGTCTGCCAAGGAGCCAAGGTGGGTGCCTGGGAGGAGAGATAAACCTCTATGAGTGTCCTGGTGGGGAGTGGGAGCTCCAGTTGATGTCTCCCTAAACTCCCCTGGGCTGGTCTTCCTCTGCTGGTTCACACCCCTCACCCCCTCACTGGTAAAGCTGCTCTGGCCCTCCCCTCCCCCTCCATCTCTCATGCTGCATGGGCTGAGCTCCCAGTGTTGGCCTCCTTTTCATCCTGCTGATGCTGGCTGCAGTCCTGTGTCCTGCGTTCCCCATTGGTACACTCTCTCCTGCCTGCTACAGGAGACAAAACATTTTGTTAAAGGCTCAGAAAATTTCTCTTCTTTTTAGTATTGTTTTCATTAGTGTGTGTGTGTGTGTGTGTGTGTGTGTGTGTGTGTGTGTGTGTGTGTGTGTGCGCACACAGGTGCACTTGTGTGCAGGAGAGAGGACAACCTTGAGTGTCACGTTAGGGATGCCATCTACATGGTCTCCTGCTGGCTTAGAATTTACTTGCCACATAGTCTAGACTGCTGGCCAGAAAGTCCTAGGGAACTCACTGCCTCTCTTGGTTTTGTCTTTTTGTTTTTGATTTTGTTTTTTGTTGTTTTCAACATGAGTTCTGCGAATCCACCTCCGGTCCTAATGCTAGCAAAGCACATTCTTTACTGGTTGACCCATCCTCAGTCCTATAGATTAGGTATGTATGTATGTATGTATGTATTTATTTATGTATTTTTGAGGCAGGGTCTCAACGGGTAGCCCTAGCTTTCTTGGAACCTGCAGTGTAGACTGGGCTATCCTCAGACCCACAGAGATCCATCTGCTCATGTCTCCTGAGTGCCGGGATTTAAGTTGCGTACCACCTGGCATGTCCACTTACAAGCCGTTTTTCTTTTTTTATCATATCCAGATTATTTTCAAATTATATCTGCGCATATAAGTTCTAGCCTTTTATCCTTTGCTTAACTCTGTTTTCATAACTCAGAGCCAGCAGTGAGCCTGCAATGCAGCAGATGTGTGAGCCTCCTTTCTCTGAGGTGACTTGTGGGCCAGCCGGATGCTGCAGGGTTCATTAGCTTGGACAGGGATTGCATGACTACGGTGAGTGGTTACACACACTTTGCACTAACATTTCTTTCATGATCCTATGGATGGAAATGTTTGGAGACATATAGAAGTTCTATGATTGGAACCAAATCATCTGTCTGTAAAGCCTCAAAAATGTTTTGTACACTCTCCCTCCAGATTAGAGACTTAGAGGCCTCCTATGGACAGGGCTACTTTGTTGGGAGGGTTAAAAGGACGACAGTTTATGTTATGGAACTGGTTACATAGTTTAACTGAACTTGACTTAACTTTGTACATGGTATCTGTGTATAATTTCACATTTTTTCTAGATTTCCCAGTTCTGGTGAGTCATGATTTTTTAGTTTCCTCATTTTCTGTTGGTATTTTTCCCCTTTCATTACAGATTGTGTTACTTTGGATACAATCGCTGTGACTTTGAATTAGTTTGTCTAAAGGTTTCTCTATCTTACTGAGGTTTTCAAAGAACCGGTTCTTGGTTTTCTTGATTCTTTGTATCTTTCTCTGTGTTTCTATTTCTTTTTCTTAATCTTTAGTACTGCACAACATTTTCTTTTAAAATACAGTCTCTTCTGAGGCAGACAGACCATAACTACAGAGCATCATCAGACAGGAGATAAACAGGATGTACAAGATACAGCAAAATGAGGTAGAAATGTGTCACAACTGAGAGAGGATCCCAAACCAATGTTAGCAGAGGGGATGGAGGGCCAGTGAGCCCTCCCCTGTGCTCTATCCCTGGATTCTTTGCTATGACCCCAACATTGCTAGGGCTCAACCTGCCCTGCCATTCTGCCCTGCCATCCTGCCCCATGCTCGTGGGGTAGGTGCTGCCGCTGGGGACTATCTTCTTGTGAAAAGCTTCCAAACCTGGAAACAGAAAGAGCCCAGCAAAGCAAGTGTGGGGACCTTAGGTACTGGTCCATTATCTCTTACCTAGCCCCTTGTGATGCTGCTGCCTGAAAGGACAGCTGGGTTCCCAACCTCACTTCCCTGCCCTGGTATCCCCACCCCCACCCCAAGATCTTAGAGATTCCCCTACTCTGTGCCCCATGGAGGGTCATCTGCAGCATCACTCGAGGCTACTTTGAGGTATCCAGTCCTGCACTTGGTTGGCTGGCTCCAAGGAGCGGCTTGCAGAGAACAAACATGAAGGGGACACAGCAACTCCCCTGTTCACCCTCCTCTGCTCACATCTGCCCTCAGCACTCCGCCCCTGCCATGTCTCTCATGGCAGCCTGAGCATCCAGAAAATGACGGGTAGGAGCTGTAGGGGCAAAGCAGGGAGGTTAAGGTGGGACAAAGATGGGGGGAGGGGGTCCTTTCTTGCACCAAAGATTGTGAAATGGCCTGAGGGGCCAAGGAGGTGAAGCCTTGTCAAGAGAAGGAGCAGGAGGGATGTGGTTTGCAGAGAAGGGCTCTGGACCAGAATCATAGGAAAACACCCAGTTCCCTCCAGGCCCTCCAGGTCTAGCCAGACCCAGCACTCCACAGGGACAAGTAGACATCCCCACATAGAGACACAGAAACCTTTCCAGGGCACTGCTCTGCCTTGTCACAGGTGGCCTGGGTCCTAGTAATCAATAGTTTGCCCAGCCAGACTTGTGGCCAGATCACATTCATGCCTGAGGAAATCCTCTTAGCTTTTTATTGAGCATCTCTGACAGAACCTACTTTCAGTCACATAGCCTGAGAACCTTCTGCCTGGGTCATCTCTAAGGCAGGAAATGGACAAGAGTACCCCAACTCTCTGGAAGGTTTGCAGACCACTGGAAGCTGAGGACTGGGGCCCAAGGTGGAGAATGGCAAGAAAGCAGCAAGCCCCTTCCTCTGGGGCCTCTGACCCATCCTCACCTCTTGCTTGCAAGCTAGTCCTGGGGAGGAAGCTCTTAGATACATTGTTTCTATCACTGGAACAGCAGTATGGGGCTCATGTCTGGTCTTCCTCATTAGCCCAAACCTCTCTGGTCTGGGAGAATCTACTCCCCAGGGACGGGGCTTGGGGTAATAGGAGAGCAGCCAAACTCAAACACTCTTTCTGAGGTCAGTTTCTTCCTGAATTGTCAAAATAAAACAAAACACATCAAATACAAAATACATATTACAAAAATAAGAGACCTAAATTATTAAGCAACCTGCATTTCTGGGACTTCCCCTCAAAAAAAAAATGAACAAACCAAAGAGCAAAACAAAAGCCTTCTTTGGGTAGTTTTTATCCTTGTCCCACCCCTAAGACCCCAAGATATCAGGTGGGTAGGGTACAGAGGAGGCCTGGGGTACCTGGTCCACCTTTCTCAGCCTCCAGGCAAAAAGAACTTCTGCCAAGAGTCTCTGCAGTGTTAATCAGAACATGAGGGAGGGTGGGTTAAAGCACAGCGTCAGGGAGACACAGGGTGAGGCAGAGACAGAAGCAGAGGGTGATAGATGGGGGTGGGAAGGAGGAGCTGAAAAGGAAGGGGTAAGTGACAAAACCCTGAGGAGGAAACTAGGCCAGTACTGAGAAAGTAGAATGGGAAAGTAGGGTGTGGTCCAGAGGACAAGAGACAGAGGTTAAGGAGAGAGAGCAGGAGTTCCTTAGGCCCCGATGCCAACTCATGTCAGGTGTGTCTGGTCTGCCCAGCAGAGATGGCGAACCTCCTGTCCACAATAAATAGGAAAAACTTGAGTCCACCAGCGCTTATGGCATCAATCTGCAGGCAATTTCCTTCCCATTTAAAAAAAATCCACCAGGAGAGCCTTTCTTCTCCCACCCCACATTCATCACTCCTTTGGCCAAAGACATCTCCACCTCAGTCCCCCCACGCCCCAGGCAGAGTTGACTTCCTCTGCCACCCTCAGTGTCAGGACCCATACAGTTTGTCCCACTCAAATAATGAATACAGCTCCTTGGGAGGAGCCCGAGGGCCCACCTTGGCTAGAGCAGCCTCCATGTCTTTGTAGGAGAGGGACCTGTGCACTCTGGAGAGGCTGGCCTGGGCTGCTGCCTGCTGACACAACTGCCCCAGCTCACCCCAAAGAAGCCCTGGGTGCCCTGCACTAGGAGGCCAGCTCCAGCTCCCTCAGAGCACAGCAAAGGCTGCCTGCAGGAGGTGCACACCCTTGACAGGGCAGGAGGCCACCAGGCCTTTTCCCATATGCTCAGCAGTGTGTTACCAAGCTGGGTGGCAAGGCAGTGCCCCAGCTGCGCCTTGCATCAGCCGCGGGGCCTGAAGAACAGCGCCATCCGCGGAGGGTGCCCTGACCAGCCATGTCTAACCAATGCACCAGGCGCCCACAGTCCACCATCCTGCCACTCTCCAGCTCCAGCGCCCTGGGTCCACTCCTTTGGCGGGCTCCCCTGATGGCTCCTGGGAGCCTCTGTGCATGGCAGGAACATGCTCTGCAAACTTGTCACAGGGCTCCAGCTGCGGGTTGTAGGCAGGGGAGCCGGGGACCTTGAGAGCACCGCTGCTGCCATCCTCTGTCGCCCCGGGTGGCTTAGCTTTCTCCCAACACTGGACATCTTCTGAGGTGGGCTACTACCCTTACTTGCGGTAGCGGGTCTCCGTGCCCTCGTCCACCCCCTTGTGCTTCAGCAAAACTCCATGGGCTGGAAGCCGTAGGGCGTGGACTGGGGTGGCATGGGCACAGGCAGGGGCGTGGGCCTTGCCCAGAGGGTAAGTAGGGTGTGAGCAGCAAGGCAGGTGGTGCGAGTGCGCATCTTAGCTGGGCTAAGCAGCATAGCCGGCCACCAGGTAGTTAGTTGTAGGGTGGCGCTGAGGGCCCATAGCTGGTTGGCGCCACTGGAGGTAGGAGTGCAGCCCTGAGCCCTGTGCTTGTCTGAGCACCTTACCAGGACGCCAGGTTCCCGCTTCTGTGGCCTCCGGGTATGATTATGATAACCTGCCCAAGACATCCGTTGTCATAGCATTTTATAATGAAGCCTGGTCCACACTCCTTCAGACAGTTTACAGTGTTCTCGAGACTTCCCCTGATATCCTGCTGGAGGAGGTCATTCTGGTAGATGACTACAGCGACAGAGATCACCTGAAGGAGCCCCTGGTCAAGAGCTTCACAGCTGCCCTAGGTGCACCTGATCCCTGCTAGCAAGAGAGGACCTAGTGCAAGCCGGTACTGGGAGCCTTTGCGGCCAGGGGCGAAGTGCTGAGGTTTCTGGACTGTCACTGTGACTGTCATGAGGGGTGGCTGGAGTCCCTGCTGCAGAGGATCCACGAGAAGGAGTCGGCCGTGGTGTGCCCGGTTATCGATGTCATTGACTGGAACACCTCTGAGTACCTGGGCAACTCCGGAGAGCCCCAGATTGGTGGTTTTGACTGGCGCCTAGTATTCACGTGGCAGGTGGTCCCTTGGCGGGAGCGGAAGTTGATGCGGACTCCTATTGACATTATCAGGTCTCCAACTATGGCTGGGGGACTGTTTGTTGTGAGTAAGAGATATTTTGAATACCTGGGGTCTTATGATACCGGAATGGAAGTCTGGGGAGGAGAAAACCTTGAATTCTCCTTTAGGATCTGGCAGTGTGGTGACTCTGGAAACACACCCTTACTCCCACGTGGGCCACGTCTTCCCTAAGCAAGCTCCCTATTCACGCAGCAAGGCTCTAGCCAACAGTGTCCGAGCTGCAGAAGTGTGGACGGATGAACTTAAAGAACTCTACCACCCCCGAAATCCCCAGCCCGCCTGGAACCCTCTGGGGAGCTGACAGAGAGAAAGAAGCTTCAGCCCAAGCTCCAGTGTGAAGACTTAAAGCGGTTCCTGGCTACACTGTACCCAGAACTGCATGTGCCAGAGGACAGGCCTGGTTTCTTCGGGAAGCTTGAGAACAGAGGACTACGGGGGTACTGCCTGGACTATAATCCTCCCAGTGAAAACAATGTGGAAGGCCACCAGGTCCTTTTGTACCTCTGCCACGGGATGGGTCAGAACCAGTTTTTCGAGTGTACATCCCGGCAAGAAATACGGTATAACACCCGCCAGCCCCAGGTCTGCATAGCAGTGGAGGAAGGGAAGGATCCTTATCCCGGATCTCTGGAAAGATACCGTTCCAGAGAATCAAGAGTTCATCCTACAGGAGGACGGCACGTTAGTCTACAAGCAGAGCGGGAAATGTGTGGAGGCCACAGAGGAGGAGTTCAACTCTGCCTTTGCTCCGAACTTGCGAGACTGTAGCAACTCAGACAGCCAGAGGTGGTCCTTCAACGAGCGCATGTCATAGTGCACGGCCTTGTCAGGGAAGGAGCCCACCGCAGCTGTGGGCTGTGTGCCCAGTGAGAGGGACAAAGTACGTGGTTGTCATCTGTGAATGTGTTGGACTCCACAACAATGTGAATTATATTTGTACAGATTTGGAAAACTTTAAAAATGTCTTCCAGTATCCCGTTTTCTAAGGGCCGTCCTAAGATGCTGCCTTTGGTATTTGGGAAGCTTAATGCACGATGTGCATTTTACCCATGGTGCCTTTTATTCTCATTAGCAGAAAGGGGAAATATTTTACTTTGTTACTTACGAAGCTTCCCGGGTGTTTAGTATACTTGACACAAACTGGTAATACCTCAAATGTCGACTGGTAATACCTCAATGTCATCAAGTTAGAGTTCTCTCAGGGGGATGAGATGGACACTAGAAATACTGTCTTGATTTCGTTTGGTGTGAGTGGGTGGGACAGTCTAGATTTATACAAGAAAGAATGCTTTTTGCTTATGTGCTGATGCCACAGTCAAACCTCCATCATAACGCTCAGACTGACCCAAACAGGCTCACCATCTCTGAAAGCTCAAAGAAAGAATATGGTTTGCCAAGGTCCTACAAACTTGCGAGTGTACATTTCCAGCAATGTCTATGGGAGGATGTCTAGTGACTTAGGAGGACTTAACTACTGTGACTGGAAAAAGCATTTATATCATTTCTAGTTTTTAATCAACAAATGACAGTTCCAGGGAGAAACGTAATGTTCTACATGAAACTCAACTTTAAAGTTTTTCCCTAAATACTATTTGATTGTTTAATATATTATCTATAATAGTATTTGGTAATAGATATAATTATTAAAATAGTATCTGATTATTGAGAGTTTGTCATGAGGCAGCTGCTGTGGCCATGCTGGACAATCCTGATGTCTCAGTGGCTCTAGATCAGCTACAGTGACCTGAGGGTGTGGGTCTCTGGCTAGAGTGCCTGCCTACCACGTATGAAGCCCTGGGTTAAGTTCCCAGAACCCCATTTACAGAAATCAGCTTGTCTGCACACCCCTAATCCCTGCACTTGGGAAGTGGAGGCAGGAGAATCAGAAGGTTAGGGTTATCACTGGCCACACAGAGAGTTTGAGGTGAGGCTGCGCTACATGAGACCCTGTCTCAGGACAACATCAGTCAGAAGGTAGACTGCGGACCTTATTTTTGTCCCGGTCAATTGCGAAAACACAAGTGAGATTGATAAAAAGCGTCACTGCATTTCTCCAAAAAAAAAAAAATCTTGGCATAACTCGAACCGAGCAAGTGAAAAACCATATGGCAAGAAATAGAAGTCTCTTAGGAATGCAATGAAAGAGGACCTCAGAGGATGGGAGGTTTCCTGTGTTCAGGGATCATCGTGAAGGAACATGGTTAAAAAAAGGTCATCTAAAAAAAAACAGTCTCCAGATTAAAAAATCTCCATCAAAATGCAACTCAATTCTTCACAAAAAAAAAAAAAGAAAAAGAAAAAGAAAGAAAGAACAGCCCAAACAATTCTCAACAATATAAGAACTTCGGCGCAAATCGCCATTCCGGCAGGAAGATGTACTGCAGAGAAACAGTGAGAAAAAGCTTAGTGGTGATGGTAACACAGACAGGTGGAGGAGTGAACTAGAATTGAAGACCCTTAAATAAACCCACACACCTATGATCACTTGATCTTTGACGATGATTCCAAAACAACTGAATGGAAAACAGAAAGCATTTTAAGAATGACGCTACCTTCAGTGGTGGTCTGCATGTAGCAGAGTGCAAATTGATCCATTTCTATTTCTTTCTACAAATTTCAAGTCCAAGTGGATCAAGGACATTAACATAAACCCAGATCTGCAGAAGCTAATAGAAGGGAAAGTGTTGGACAGTGCCTAGAACACATTTGCACATTGATAATATATTTATGTTTTCAACAGAGATTTTGACATATGTCTCCATAAGGACCAGATATACATTGTCTGTTACTTAGATTAACTGAAGATTGAACTCCATAAGTTTTGTGACTCATTTTTATTGAAATTTCACATAGATGAACCCAATCGATATTTTATCTTCTGTCCTTGCACCCATAATAAATCTTTAGTTACCTCGATAAAAATTTTGAAAAAATAATTTGTATTTCTACTCCATTAGGCTTCAGTTCACTGCCTCAAATGACTCTCAATATCAGCTGTCCCTCGCTATGTTCCCTCCACTGCCACCCTCGCCCTGTCTCTTCACATTCAACATTCCTGTCCTGACACTGTCCCTCAGCATCCATGAGTGAATTTGTACTTCCCTAAATGGGGACAGTCTGGCCAACATCCCTAGACCCTCACACTCAACTGATCACACAGTCACACAGATTGAAGAATTAACATTCAGATTAAAGTGAATACGAATCCCATTTGTCCTCATTGATCTGGATTACCACATCCAGGATGATTTTACAATATCCATTCATTGTCCTGAAAATTACATGCTTTCCTTTTTCCTTTTTGTAGTTATTGATCAGCAATCTAGTCTGGAAATGCACCATTCTTTCTTTATGCACTCATCTCGTAAGGGACCACTTGAATATTTCCAAATTCTGAATATTATAAGAGAGCTTCACTGAACATGGTGGAGAAAGGGTGTGTATACTAGGATGAGTCAACATTAGGATATATGCCTTGGTGTTGTGTCTTGAGGTTTACCCATTACCACCTTCCTGAAGAAACTGCATTCTGATTTCCAAAGTTGCTACAGAAATTTGCATTGCAAATCTACAGGAGACTCTCAATGTTCCCCTTGCTCCATACCCAGTAGGAGTGAATTCTCTTATGTGTTACTAAACTAAGTTATGAAAGGTATGAAACAATATCTCAGAATAATTTTGATTGGCATTTCTGTAGTGTCCAAGGATAATAAATATTTAATATGAGTTTCTAAGTCATTTAAGTTTCTTCAACTGTATTATGCTTATGTATATAGCCCATTTGAATTACGTTTTTTTAAATATAGTGTTTTAGTTTTTCAAATCTGTTTCAAATATAAGCCCATTAGTGAATGTGCACAGGGAAATAATGTTTAACAATTTCTGTAAATGGTCATTAAAAAAAATCATTAATGACAAATTAGAAAATGC
Organism: Rattus norvegicus; assembly: GCF_021556685.1. Lineage (NCBI taxonomy): Eukaryota > Metazoa > Chordata > Mammalia > Rodentia > Muridae > Rattus > Rattus norvegicus. The sequence goes on along the minus strand of NC_141548.1, from coordinate 21,384,036 downwards.
TCTCTCAATGAACTCACAGAATTGGCAGACAAGTTGTAAATAATAGAATTCATTACAAAAGTCCAGGACAGGGACTGGAGCCATGGCTCATCTGTTTGAGAATTTGAATCCCAGAGGACCTAAGGGGCAATTAACAATTCTCTGTCACATCACATCCCAGTGAAATCCACTGCCCTCTGCTTGCCGCTGGCAGAATTGCATGAAAACGAATATGGGGAGGTGGGAGTGAGACAACAGGCATGTGGGGTAGCACCCACATAGAGGTAGGCATTCTGGGGAGAGAATAGGGATTTTATGGGATGAAACTGGAAAGGGACAGAATATTTGAAATATAGATAAAAATATCCACTACAAATTGCCTAAAAGAAATATTTCCAAACTGTAAGACCTCCGCCCAAAAGAAGCTATGATATATATCAAAATGAACTCAGCAAAACATCATTATCAATAACAACAAACAAGCCAACAACAAAAATATTAAAAATGTTCATTCTTCTACAATTGGTGGAATTCATTAAATGTGCAGTCATAGTTGATGCTATATTTCAAGGAATCCACAGGCATCAAACTCTGTGTGTCCTGAACATTTTACATTCCCATACTGAATTGTTCTATTTCCTCTAATGTATTAGAGAAATACTTCTGTGTTTCTCCTTTGTTTGTCATTATAAAGGAAGCTAAATTTGTGAGCACAAGGATAAAGCAAGGATATATTTCATCATGAAGGGGGGTTCCACAGAGCATGACACACCGTCTACATCAAGAGCACAGTTTCCTGTGCAGCTCTGGCTGGCTGTGAACTGATGATGAAGCCTACGCTGCATGAGACTTGCAGAAAACCACTGTTGCCTTACACTTGGGCTGTTACAGGAGGAAGAACAACACACGACTCAGGACGGTCTTGTGAGTGAAGGGTTAAAGGTCACATTTTTATTTATAGACAAACATTAATTTATTCAAGAACATTTTAAATTGGGGAGTCAATGAGTTCAATGTATATAGCCTTAGGAATATTAATTAATTAATATTAATTAAGTACACTAAAGTTAACAAATGAATAACAAAACTTCAAACTTAAACAAATAAAACCAAATGCATAAAACAACCAAACTTCAAACTAAAAACCAAATAGAACAAGTAAATTAGTCAGCATTCAATTCCTGCTGATTTTTCAACATATAACTCCAGCCTGTTGCTGGCCTTGCAAACACAGCAGAACGGCAGGTAAGATGGTAAAATCTCTTCAAGAGGAATGTAGACGCCTCATTCAGGGTGGTTGGTTGTTGATGGACAAGTCGTCAAAGGGTTAAATGTGAGGCGTGTTCCATGCCACATCTCAAGGTCTTTCAAATTCAGCCCAAGATTGGAACGGTTACAAGGACTGAGATGCGGGAGGTGTTATCAATCTTTGCACCCTCAGTGCTCCTGGTGGACAGGTCTGTCTCTGAGAGCTGTAGTCCTGCTCTGGGCCATGGACAAGCGTCTGCTGGAGTGTTCAGACCTAGGGGTGGAAAAGGCCTGGTGAGGACCTGCCATGTCACTTCTCCCATACATAGCGCACAATTCAGCAGGATAATCCAGGATGATCTTTGATCTGAGGTCATTTTCTCATGCCCAAGAGAGAAGGGTAAGAGACCCCACAGGCCTGCATATTTTCCCAGCTTTTAAAACTGCTAAAAATTGAACAGTGAACAGCAGATAATTCCAATCGTCCATATATATTATATTTTAAAATCATGTAGCAGCGTCTCAATGTCAGATGAGGAGACATGTGAACAACCTAGAAAACAATAGGAAGGCCTTGGAGGCCTGGCCATCACTGAAATGAAGACTATCATTATTCCTCCAGTGCAGGAATATGCCTGGGGTCCACTCACAACCTCAATATCTGCAAAGACCCACAGAAACAATATCTCAAGAAGTACATGCACACTGAAGTGATATTATATTTGGCAAGAATATGCTGCATGGAAATCTTGCCAAGGGTAGGCATTGAACTCTAACGGAAATACTCATACAGAAAATAAACTATACCACTCCTTTGTTTATGGTTATCAAAAAACTCTTTGTGGGGAGACTTAAAGGCACTGGGCTCAGATAATACAAGAGAGCTCAGACTGGAGGGATCAGTACACCATAGCCAGAATCTCTATGGATCACATACACTTCATGGATGGAATTTCTTTTAAAATGGACAGGAATAATATTCTGAGCTGCTCCTAGCTGACAGATGCTGATAACTATGATGAAAGTCACACACCCAATAAGACAGTTCATAAGTACAGGGAATCTACTTGGGTCCTCTCATCCTGTGCTTTCAAATCATCTCAATGACACCGAAATGATGCCGCATCTTCTCAGCCAAGGCCTTTTGCTCAGTGAACAGTTTGTTCTGATTCAGGGCATCCTACAGACTTTCCTACATTCTCTCCTCATCCTGGTCATTAGAAGATTATATTGTCCATGGAGACAGGCATGTATACAGAGACAGACAGACAGACAGACAGACAGACAGACCTTTGAACTCACCCAAATATATTTGTTCACACACACAAGCAGAGTATTTTGCAGAATGTGGTTAGTTTCCCAGTTAATGATAATAGAAGAGATCACCCAGTCTACTATTGTGGCATAAGAAAAAAAACCTGGAATGGGGTAAGTACACAGTGAGCATAGGCTAAAGACAGCTCAGCCAATAAAGTGTATTCCCCTTAAAATCAGAAATTAGAAATGTGACATCTAGGCCTGTTAGCCAAGCCTGCTTAGCAAGGTCACAAGGCTGTGCACAGGAGGCTGATTTCAGGCAACACAGCACTGGGTGGGGGCAGGTGAGGCTCTTCTGTCCTCTGCTCACTGTTTCCCAGTGCATGCAAAGTGAGCTGCATTTTTCAATATGAGGTCCCTTTAGGATACAGTACCTGACAGAGCAGCCAAACTACCAGCACAAACAGCTAGGAAATCTCCACAACCACAATCCAAGGTAAAACTTGTAATGGGATGCTATCAGATATAATTCGAGTGAGATAAGGCTGACTGATTCAAAGTCAAATGCTGGCAGGTATAATCAAACTCAGCCACAGTCCATGGAAGGGCTGGACAACATTGTACCTTTTCACTTTCTGACTGGTGGACTTCTGGATAATTTTGCTTCATGGCTGCTCTGAGGTGAACCACTACAACACTAATGTGCCACAGTTTCTCTGCTGACACCTACTTCTTGTTCTGGAATCGCTGTGTCAAAGGTTGAACTTTTACAAGAGTTGTGCATGGCTTCTCACAGGGCTACCCATTTGACACCTCCAGCAATGTCTGAGGGTCATCACTTTCTAAACCCTCCTTACAGAAGATTTTCACTCAGATCAAATGATTTTGAATAACAATGGTTAAGAGTGCCACAACCCAACCCAGGGTGGGTGCTGTGGACTATTTTGAGTCTAAGGTTCTGTCTGAGGCAAAGATGTGATTCCACCTCAACATAACTCCTGGACATCTTCTGCCTGCAGATTCAACTCTAAGCAAATTAATCTTTCAATTAACAATTTCCAGAGCAAACTCCAAAGCCAATGTATATTCAATCAAGTTTAGGCCGATCTAGAAAGAAAGTGGTGGCAGGTAACGATTAACATAACCAGGATGTTGAGAAGACACAACAAGCACATGACCTTCCAGTGTTACTGCACACGGAGAGCAAAGGAGGCAGAAGAGCCCTGAGTCAGCACTTTCCACACTCAGGTACATGGATTTCACACAGCAGCCTCTCCTCAAATCCCTGTACCCTATTCCTGAGATTTCTCCAAGTAATGTCAATGTTGATGAATAGTTTTCCCACTGTAATAATTTCAATAGTAATCAAAACCCCATTAAGAACAGTTTAAAAAAACTAATTGGAAAAATTGTGTTTCCTCTTCCTCTCTCTCTCTCTCTCTCTCTCTCTCTCTCTCTCTCTCTCATTCTCTCTCTCTTTATATATATATGTATATATATGTATATATATATACTTTTACATGCTTCTATGTGTGTACATATAGACTAATACAATATATATAAATATGTGTCTGTGTTCAGAAACTTGATGAGTTCACACACACACACACATATGCACGAACACACATATACACACACTTCTATATGTAAGCACCCATAGCGCAAACACTTAAAACAAGCAACTCCCAATGTAACATGTGTACCATAGCCATAACCATGTTCACACATCTGTGCCCAACGACACAAACACACACACACACATACACACACACACAGAGTCAGAGAGAAATGGAGAGGGGGAGGTAGGGAAGGAGGGAGGGGAGAGAGAGAGAAAGACAGAGAGAGAGAGAGAGAGAGAGAGAGAGAGAGAGAGAGAGAGAGAGAAATCACAAGTGAGAAGCAGAAAAGAATGAGGAGGCCATCCTTCTGGAAGCACAGTTGTTGCATACAGATTAGGCAAAGGAAATGTGTCAGTGAGAGCGTAGACACTGCTCTCCATCCCTTATAGAGTAAACCTGTGTGGGGAATGCACTTCTTGGGCACACGAGGTTGAGAGAGTTGGAGAAAAATTTCCCTCTAACCCTCACATATCTCACACAAACCCTCACCCTGAGAGAAGTCTTTCTTACATCCCTGTTCATCCAGTCAGCTCCAGGACATAAGCCACAGGAAAGAACACTAAAACACTGACATAGAACAGGACTGACACACTGCTTCTCAAGCTCTGTCACTATGAACCACCATTTGGAAAGGCAGAAGGGACCATTTTCAATGTACAGGGAAAAGGAGAGAAAGTCCACAAGCCCCATCATAATTGACAATGATAACCATTCTTTTAGCAAGTGAACTGAACTCTAATCAGTTCTGGGCACTACAAAGACGGCTACCACATGGCATCCCTCTAGCATGTAAGTGTGCAATGTGTGATCAACAGATGCCCCTTAAAGAAATGCATTTTCTAGTTGAGCAGGAGGATTTGGTTGTCAATCCTCCAGACTCTTGCATGAAGCTAGAATCACAGAAAGTTTTGTAAATGGGCAAAGAAATGAACAACTGGATGAGACCTAGGAGAGTGTCTGGATAAGTTGGAGAAGGTTAAATTGGTTTGACTTGGTTTCTGCTTAGATATCAGGAAAACCTGCCCTTGATGCTTCATTCATCCTACCTGAGGCTGCTTGTTACACGGATTTTCATACTGGCTTCCCCACAGAACCTTGTTGTTTCCTTAATGGATTCTTCCAGTGCAATCTGATCCCTTAGAAGCCCTTTGTACTCATTCCATGCTCTCTGGGCATTGTTCTTCAGCTCAAAACACTCAGTTAGGAGGGGGCAGAAGCTGCGGCTGAGACACAAAGAAAAAATGGTGAATCCCAGCCAGGCTCCAACTTCCTCCACTTCTCCAAGTCCATTCCTCCTTCTAGGGTCCTGATCAGAAGAGAGCCCCAGATTATAGTCCAAGTCCACAGTAGCCATGGAGCATAACCTAGAGACAGGTCAAATGGAGAAAAGAGCAACATTCCAGAAGACTCAGGGCACTTCTCAAAAACCTGACACCATTGATTCAAGTTTTTCCTAGAAGTGGACTTAATCGTTATGTGTGCTTATATGTCCATTTTATTAGAATGTCCCTTGGAGGCCAATCTTTCTATGTGTCGTGTGTGTGTGTGTGTGTGTGTGTGTGTGTGTGTGTGTCCTGTCAGAGCCCCAGAGCATCAGGATTGATTGATGACTCCATCATTGTGCACACATTTTCTATGTACAGGATCCCTATTTGGGAAGGACAATGACTGATGAATCTCACAGTCTCTTTCCATTTGTTCAAACTATCTACAAGCGGTAAAAATCCTAGAGCCTTCCTTAGAGACAGGCTTCCTGGTCTGCTTCAAACACTATAAAGCCTGATCCTCACTTTACTTCAAAGATAAGAATGGGCTGACACATGCTGTGCCTAGTGCTGGGGTCACAACCTTGTAAGTTACTCACCAGTACCAGTCATTTTCCAGTGTAAGGTTTTTACATTTGACCAAAGCGGTATTGTCTGCTCGCTCATTTTCTTCATGTCGGTCATCACTTCCTCGTGCTGCATCATGAGCATCTCGGACTCAAACTTGTTCCTGTGACAGGGCGTGGTCCAAGGATCAAATAGCATTATGAATGAAGGATTCAAGAATTACATGAATTCAGACTGAATCCTGAACTACTCCAGCCTAGGACATGCCACGCCCTTACTCCTTGGTACTGGGTGCATTTGGTATTTATTCAGTTTATTATTATGAACACAGGGACAGCAGTGCCAGGAAACAAAAGCAGGGAGCTGATTTGCTTGAGCTCTCTGAGACGGTTTGAAGGAATAGACTAGCTTGCCAAGAACTTTCGAGCGTCCTGTGCCACCATCCAGGCTCCAACTTAAACCCATGAAGACTATTCTCCTGTTCTTAGGTAACAATTCTCAATCATAGAATCTATTGCTACATGAAAACCCAAAGGAACATGAACAGTATTTACAGGGAAAAGAATTTATAGCACACACCAGGAGATTCCCATGTGTGTCCACCTGAGCAGATGTGAAATGTTGTACTGTTCAAAGTGAGGCTCTCACCCACATCATTATCATGCCATGGAAATTGACACAGGATAATTCTCAGGCCAAATCAGAACACAGAATACCCAGATCTTAAGTTATACACACAAACGCACTCACACATGCATACACACACACAAACTCACACAAAACACTCTCTCTCTCTTTCTCTCTCTCTCTCTCTCTCTCTCTCTCTCTCTTTTCATACAATTAGAATGCCAAATAAATACAAGAATGTGGCATTATCTCAAAATACAATGAATAAAATCAGAGAACAACAATGATACCCTGTTGACAGTCCAGTCACACACTGTGAGGCAGCAAGAGGGATTAGGCCCCTCCAGCTCTTCACAGGACCTATTGAACCCAAAGCACCTCCACATCAATTGCAACAATGATTGCTCATAATCAGAGCACCTAGAAATTCCCACAACCCAACACCTGTCCAGGCTACCTAAACCACACAATGAGAGCTCACACACTACTACCCTCAATCCCAGACTGTAATTCAGGCCACAGGCTATGATTTACGTTTGTAGCAATCAAAATAGCCTGTGCCACCATCTCATTCCCATCTGATCTTCACATTCTGATGCAATCAGGAAAGTGATTTTGACCATGAGGACACCCTGGAGTTGTAGCCTACTGTGATGTGAGGAAATGTGGATTTAACAGAACTTGCACTGTGACTACCTGTCATTTAAATTCTTTCCAGGGTAATCGGCCAGGATTCTCCTGAGTTCATCTCTCTCCTTCTGCACCTTGTGGAGAGCAAATTTGAGGTTCTCCAAACGCTTCATTCTCTCCTCCTCAACAGGTGTCGTGGAGGGTTGGGATGATGCTTTCTGATCAGACTCTGTAGGTAGATAAACACCAGTAAACAGGCATATATGTGGACATAGTGTCAAGAAAAACTATGCTTACTCTAAAACAGAAGTCTGAGGATGAACAGTCTACAGATACAGTGACTCCCTGACAGAGCAAGAAAGCGATCTTTAAGCTGAACTCAGCTCAGTCCCTGTTCCCCACCATCATAGACATATGGTGACATATGCCATCATAGATATAGACCACACCTCCTACAGCCATTCTTCTGCACTGAAATTCTAAAGCTGGCCTAAACAAGAAGAATTGGAGGACCTTCTCAGCTAATGTCTGATGTGAGGCAGGTAAGTCCTTGAGTCCAAACTGCTTAACATCTTGAATCCCTAGTCACGTGTGTTCAAGGACAAAGTAACTGAGACCTTGATATATGACCAGGAGAGTATCCCTCTTGGCATCAATGACCCACATAATCTACAGGACACTGCTGAGAGGAAGTGCTTCCACAGCCTATCCTGAGAGACACTTTGTTATTCTTACAGAGGCTCATCCTGGTATTCTTTGACACTGCCTATGACACTAAAGAGATCCAAGGAAAGCCCTTGACATATAACAGGTCTTGGTTCTCTGTCAAACTAATGATCAGAAATTGTTGAGTCTGGGTCAGCCATTTAGGAAGACTGAGGCTCTAAATCATATGTCCTACTCCTGGAAGGACCAGCTCAAGCAAACCTCCTCCAGGAAGCTCCCCTTGCCCTGCCCAGTACTCACTTGACCTCCTCAAGGACCTTTCCATTCGTCTTGTTCTCCAACGTGATAGAAGGCTGGCCTCCCTCTGCCTTGGTCTTGTCTCTGCATAGATATGATTGTCCCTCCGAAAGAGACTGAGGATCCTGGAGAACATGCCTCCTCGGGAACCCATTAGGAAATGAAGGGAAATCGCTCAGGCAGTTGGTGTCACCACAACACTGCTGACATCACAGAACATTCTAGTGTCTCCTGGATACAAGAGAATTTCGAGGGAAGACACCACCGGTGATATCACTGGGAAATGCCATAGCTTACTTGCTAACTACCTCTACCCAGACTGACCAGGTTCTGCAGTGGCTTTTCCAAGGACTCACTTTTGAGCTAGGGAACACCCATTCGCACACTCTCCTTCCACAACTTCAAAGTTCTCACTGCTTCATTACAGCTCAGTTCTGAGGACAGGGAGAGTTGGTTAAAGCCTTGATTTGGATAGAACATCTTTGTTAACAGCCAAAAATCTAAAGACCCTGGGTGAGGGAGATTCTTCTCCCTGAAATGTATACCCCAGGGTCCATGGATGTCACATATAGTCCAATTTCCACAGTTTTTACTGTTCCCAGGAGGCCAATATTTTTTCCTACACCTTCAATGTATGCAAGTTGGAGTACATTGTTTCATGGACTGTGCCTTGGGAGGGGGCATGGTTTCAATGTATTCACCCATGTTTTTTCCTGAAATCCCTGTCTTACAATCCCATTTTGTGCAATGAAAACTCCTGTTTCCTGAAAACATAGGTGCTCAGGTATAGGGCAAACATCAAACTGTAAACTTTCTGTCCATTCTTAAAAGTTAAAATCCCCAAAAATGAGGGAACTGAAACGCAAGCGAGAGCCATGGAGGGGCAGAATGCAGAGGTGCTGCTGGCCAAGAAAGAGCAGGAAGAAGCAGAGAAGCTCTAGCACATCATGGTGTACAGGGAGCTAGAACTGGAGTTCCACCTGGGCAACCTGCTGGCTTCTGACAGCAACCCCTCGATGGTGCTGTGCCAGACCAGGGCCTTGCTGGAGGCCGAGCTGTGTGCCCTGGAGTGGGAAAACCCAGAACATCTCATCAACCAGCTGTGGAAGCTGCTGACCAAGGCATGGAGGAGGCGGTGGTAGTGTGCTTGCAGGAGCCTGTCACAGGCCTTCCCCGCAGGAAGCCACTGCCTGGCCAAGAGCTCTCCCTTGCTGGTAGCAGTAGTGAGCAGAGCTTTAAGGGCATCCATCCCAAAAAGAGGACCAACCTCATTTGGGATCAGGTAATGGTCAGTAGTGATCCCTTGTGGCTACAAGCCCTCCCTGGATGACACTGACTCTGGTTTGCCTGAAGCCTCAGAGATAGTATTAACTTAACGTATGTATGTATGTATGTATGTATGTATGTATGTATGTATGTATGTATGTATGTATGTACGTAAATATGGCAAAACTCAAAAAGCCAAACTAGGAATGAAGGAAAAATAAATTGAGAGTATGACACAGTTGAAAAAAGTTCTTGGTTTTGGTTTAACTTGTGTTTCTATGTTTAATGTAAAGAAGAATCTTTCTTCTTGTCTGAGTAGGTGTACCTTTTGTGTCCTACTGTCAGAAGGTGTGCTATGGTATTTGCTAGAGAATTTAATAAAGCGCCAGATGAATCCATAAATGTAATTTTTTAAGGTTTTCAAAGAATGATGTTTTTTATGTAAAAGAAAAGCATCTGATATTGTTTCTATGAGCAAATAATTGGCATCAATATTTCAATCTCTAGCTATGCGAGTGTAGATTTTCCAATGTAGGTCTTAATATTACCTAAACAAAATGTCCTAGGCTTATCCAAGAGCTTAGAGTTCCTGTTTGTTTTACATGAAATGCTGATAAACTGCTCTGACGATAGCCATGTCCAGTTACAGTCCACTGGGCAGGGATCCTCACTGGTTGATCAGTAAAGTATTAAATCCCTGTCACAGACCTCATGCACAGCAGTTGGCTGGGTGCACTTTGCTCCTTGTCCACTAGAGGGAGACAAGCCTGAATGGTTTAATGTAAATGGAGACTCTCAGTAGCAATGGGCTCCTGCAGTGCTAAGATGTCCCCAGCAGAGCAAACCTGTCTGAAGAACTTCTCAGGGAGCAAGTGTTTCCTTAAAGCACTGAAAGGGGGTGCACAGGACACCTGAAAACTGACAGCACGTTCAAAGACAGTGCACAGAAGAAGGAACACATATCCTTAAGAAATGTAGAAAACCATGCAGCCTAATCACAGAAATACAGACGCTGAATTAAATGATGGACGGCCAAGCAAAACTCTGTGACTTACAGGGAGGTTATTGAGATGTAAATATTCACGATCCTCTGGGAAGTTTGTCAATTTCTACATCCTTCCTGGATAACAGCCTTGCTACAGATACACTAAGAGCCTAAAAAGTCCTAGGGTGCCAGCATTTCCAACCTGAAATTCCATCCCAAAAGAAGAACTAGAGATGTTGTCAAAATTACATTTTAAATAATGGTAGCCTTACATTAAGTAGAAGAAAAGAAAGAAATGAAAGATAGTACCAGGATAAGGACTAAACAAACAAATTCAAACACACATTTATATACAAACTACTTACAGATGGGAATAATAAATATGTCTACAAAGATAATGTCTTGCAAAAATAAATCAAAAGCATGAATCACAGTTGCTCTTGTCCATAATTCTTTATGTTTTCCAAGATTTGAGAGAATAAGTATTCCTTTTACAAGAAAGTTCATTTGAAAAAGTGTCTAGAAGTAAACTGAGAAAATAGGAAGAAAAGGCAACCAGGGTGAGCTTTGGGTCTGAGGCATCAGAATGTGCAGAGGCAGGCAGACATGAATGAGGACAGCAGGCTTAGGAGCTTCATCTTGTCCCAAGTGTGGATTCATGACCCAAACCTCACAGAGAAGGTGCTGCAAGAGTGGCAGTTTTCACACTGGGGAGTAATGGGTGGGTCAGCAATAGGAGCTAGAGTACTGGCAGGCCCTGCCTTTTTATAACTGGGGGCTTTTAAATGAGGGCGGTTTGATAGATGGAGTTGGGGGCTCACACTGGGATGTGGACTCTGACCAGGGAGGGCAGGGGCAACAGGGTGCATGAGAGCATGTGTTACACCTGATACAGTGCTGCAGTCTTTGTACTGGACAAGGTCAGGAAGTAATGAATCTGTAAACAGCCTGGCCCTGGTTTTTCATGCCTTGAAACCAACCGAATCGGAGGGAGGGTTATTTTATGATTTATGTACTTGCAAGGGGACATAGAGACTCTATGTGCAGGGGCAGAGAAGCTTAGTTGAAAGACTCCCCTCAAAGATAAAAAGGAGTCAAAGGCTCTGTCCTCTAAATGTGAACAAAAACTAGTGTTAGGCACAGCAGAATTCAAACCACTAAGGGTAATGATTGAATTCAACTATGTGGCTATAGGATAGCACCAGGAGTAAATCCATCACAGCATGGTGGTTTTTGAACAAGCACCATGGCCATCAGAATACAAAGGGAAGAGCACAGAATCATGGGAAATCAAAGTGGTAATACCATGACACATGGCAGAAAGATTCAGGCAAGATGGAGCTGGATTCAGGTAGCAGGGGAAAAGGAGATAAGTACACAGTGGCTTAGGAAGCAGAGCTAATGGGATCTACCATCTGACTCATGGGAACCACCAATGACTCATGGGATCTACCATGTGACTCATGGGATCTACCACGTGACTCATGGGATCCACCATGTCATTGGGGTCTGTGTACTTTAAGTTCCATTGCAGTTGACCACTTTTTGTCTCTGAGTGTCTGTGTTCCCATAAAATGCTTATGAATGGAGAAGCATGGTGAAAGAGTGTCTCTTCCCCTAAATTTCCAGTTTTCCTGGACAATAGCTTATGACTCCTGGCTGAGATTCCTGTGGATTTTCAGGAGCTTAAGTGACAGTTGATTGGCTTTGTCACTTCTCTGTTGCTGTGATTAAATATGTGTACAAAAGCAAAAGTTAAGGGAGAGAAGTTTACTTTGTTTTATAGTTGCAAGATGCACCACAGTGGAAAGTCAGGACAGCAGGAGCCTGAGAGCTGTTGTACTGACTGCAGGCAGAGAGCAGAGGAAGATGCTGGTCTTCAGATCACTTCATCCCTCTTATCCAGTCCACTGTCCCAGTCAACCACAGAGGGTGTGTCTTCACACTTCAATCAGTCTAATCAGAAGAGTTCTGCACAGCATGTCCCGAGGCTAACCTACATCTAGTAATGCCTTATATAATAGAGCTAATAATCAAATGAGCTTCCACTTGGGTGCCTAGAGCTGTGTCTCCAGGGAGATTCCAGGTGCTGTCAAGTTGATGATCAACAAACACTAACCACCATGCAAACTATGAAGACAAGTTCTTCATTTAGACTCAAGCCTTCTTGCCATGTACCTGAGATGTTCCAGAGCGTCATGAATTCCTTTGATGGTTTGCTGCTCAACACTTCTGAAGAATCTGACACCTCCACTCCACAAAAGGAACAAAGAAGGGCAAAAGGTGAGCTATGCTACAGGCATTCAAATGTTAAGAATGCTCTCCCTAAGGACTGGAGGAGAGCTAGCTGTCCCACACTGGAGCAATGCTCACAGCTGACTGCAGTTCAGAAACTGGAGAGGATTGTCCCTGTGTTGCTGTATAGAAAGGACTGGAACAGTAGCAAAGACAGTGGCTGCGCCCATTTCATGGGTGCTTTAGAGCAAGAAACATTCCGGAGAGGTTTCCAACTGAAAAAGTTCAAATGCTACCTCTGAGCCTTAAAATTTTATAGCTTAGGTAGAGTCAGATTTTTCTTGTTATTTTCAAATGAAGTTTTGAAAGTTTTCAAGTCGTTCCTCTAGAGGGAGCCCCAGGACTTGAATATTCTGACAGTGAACCTCCCCAGGCATCTCCCCAGGGGTCAAGGTTTAATATGGGAACAGTTAGTGATTTTTACACAGCTCTTTTTGTTTGTGTGAGTGAGCTGTCCCTTGTCCACAACAGCTTTTTGTTTTCCTCAATGAGGAGAGTTGCTCATTTGTGAGCCATCATTAACTCAAAGTGAAATGCTTAAAAATATTTATCCTGTTAGAATAGGATGCATCTTTTTAACGACTCATTAAAAAATTAAAACAACGAAAACAAAACTCTGGCTTTTGAGATGTGTTATACTAATTCACATTGTTTACCTAGCTATAGTGCTACATAAACACTACTTAAAAGGAAAAATAAACTTGGTTTACATAAAAAAAAACAAAAAACAAAAACAACAAAAGGTTTCAGAGCTGCAGAGGAACAGCCTTGAAGGATGCTACTGACATGGAGACTCCAGGCTCAGCCTCAGCCCATGAAGAGAACAGAACACAGAAATCTTCCTGTTCCTGCTAGCGCTGTGGCAGCCCACACCTGCCCTCCTGATGCTTGGGGAACTGAGACAGGAGAGTCTGGGGTTTGAGGCTACAAAGGGAGGCCCTGTGCTTTCTCATTACCAAGCCTAGTACAGCACAACACAGCACAACTGTGAAATGGGTCTCTCCCGCTCTTGCAGTGGCAAAGGGAAATGGGATGCAGCTTTGCACAGTTCTCAGTTCCACCTGAGTCTCCCCTCTCCAGCTCTGAGCCCAGTCTCCCAGTTTGTTGGATGTGAATTCTATGATCCCAAATTCATGTGCAAAATCTTTTTCCTATAATCCAGCTTTTCATCAAAGACACTAAGACCCAGAAGCTAAACAAAAAGCCACAGCTTCTCAAGAACTTTTTACTTCTTTCATTTTCAAGGGCCCAGGCCACCATCAAGGAGACTAAAGCTGGGGTGGGAAGAGCATGAGAAAGACTCAGAGGTGTTGGGCCTGTACTGGGAAGAGCTTTTCAGATAGCCCTGGAATGCTCTGAACTCACAGGCAGGGGATTTAAAAGTGGGACTCTTTATCCTGGTATCTAGATGTGGAAATGGCACTGGCAAGTCCTATTCGGGGATGGCTTGCCCAGGAAGCTTGGCTCAGTGGAGTGTAGAATGAATGCCAACATTAACAATATTCTGGTCCAAGTGCAAATGTCTGCATCAAGTTCTCAAAAAATACTTTTATGGTCCATTTGTAAACAAAAGACAGAAGTGAGCAGGGGCCAAGAACAGATGATATGAAAAACCTTTAATTAAGTAATCCATTAATTAATCCATTGTCGTATTCTGTGCGCATATGTATATATGTGTTACTGTGCATATATGGAGGTCAGAGGACAATGAGTGAGGAGGTCCTCCTCCTACCACATGGGTTTTAGTGATAGAACTTGGATCCTCATGGTTGATGACATGTTCCTTATCCCCATTTCAAAAGTTACATTTATTATTTGTGTGTGGGGGGCAGTAGTTGTGTGTATACATGTTGTAGAAATTATTTAATCCCAACCTGGGGTTTCTCCCCTGCCTCTGACCACTTAGTTCCCAGGTAAAAGACACCCAAAAGCTTTATGCTTACATTAAGCCTTAATCAGCAAAGGACCTGGGCAGATATGGATCCTCTGGCTGTTATGTCTGTTTCCCAGCTAATAATCCCACTATATAACTTGCTGTGTTTCGTCTGGGCTGCTCTTAACTCCAATTAGCCAACCACCTGACCCATGGTGGCTTCCTCCCCCCTTCACCTTCTTTCCCACTTGTGGTTCTTCTCTGATGCGGGAAGTCCTGGGAGGCTAAACCCTGCCTGTGCCCAGCTGTTGACTGTTGGCATCTTTATTCACCTACCAGAAATAATTTGAGGACACAAGTTTACATAGTATCACTTGGGTAAACATGTAGACTCTCCTGTCTCTGGGATAATCAGGCTGTGGAGGCCTGCAGTTATCATTACATTACAGAGCAATAGACCAAACCAAAGCATGGAGGTCAGGACCATCTGGTAGGAGTCAGGTTTCTGTGTAGGTCCCAGGAATTGAACTGATTACGTCAGGCTTGGCCACATAAGAACCTTTACCCATTGAGCTATCTTCCTGGCTCATGAAAAGCCTTTTACAGGCTAGTGTGGTCCCCTGGCTCTGCATGTGTGAGCTTGCATGTGTGCAGGCCAGAGGACAACCTTGGGGTTTACTCTACAGGTGCTGTCCACCATTTTTATAAAACGGGAGTTTTCATTGACTTGGAATAGGACAGCTCAGCTGGGCTGGCTGGCTAGGGAGGACATGGAGTCTCTGTCTCCCCAGCAAAGGTGTGTGCCACCAAACCAGGTTTATTTTTGATGGTATTTTAATTGGTTTCTTTTGTTTGGACTGAAGTTTATCATCTGAGTTTCTGACTCCATGGCTTCCCATGTGAGCAGGAGAGGACATGAAATGTCTGACTGATGTGTGTATTGCATATGACTGTCCTTGAGTCTAGTATAAAAGTGAACCAGAATGTTGCTTTTTGGCTTAGTCTTGCTTGGTCACACTCAAGGTTTAAGAGGAACTTCTTGAAGGTTTAGCTACACAACAAGGGTTGTATAATTCTATAAGTCCCTGATTCTTACATCTGAGATTACTAAGAATTTACCTCCTTTCACTTTTCCTGTTTTAGGCACAGTCTGAATTATGTACCTGAAATGTGGAATAAATTACTAATACTAAAATTGTTAAGTGTTTTTAAGTTAATTAGGGCACAGGAAAGGTATTGGAAAAGACTGGATTGGCTGCAAATATTGAGACTTTTCCCTTGCCTGTGATAGCCCAAAATTAGGCAGCCAATCGACAGAGGGCAGAATTTCTTTGGCTATTTGGGGCCTCAGGTCCCTCTGTCTGCTGAGCCATTCTCTAGGGTTTAGGGTTAACAAAATTTTACTGTACTGTAGAGAAATGTCATGAGGCGACTGCTCCTAGCTTGCCAGCGGCAGGGCACCCTAGGATGGTTCGCTCACTCTCACCACACTGAGATACAGAGGAGGAAAACGTCCTCAAGCAAAGGATCCTGGTGCTATGTCTGCCAAGGAAGCTGCAAACCTGAGGACACGGACTTCATGGACATTTTCTCATGAGAAAGTAACTTTCTTTATAGCTTAATTAGACAGCAGCACCTCTAACACGTCTAAGAGTGGACGGCTGACATGTTTCTCAGTCTGCAAGGAGGTTTGGGTCACTAAGATTCAAGATATGCTATGGCTAGGGAAACAGCTTCTGGAGAGAGCTAGAAACAGTGGGAAACTTTTATCCTGCTTTGTCTTTAAAAGAAGTTGAAACTGAATAAACTGTGCATTGGCTGACTGGGCTGTGTACCCCGTGTCCAGGTTAATACCTCCCTAACATGGGACCTCAATGTACCAGACTGTAGCAGTGAATTAATTAAACAGCTTTAGTGCAGTCATGGAACTTGCCCAAGAGTTCTCTGATTTTGAGAATGAAACACACACATACAGGCACACACACAATCAATGTCTGGACATTTCTAATCCTCCTGACAGCTACCATACACCTCCCTTCCACCCAGCATCCCAGGATTAACACCTTTTATATCTATGTTTTATCTTTGCTGCCTGTTACCTTCTGGGAAACACCCCACTCCCCCAATAGGGTCCTATTCCCTTCCACCTACATTGAAGGCTGCTTTCTCTCCTGTAGCTCTTACTCTGACCCTTCTAACTCTGGATCATGGTGATTCCCTTCATCCTCCACTCCCTCCCAATCCCTTGCCCTGTCCTTCTGTCTTTCTGTCCAAACATTGGCAATGGCAACTCGAAGCCCTCAGGGACCCTCAGGTCTGGAAGTGCAGCTTTTTGGGAGCCAAAATAAGACAATTATGAACACTGGATATTGATACCTTACACATACATTCTTGATATTGAATAAATCAACTAACTTTAAGACTATGGGAATTTGATCCTCAGTACTACGGAGGGTAAACATCATGAAGAAAATGGCAGACATTTTGCCTATGGACTCCGTTCATATGTTTCTGGACAAATCTTAGTCACATGCAAACTCTTGGTTTGAGAGGCACCTAGGAAATATAATTCATAATTGTCAACTCTGTGCTCTATTGAAGATGTAGGAAATGGGAAGGAAAGCTAGAAAATAACAGTACAGACTCTCTCAAAATTCTCTGAGGCCTGTGGGTTTGTACTTCCAGGGACCCTGGAGGCCTGCTCAAACCAGAGACCCAGGAGGCCCACCCTAAACAGAGACAGTACTACCTGACTCCCAGGAGACCAGCTGTCACCCAGCTCACAGAGCTCTACATTCCTCCAATGAGGCTGGATCCAGTCAGAGACACTCATGACAGTTAACACCAGAGATAACCAGTTGGGGAGAGGCAAACTCAGGACCATAAACAACAGAATCCAATGCAAAATCTGCTGCTCACTCAGAGGACCTATAGGGCGCTTAACAATCATCTATAACAGGATATCTCGTGCCCTCTTCTGGCCACTGAGAGAACTGCATGCAGAGGGACCACAGACAAAAGTCAGCCAAAGAACAATGCACCAAAATAAATAAAAATGAATACATTTCTCTTTCAGAAAGGCATACAAATGTATGATCAAGGCAAACAACACCCAAAATGGGGACAGTCTGGCCCACGTCCCTTGACCCTTACACTAAACTGATCATACAGTTACACAGGTCGAACAATTAACATTCAGATTACAGTGAATATGTATCCCATTTGTCCTCATTGATCTGGATCACCTCATCCAGGATGATTTTACAAGATCCATTCATTGTCCTGAAAATTACATGCTTTCCTTTTTCCTTTGGTAGTTATTGATCAGCGATCCAGTCTGGAAATGCACCATGCTTTCTTTATGTACTCATCTCGTAAGGGACCACTTGAATATTTCCAAATTCTGAATATTATAAGAGAGCTTCACTGAACATGGTGGAGAAAGGGTGTCTATACTAGGATGAGTCAACATTAGGATATATGCCTTGGTGTTGTATCTTGAGGTTTACCCATTACCACCTTCCTGAAGACACAGCATTCTGATTTCCAAAGTTGCTACAGAAATTTGCATTGCAAATCTACAGGGGAATCTCAATATTCCCCTTGCTCCATAAGCCAGTAGGAGTGAATTCTCTTATGTGTTACTAAACTAAGTTATGAAAGGTATGAAAAATGTCTCAGAATAATTTTGATTGGCATTTCTGTAGTGTCCAAGGATAATAAATATTTAATATGAGTTTCTAAGTCATTTAAGTTTCTTCAACTGTATTATGCTTATGTATATAGCCCATTTGAATTACGTTTTTTTAAATATAGTGTTTTAGTTTTTCAAATCTGTTTCAAATATAAGCCCATTAGTGAATGTGCACAGGGAAATAATGTTTAACAATTTCTGTAAATGGTCATTAAAAAAAATCATTAATGACAAATTAGAAAATGCTCTCTCAATGAACTCACAGAATTGGCAGACAAGTTGTAAATAATAGAATTCATTGCAAAAGTCCAGGACAGGGACTGGAGCCATGGCTCATCTGTTTGAGAATTTGAATCCCAGAGGACCTAAGGGGCAATTAACAATTCTCTGTCACATCACATCCCAGTGAAATCCACTGCCCTCTGCTGGCCGCTGGCAGAATTGCATGAAAACGAATATGGGGAGGTGGGAGGGAGACAACAGGCATGTGGGTTAGCACCCACATAGAGGTAGGCATTCTGGGGAGAGAATAGGGATTTTATGGGATGAAACTGGAAAGGGACAGAATATTTGAAATATAGATAAAAATATCCACTACAAATTGCAAAAAAGAAATAATTCAAAACTGTAAGACCTCCGCCCAAAAGAAGCTATGATATATATCAAAATAAACTCAGCAAAACATCATTATCAATAACAACAAACAAACCAACAACAAAAATAGTAAAAATGTTCATTCCTCTACAATTGGTGGAATTCATTAAATGTGCAGTCATAGTTGATGCTATATTTCAAGGAATCCACAGGCATCAATGTCTGTGTGTCCTGAACATTTTACATTCCCATACTGAATTGTTTTCTTTCCTCTAATGTATTAGAGAAATACTTCTGTGTTTCTCCTTTGTTTGTCATTATAAAGGAAGCTAAATTTGTGAGCACAAGGATAAAGCAAGGATATATTTCATCATGAAGGGGGGTTCCACAGAGCATGACACACTGTCTACATCAAGAGCACAGTTTCCTGCACAGCTCTGGCTGGCTGTGAACTGATGATGAAGCCTACGCTGCATGAGACTTGCAGAAAACCACTGTGGCCTTACACTTGTGCTGTTACAGGAGGAAGAACCACACACGACTCAGGACCGCCTTGTGAGTGAAGGGTTAAAGGTCACATTTTTATTTATAGACAAACATTAATTTATTCAAGAACATTTTAAATTGGGGAGTCAATGAGTTCAATGTATATAGCCTTAGGAATATTAATTAATTAATATTAATTACATACACTAAAGTTAACAAATGAAACAAAACTTCAAACTTAAACAAATAAAACCAAATGCATAAAACAACCAAACTTCAAACTAAAAACCAAATATAACAAGTAAATTAGTCAGCATTCAATTCATGCTGATTTTTCAACATGTAACTCCCTCCTGTTGCTGGCCTTGCAAACACAGCAGAACGGCAGGGAAGATGGTAAAATCTCTTCAAGAGGAATGTAGACCTGCCTCATACAGGGTGGTTGGTTGTTGATGGACAAGTCGTCAAAGGGTTAAACATGAGGCGTGTTCCATGCCACATCTCAAGGTCTTTCAAATTCAGTCCAAGATTGAAACGGTTACAAGGACTGAAATGCGGGAGGTGTTGTCAATCTTTGCACCCTCAGTGCTCCTGGTGGACAGGTCTGTCTCTGAGAGCTGTAGTCCTGGTCTGGGCCATGGGCAAGCGTCTGCTGGAGTGTTCAGACCTAGGGGTGGAAAAGGCCTGGTGAGGACCTGCCATGTCACTTATCCCATACACAGCGCACAAGTCAGCAGGATAATCCAGGATGATCTTTCATCTGAGGTCATTTTCTCATGCCCAAGACAGAAGGGTAAGAGATCCCACAGGCCTGCATATTTTCCCAGCTTTTAAAACTGCTAAAAATTGAACAGTGAACAGCAGATAATTCCAATCGTCCATATATATTATATTTTAAAATCATGTAGCAATGTCTCAACGTCAGTTGAGGAGAGATGTGAACAACCTAGAAAACAATAGGAAGGCCTTGGAGGCCTGGCCATCACTGAAATGAAGACTATCATTATTCCTCCAGTGCAGGAATATGCCTGGGGTCCACTCACAACCTCAATATCTGCAAAGACCCACAGAAACAATATCTCAAGAAGTACATGCACACTGAAGTGATATTAAATTTGGCAAGAATATACTGCATGGAAATCTTGCCAAGGGTAGGCATTGAACTCTAAAGGAGATACTCATGCAGAAAATAAACTATACCACTCCTTTGTTTATGGTTATCATAAAACTATTTGTGGGGAGACTTTAAGGCACTGGGCTCAGATAATACATGAGAGCTCAGACTGGAGGGATCAGTACACAATAGCCAGAATTTCTATGGATCACATACACTTCAAGGATGGAATTTCTTTTAAAATGGACAGGAATAATATTCTGAGCTGCTCCTAGCTGACAGATGCTGATAACTATGATGAAAGTCACACACCCAATAAGACAGTTTATAAGTACAGGTAATCTACTTGGGTCCTCTCATCCTGTGCTTTCAAATCATCTCAATGACACCGAAATGATGCCGCATCTTCTCAGCCAAGGCCTTTTGCTCAGTGAACAGTTTGTTCTGATTCAGGGCATCCTACAGACTTTCCTACATTCTCTCCTCATCCTGGTCATTAGAAGATTATATTGTCCATGGAGACAGGCATGTATACAGAGACAGACAGACAGACAGACAGACAGACCTTTGAACTCACCCAAATATATTTGTTCACACATACAAGCAGAGTATTTTGCAGAATGTGGTTAGTTTCCCAGTTAATGATAATAGAAGAGATCACCCAGTCTACTATTGTGGCATAAGAAAAAAAACCTGGAATGGGGTAAGTACACAGTGAGCATAGGCTAAAGACAGCTCAGCCAATAAAGTGTATTCCCCTTAAAATCAGAAATTAGAAATGTGACATCTAGGCCTGTTAGCCAAGCCCGCTTAGCAAGTTCACAAGGCTGTGCACAGGAGGCTGATTTCAGGCAACAGAGCACTGGGTGGGGGCAGGTGAGCCTCTTCTGTCCTCTGGCTTACTGTTTCCCAGTGCATGCAAAGTGAGCTGCATTTTTCAATATGAGGTCCCTTTAGGATACAGTACCTGACAGGGCAGCCAAACTACCAGCACAAACAGCTAGGAAATCTCCATAACCACAATCCAAGGTAAAACTTGTAATGGGATGCTATCAGATATAATTCGAGTGAGATAAGGCTGACTGATTCAAAGTCAAATGCTGGCAGGTATAATCAAACTCAGCCACAGTCCATGGAAGGGCTGGACAACATTGTACCTTTTCACTTTCTGACTGGTGGACTTCTGGATAATTTTGCTTCATGGCTGCTCTGAGGTGAACCACTACAACACTAATGTGCCACAGTTTCTCTGCTGACACCTACTTCTTGTTCTGGAATCGCTGTGTCAAAGGTTGAACTTTCACAAGAGTTGTACATGGCTTCTCACAGGGCTACCCATTTGACACCTCCAGCAATGCCTGAGGGTCATCACTTTCTAAACCCTCCTTACAGATGATTTTCACTCAGATCAAATGATTTTGAATAACAATGGTTAAGAGTGCTACAGACCCAACACAGGGTGAGTGCTGTGGACTATTTTGAGCCTAAGTTTCTGTCTGAGGCAAAGATGTGATTCCACCTCAGCATAACTCCTGGACATCTTCTGCCTGCAGATTCAACTCTAAGCAAATTAATCTTTCAATTAGCAAATTCCAGAGCAAACTCCAAAGCCAAGGTATATTCAACCAAGTTAAGGCGATTCTGGAAAGAAAGTGGTGACAGGTAATGATTAACATAACCAGGATGTTGAGAAGACACAACAAGCACGTGACCTTCCAGTGTTACTGCACACCGAGAGCAAAGGAGGCAGAAGAGCCCTGAGTCAGGAGTTTCCACACTCAGGTACATGGATTTCACACAGCAGCCTCTCCTCACATCCCTGTACCCCATTCCTGAGATTTCTCCAAGTAATGTCAATGTTGATGAATAGTTTTCCCACTGTAATAATTTCAATAGTAATCAAAACCCCATTAAGAACAGTTTAAAACTAATTGGAAACATTGTGTTTCCTCTTCTTCTCTCTTTTACATTTTTATATGTGTACATATACACTAATACAATATATATAAATATGTGTCTGTGTTCAGAAACTTGTTGTGTTCACACACACACATATGCACAAACACACATATACACACACTTCTATATGTAAGCACCCATACCTCAAACACTTAAAACAAGCAACTCCCAATGTAACATATGTACCATAGCCATAACCATGTTCGCACATCTGTGCCCAACGACACAAACACACACACACACACACACATACACACACACACACAGAGTCAGAGAGAAATGGAGAGGGGGAGGGAGGGAAGGAGGGAGGAAGAGAGAGAGAGAGAGAAAGAGAGAGAGAGAGAGAGAGAGAGGACAGAAATCACAAGTGAGAAGCAGAAAAGAATGAGGAGGCCATCCTTCTGGAAGCACAGTTGTTGAATACAGATTAGGCAAAGGAAATGTGTCAAGTGAGAGCGTAGACACTGCTATCCATCCCTCATAGAATAAACCTGTATGGGGAATGCACTTCTTGGGCACACGAGGTTGAGAGAGTTGGAGAAAATTTCCCTCTAACCCTCACATATCTCACACAAACCCTCACCCTGAGAGAAGCCTTTCTTACATCCCTGTTCATCCAGTCAGCTCCAGGACAGAAGCCCCAGGAAAGAACACTAAAACACTGACATAGAACAGGACTGACACACTGCTTCTCAAGCTCCGTCACTATGAACCACCATTTGGAAAGGCAGAAGGGACCATTTTTAATGTACGGGGAAAAGGAGAGAAAGTCCACAAGCCCCATCATAATTGACAGTGAGAGCCATTCTTTTAGCAATTGAACTGAACTCTACTCAGTTCTGTGCACTACAAAGACGGCTACCACATGGCATCCCTCTAGCATAATGGCATGTAAGTGTGCAATGTGTGATCAACAGATACCCTTAAGGAAATGCATTTTCTAGTTGAGCAGGAGGATTTGGTTGTCAATCCTCCAGACTCTTGCATGAAGCTAGAATCACAGAAAGTTTTGTAAATGGGCAAAGAAATGAACAACTGGATGAGACCTAGGAGAGTGTCTGGATAATTTGGAGAAAGGTTAAATTGGTTTGACTTGGTTTATGCTGAGATATCAGGAAAACCTGCCCTTGATGTTTCATTCATCCTACCTTAGGCTGCTTGGTACACGGATTTTCATACTGGCTTCCCCACAGAACCTTGTTGTTTCCTTAATGGATTCTTCCAGTGCAATCTGATCCCTTAGAAGCCCTTTGTACTCATTCCATGCTCTCTGGCCATTGTTCTTCAGCTCAAAACACTCAGTTAGGAGGGGGCAGAAGCTGCGGCTGAGACACAAAGAAAAAATGGTGAATCCCAGCCAGTCTCCAACTTCCACCCACTTCTCCAAGTCCATTCCTCCTTCTAGGGTCCTGATTAGAAGAGAGTCCAGGATTATAGTCCAAGTCCACAGTAGCCATGGAGCATAACCTAGAGAGAGGTCAAATGGAGAAAAGAGCAACATTCCAGAAGACTCAGGGCACTTCTCAAAAACCTGACACCATTGATTCAAGTTTTTCCCAGAAGAGGACTTAATCATTATGTGTGCTTATATGTCCTTATTATTAGAATGTCCCTTGGAGGCCAATATTTCTGTGTCCTGTGTGTCCTAGAGCCTTCCTTAGAGACAGGCTTCCTGGTCTGCTTCAAACACTATAAAGCCTGATCCTCACTTTATTTCAAAGATAAGAATGGGCTGACACATGCTGTGCCAGTGCTGGGGTCACAACCTTGTAAGTTACTCACCAGTACCAGTCATTTTCCAGTGTAAGGTTTTTACATTTGACCAAAGCGGTATTGATCTGCTCGCTCATTTTCTTCATGTCGGTCATCACTTCCTCGTGCTGCATCATGAGCATCTCGGACTCAAACTTGTTCCTGTGGCAGGGCGTGGTCCAAGGATCAAATAACATTATGAATGAAGGATACAAGAATTACATGAATTTAGACTGAATCCTGAACTACCCAAGCCTAGGACATTCCACACCCTTGCTCCTTGGTACTGGGTCCATTTGGTATTTATTAAGTTTATTATTATGGCCTCGGGGACAGCAGTGCCAGGAAACAAAAGCAGGGAGCAGATTTGATTGAGCTCCCTGACAGGGTTTGAAGGAATAGACTAGCTTGCCAAGAACTTTCGAGGGTCCTGTGCCACCATCCAGGCTCCAACTTAAACCCATGAAGCCTATTCTCCTGTTCTTAGGTAACAATTCTCAATCATAGAATCTATTGCTACATGAAAACCCAAAGGAACATGGACAGTATTTACAGGGAAAAGAATTTATAGCACACACCAGGAGATTCCCATGTGCGTCCACCTGAGCAGATGTGAAATGTTGTACTGTTCAAAGTGAGGCTGTCAGCCACATCATTATCATGCCATGAAAATTGACACAGGATAATTCTCAGGCCAAATCAGAACACAGAATACCCAGATCTTAAGTTATACACACAAACGCACTCACACATGCATACACACACACAAACTCACACAAAACTCTCTCTCTCTCTCTCTCTCTCTCTCTCTCTCTCTCTCTCTCTCATACAATTAGAATGCCAAATAAATACAAGAATGTGGCATTATATCAAAATACAATCAATAAAATCAGAGAAAAGCAATGATCCCCTGTTGACAGTGCAGTCAGACATGTGAGGCAGCAAGAGGGATTAGGCCCCTCCAGCTCTTCACAGGACCTATTGAACCCAAAGCACCTCCACGTCAATTACAACAATGATTGCTCATAATCAGAGCACCTAGAACTTCCCACAACCCAACAACTGTCCAGGCTACTTAAACCACACAATGAGAGCTCACACACTACTACCCTCATTCCCAGTATGTAATTGAGGCCACAGGCTATGATTTACGTTTGTAGGAATTAAAATAGCCTGTGCCACCCTCTCATTCCCATCTGATCTTCACATTCTGATGCAATCAGGAAAGTGATTTTGACCATGAGCCCACCCTGGAGTTGTAGCCTACTGTGATGTGAGGAAATGTGGATTTAACAGAACTTGCACTGTGACTACCTGTCATTTAAATTCTTTCCTGGGTAATCCGCCAGGATTCTCCTGAGTTCATCTCTCTCCTTTTGCATCTTGTGGAGGGCAATTTTGAGGTTCTCCAAACGCTTCATTCTCTCCTCCTCAACAGGTGTCGTGGAGGGTTGGGATGATGCCTTCTGATCAGACTCTGTAGGTAGATAAACACCAGTAAACAGGCATATATGTGGACATAGTGTCAAGAAAAACTATGCTTACTCTAAAACAGAAGTCTGAGGATGAACAGTTCTACAGATAGAGTGAATCCCTGATGGAGCAAGAAAGCTATCTTTAAGCTGAACTCAGCTCAGTCCCTGTTCCCCACCATCATAGCCATATGGTGACATATGCCATCATAGATATAGACCACACCTCCTACAGCCATTCTTCTGCACTGAAATTCTAAAGCTGGCCTAAACAAGAAGAATTCGAGGACCTTCTAAGCTAATGTATGATGTGAGGCAGGTAAGTCCTTGAGTCCAAACTGTTTAACATCTTGAATCCCTAGTCACGAGTGTTCAAGTACAAAGCAACTGAGACCATGATATATGACCAGGAGAGTATCCCTCTTGGCATCAATTACCCACGTAGTCTACAGGACACAGCTGAGAATGAAGTGCTTCAACAGCCTATCCTGAGAGAGACACTTTGTTATTCTTACAGACACTCATCCTGGTATTCTTTGACACTGCCCATGACACTAAAGAGATCCAAGGAAAGCCCCTTGACATATAACAGTTCTTGGTTCTCTGTCAAACTAATGATCAGAAATTGTTGTGTCTGGGTCTGCCATTTAGGAAAACTGAGGCTCAAAATCATACATCCTACTCCTGGAAGGACCAGCTCAAGCCAACCTCCTCCAGGAAGCTCCCCTTGCCCTGCCCAGTACTCACGTGACCTCCTCAAGGACCTTTCCATTCGTCTTGTTCTCCAATGTGATAGAAGGCTGGCCTCCCTCTGCCTTGGTCTGGTCTCTGCATGGATATGATTGTCCCTCCAAAAGAGACTGAGGATCCTGGAGAACATGCCTCCTCGGGAACCCATTAGGAAATGAAGGGAAATGGCTCAGGCAGTTGGTGTCACCACAACACTGCTGACATCACAGAAGATTCTATTGTCTCCTGGATACAAGAGAATTTCCAGGGAAGACACTACCTGTGATGTTACTGGGAAATGCCATAGCTTACTTGCTAACTACCTCCACCCAGACTGACCAGGTTCTGCAGTGACTTTCCCAGAGACTCACTTTTGAGCGAGGGAACATCCATTCGCACACTCTCCTTCCAGAGCTTCAGAGTTCTCACTGCTTCATTACAACTCAGTTGCTGAGGAGAGGGAGAGTTGTATAAGGCCTTGAAACGGATAGAACATATTAGTTAATAGCCAAAGATCTAAAGACCTTGGATGATGAATATTCTTCTTCCTGAAATGTATAAACCCAGGGTCCAGGGTCCATGTGTGTGACATATAATCCAATTCCCACAGTTTACACTGTTCCCTAGAGGCCAATATTTCTTTTCCTACACCTTTAAATGTATGCAAGTTGGAGAATGTTGTTTCATCGAGTGTGCCTTGGGAGGAGGAATGGTTTCAATATATTCACCCATGTTTTTTCCTGAAATCTCTGTCTTACAATCCCATTTTGTGCAATGGAACCTCACTTTTCCTGGCAACATAGGTGCTCACATCTAGGGCAAACATCAAATTGTAAACTTTCTCTCCATTCTTAAAAGTTAAAATCCCCAAAAGTGAGGGACCTGAGACCCAAGCGAGAGCCGTGGAGGGGCAGAATGCAGAGGTGCTGCTGGCCAAGGAAGAGCAGGAGGAAGCAGAGAAGCTGTAGCACATCATGGTGCACAGGAGCTAGAACTGGAGTTTGACCTGGGCAACCTGCTGGCTTCACTCAGAGGACCTACAGGGTGCTTAACCATCATTTATAACTTGGTATCTGGTGCCCTCATCTGGCCACCGAGGGAACTGCATTCAGAGGAACCACAGACAAAAGTCATCCAAAGAACAATTCACCAAAATAAGTAAAAACGAATACATTTTTCTTTCAAAAAGACATACAAATGTATGGGCAAGTCAAACAAAACCCAAGGAAACACAAGAAATGAAATATTTCACAACAACCCAAGAGTGCAAGAAACAGCATAAAAACAATCTCTTAACCCTATAATAATTCTATATGTATTTCTTGAAATAGCAGTTGCAGTAAGCAACCAGGCTGCAATGCTCTTATAAGTTCCATAGCCTCATCAACCCTTCGTAACAATCTCCACCTATTTGATTCTTCCTTAATTACAAATATGTGTGAGTTAGAATCCTGCATCTCTCTGTGATCGAACAGTAAACTGTAGCCAATGTAACACTGGCAATCATTAACCACAATCTTTAAGTTTCCCTTATAACACCTGAGCACAGCCATAACTTTGGAAAGCAAAACTCACCCTCCACCAAACTATCTATCCTCCAAAATCCAGTGTCTCCAAAACAACAAGTCCATTCCTCATGCTATAAAGTATGACGGCCAAGCCTTGCATATGAACGAACGATGCTGCAGGCTCTAATACCCCAACAAAGAGACATTGCCCTAAATTCTTTTATAAGTCCGGTTTCCATGATAAGAGTTATATTCAAATAGTATCCCAATCTAGACCTGTTCCCCTGGGTTGGCTCATGCCACGTGTTGTCTAGAATGACTCCAGTTTTAAGCCAACTTTCTGTTACCAATGTTACAAATTTTTAACCATACCCAATAACTTAAAAGCCAGTAACCTATAGCCAAGACATGTAGAGCATATTATACATTTAAAACCAAACAGAAAAAAATGAAGTGATTACACATATCTTTAGAATTTAGATCAAACACCATTCTTACTTTTTGTAGCTGTCATTTTTAAAAGAAGTACCTTATTACCTGTTGAATCCAGTAATCACAATCTAAGATTATTCTAAGAGAAACAGACATCAGCTCCATTACCATAGAAGCTTTGAAGCTGCTGGCACCTTGAAGGCCAGCTAGTGTAGACATTTAGCCAGCCCCCTGGGGAGCTTCCCCAGTGGACAGACCTATGCTCCTAGCTACATTCCTCCATTGAGGCCGGATTCAGTCACAGACACGCATGACAGTTAACACCAGAGATAAACAGTTATCTAGGATGCAGGGCTCCAAAGGTCAATTGAAACTGTTTTTATTTATTTGTTTCTTTCTTGAAAGGACTTAAAACTAAATCAAGGGGGGAATCAACCAGCATTTAAAGTTTTCACCATTTTTTCTCTTAAACATGAAGCACAGAACATTCAAGCAACGAGAAGCAAAAACCCAGACATAAATTGACATCCGTGGACAGCTTGGTGCACCAAGGACAGACAATAGACATAGAGGGAAGGAGCTAGATGGTGTCCCACCAAAAGGTCCCAGATATCGTACTTAAAGGACCCAGAACCAGATATAAGCACTTCTCCAATAGGAGCCAGCAAGCAGCCAGGACGTCTGCCGCCAGGACGTCTGCCGCCCTCCTTCTGTCCCCAGGAGAGCTCCAAAAAAGCTTAAGCTCATTTTCCTTCTTTCACCAAAGCATCTGTGGAGAGTCCAGAAGGACTGTTTTTCTCTTAAACCCATTTTCTCTCTTGTCTAGGGTATAACCGGTCTCTAGTCAGGGTCCAAAGACTAAAAGAATGTATGAGCATTGACATCACTTCTTTAGTTTTTAGCATAACTCTAAAAGAACACATACACAAAAAACATCTTATCATCATTACCTTGTCGCTTTTTACAAGGTTTACTCACCACTAGCCCAAATCTTTATTTTTCGTTGCACGTGATTTCAATTCTGGTGGTCCTTCTGGATCTTGATTACTGGAGGCCTTTTGTGGCCCATTTTCCCCACTATATCCCTCCTTTTTCACCGGCCGGATTCCTGGCATGATCTCATTGAGTTGTCCTCTCCAATCCCAGTGGAACCTCCATTTGGGACTCCTGCATCATTACCACACTAGAACCGGTCGTGGGCCTGCGAGAAAGCCGTCCAGGCTTTACTGAGATTTCCTTATATACAAGAGGCAAAAGCAGTGGAAAAGTACTAGACACGTCTCAAAGTAGCAGGTGGAAGACCCCAACCAGGAACCAGGAAATAACATCCTGGAAAGTCCCCACCCCAAAACAGGGGCAAGAGCAGCTGCCAAGGTCATCAACAACCTCTGGCCACAGCAGGCTGAAAGGCTCAGCCAGGGGGAAGGGAAACACCCCAAGGTAGGGCCCAACACTTGTGTTTATAGCAAGATAAAAAGAGAGTTTTTTACAGAAAACATCAACCGCAAATCGTATTCAGTAAGTTAGGGTTAGTATTTGGTTTATTTTAGTAGTGGGACACTGTGTGTCATTATTTTCTCATATGTTCACTGAAGTGTCACACCTTACACGATAAATATTTTAATGCTGAAAGAAAGGTAGGTTCACAGAGTGCTACACCAATCACAGTACACTAGGCAGGCCATGTTCCCTTTTGTCTTTTATTGGATATTTTTTATGTGCATTTCAAATGTTATTCCCTTTCCTGGATCCCCAAACAGAAGTCCCCTATTGAATCCCCCTTCCATTCTTCTCTAAGGGTTTTCCCTACCCGTCTGCCCACCTTCCTCCCCCCCATATTCCCCTACACTGGAAGGTCCAGCCTTGGCAGGACCAAGGGCTTCTCCTTCCATCGGTGCCCAACAAGGCCATCCTCTGCTACATATGCAGCTGGAGCCATGGGTCAGTCCATGTACAGTCTTTGGGTAGTGGCTTAATCCCTGAAAGCTCTTGGTTGGCATTGTTGTTCTTATGGGGTTGCAAGCCCTTTCAGCTCTTTGAATCTTTTCTCTAATTCCCCAACGGGGATCCTGCTTTCAGCTCAGTGGTTTGCTGCTAGCGTTGGCCTCTGTATTTGACATGCTCTGGCTGTGCCTCTCAGGAGACAGCTACATCTGACTCCTGTCAGCATGTACTTCTTAGCTTTATCAATCTTATCTAGTTTTGGTGGTCATATATATGGGCTGTATACCAATGTGAGGCAGTCTCTGCTCCAAACTTTGCTTCCATACCCCCTCCTATGAATGCTTTTGTTCCCCCATTTAAGAAAGAGTGAAGCATGTGCACTTTGGTTGTTCTTTTTGAGATTCATTTTGTCTGTGGATTGTAGCTTGTATAATTTAAGCTTTTGGGCTAATATCCACTTATCAGTGAGTGAATACCATGTTTGTTTTCCTGTGATTGGGTTACCTGACTCAGGATGATATTTTCTAGTTCAATCCATTTGCCTATGAGTTTCATGATGTCATCGTTTTTGATAGCTGAGTAGTAGTCCATTGTGTAGATGTACCACATTTCCCTTATCTATTCCTCTGTTGAAGGGGATCTGGGTTCTTTCCAGCTTCTGGCTATTATAAATAAGGCTGCTGTGAACATAGTGGAGCACGTGTCCTTCTTGCATGTTGGAGCATCTTTTGGGAATATGCCCAGGAGTGATATAGCTGGGTCCTCAGGCACTGCAATGTCCAATTTTCAGAGGAACCTCCAAACTGATTTTCAGAATGGTTGTACTAGTTTGGAATCCCACCAACAATGGAGGGGTGGTCCTCTTTCTCCACATCCTCACCAGCATCTGTTGCCATCTGAGTTTTTGGTCTTAGCCATTCTGACTGGTGTGAGGTGGAACTCAGGGTTGTTTTGATTTGCATTTCCCTGATGACTAAAGATGTTGAGCATTTCTTTAGGTGCTTCTCAGGAATTCGATATTCCTCAGCTCGGAATTCTTTGTTTAGCTTTGTACCCCATTTTTAATAGGGTTCTTTGGCTCTCTGCAGTCTAACTAGTTGAGTTCTTTATAGATTTTGGATATGAGCCCTGTATCAAATAAAGGATTGGTAAAGAATCTTTTCCTAATCTGTTGGTTGCTGTTTTGTCCTAATGACAGTGTCCTTTACCTTACAGAAGCTTTGCAGTTTTATGAGATCCCGTTTGTTGATTCTTGATCTTAGAGCATAAGTCATTGGTGTTTTGTTCAGGAAATTTTCCGCAGCGCCTATGTGATTGAGACTCTTCTTCATGGATTCTTCTAAATAGTAAGCAGAACTTACACTATGACTTCTGCAGTTGGTGGTTTCTATACAAAACATTGTGTTTTTTGCTCTATAGAAATGGCCTCAGTCTGAGATATGTAAAGTTACCTGAATAGGGGAATCAGATGAGGAACGCTGTCCCGGGTACCGGCACAGAGAGGACCACACAGGCTTGCTCAGTTCATTGTATTTTCTCTAGCATCTATGTTACATTAATTTGAGCAATAACAAATTATACTGCACTCTCTGAAATGTAGTAGTGATGATACGGTAAAATAGTGATGTAGGGTGTAACCCTAACATCGCTCATCAAACCCTGTTGTTCTCTGGGAGGAAGTTTGTGGAGTTTGCCAAGGAACCAAGGTGGGTGCCTGGGAGGAGAGATAAACCTCTATGAGTGTCCTGGTGGGGAGTGGGAGCTCCAGTTGATGTCTCCCTAAACTCCCCTGGGTTGGTCTTCTTCTGCTGGTTCACACCCCTCACCCCCTCACTGGTAAAGCTGCTCTGGCCCTCCCCTCCCCCTCCATCTCTCATGCTGCATGGGCTGAGCTCCCAGTGTTGGCCTCCTTTTCATCCTGCTGATGCTGGCTGCAGTCCTGTGTCCTGTTCCCCATTGGTACACTCTCTCCTGCCTGCTGCAGGAGACGAAACATTTGTTAAAGGCTCAGAAAATTTCTCTTCTTTTTAGTATTGTTTTCATTGGTGTGTGTGTGTGTGTGTGTGTGTGTGTGTGTGTGTGTGTGTGTGCGTGTGCATGCACACAGGTGCACTTGTGTGCAGGAGAGAGGACAACCTTGAGTGTCACGTTAGGGATGCCATCTACATGGTCTCCTGCTGGCTTAGAATTTACTTGCCACATAGTCTAGACTGCTGGCCAGAAAGTCCTCGGGAACTCACTGCCTCTCTTGGTTTTGTCTTTTTGTTTTTGATTTTGTTTTTTGTTGTTTTCAACATGAGTTCTGCGAATCCACCTCCGGTCCTAACGCTAGCAAAGCACATTCTTTATTGGTTGACCCATCTCCTCAGTCCTAGATTATGTATGTATGTATGTATGTATGTATGTATGTATGTATGTATGTATTTATTTATTTTTGAGGCAGGGTCTCAATGGGTAGCCCTAGCTTTCTTGGAATCTGCAGTGTAGACTGGGCTATCCTCAGACCCACAGAGATCCACCTGCTTTTGTCTCCTGAGTGCCGGGATTAAAGTTGCGTACCACCTGGCTTGTCCACTTACAAGCCTTTTTTCTTTTTTTATCATATCCAGATTATTTTCAAATTCTGTCCGCACATATAAGTTCTAGCCTTTTATCCTTTGCTTAACTCTGTGTCATAACTCACAGAGCCAGCAGTGAGCCTGCAATGCAGCAGATGTGTGAGCCTCCTTTCTCTGAGGTGACTTTTGGGCCAGCCGGATGCTGCAGGGTTCATTAACTTGGACCGGGATTGCATGACTACGGTGAGTGGTTACACACACTTTGCAGTAACATTTCTTTCATGATCCTATGGATGAAAATGTTTGGAGACATATAGAAGTTCTATGATTGGAACCAAATCATCTGTCTGTAAAGCCTCAAAAATGTTTTGTACACTCTCCCTCCAGATTAGAGACTTAGAGGCCTCCTATGGGCAGGGCTACTTTGTTGGGAGGGTTAAAAGGACGACAGTTTATGTTATGGAACTGGTTACATAGTTTAACTGAACTTGACTTAACTTTGTACATGGTATCTGTGTATAATTTCCCATTTTTTCTAGATTTCCCAGTTCTGGTGAGTCATGATTTTTTAATTTCCTCATTTTCTGTTGGTATTTTTCCCCTTTCATTACAGATTGTGTTACTTTGGATACAATCGTTGTGCCTTTGAATTAGTTTGTCTAAAGTTTTCTCTATCTTACTGAGTTTTTCAAAGAACCGGTTCTTGGTTTTCTTGATTCTTTGTATCTTTCTCTGTGTTTCTATTTCTTTTTCTTAATCTTTAATACTGCATAACATTTTCTTTTAAAATACAGTCTCTTCTGAGGCAGACAGTCCATAACTACAGAGCATCATCAGACAGGAGATAAACAGGATGTACAAGATACAGCAGAATGAGGTAGAAATGTGTCACAACTGAGAGAGGATCCCAAACCAATGTTAGCAGAGGGAATGGAGGGCCAGTGTGCCCTCCCCTGTGCTCTGTCCCTGGATTCTTTGCTATGACCCCAACATTGCTAGGGCTCAACCTGCCCTGCCATTCTGCCCTGCCATCCTGCCCCATGCTCGTGGGGTAGGTGCTGCCGCTGGGGACTATCTTCTTGTGAAAAGCTTCCAAACCTGGAAACAGAAAGAGCCCAGCAAAGCAAGTGTGGGGACCTTAGGTACTGGTCCATTATCTCTTACCTAGCCCCTTGTGATGCTGCTGCCTGAAAGGACAGCTGGGTTCCCAACCTCACTTCCCTGCCCTGGTATCCCCACCCCCACCCTGAGATCTTAGAGATTCCCCTATTCTGTGCCCCATGGAGGGTCATCTGCAGCATCACTCGAGGCTACTTTGAGGTATCCAGTCCTGCACTTGGTTGGCTGGCTCCACAGAGCAGCTTGCAGAGAACAAACATGAAGGGGACACAGCAACTCCCCTGTTCAGCCTCCTCTGCTCACATCTGCCCTCAGCACTCCGCCCCTGCCATGTCTCTCATGGCAGCCTCAGCATCCAGAAAATGAAGGGACCTAGGATCTATAGGGGCAAAGCAGGGAGGTTAAGGTGGGACAAAGATGGGGGAGGGGGTCCTTTCTTGCACCAAAGATTGTGAAATGGCCTGAGGGGCCAAGGAGGTGAAGCCTTGTCAAGAGAAGGAGCAGGAGGGATGTGGTTTGCAGAGAAGGGCTCTGGACCAGAATCATAGGAAAACACTCAGTTCCCTCCAGGCCCTCCAGGTCTAGCCAGACCCAGCACTCCACAGGGACAAGTAGACAGCCCCACACAGACACACAGAAACCTTTCCAGGGCACTGCTCTGCCTTGTCACAGGTGGCCTGGGTCCTAGTAATCAATAGTTTGCCCAGCCAGACTTGTGGCCAGACCACATTCATGCCTGAGGCAATCCTCCTAGCTTTTTATTGAGCATCTCTGACAGAACCTACTTTCAGTCACATCACCTGAGAACCTTCTGCCTGAGTCACCTCTAAGGCAGGAAATGGACAAGAGTACCCC
The DNA here is from genome assembly GCF_021556685.1 of Rattus norvegicus. Classification (NCBI taxonomy): domain Eukaryota; kingdom Metazoa; phylum Chordata; class Mammalia; order Rodentia; family Muridae; genus Rattus; species Rattus norvegicus. The sequence goes on along the minus strand of NC_141548.1, from coordinate 21,349,246 downwards.
AACTCTCTGGAAGGTTTGCAGACCACTGGAAGCTGAGGACTGGGGCCCAAGGTGGAGAATGGCAAGAAAGCAGCAAGCCCCATCCTCTGGGTCCTCTGACCCATCCTCACCTCTTGCTTGCAAGCTAGTCCTGGGGAGGAATCTCTTAGATACATTGTTTCTATCCCTGGAACAGCAGTACCGGGCTCATGTCTGGTCTTCCTCATTAGCCCAAACCTCTCTGGTCTGGGAGAATCTACTCCCCAGGGACGGGGCTTGGGGTAATAGGAGAGCAGCCAAACTCAAACACTCTTTCTGAGGTCAGTTTCTTCCTGAATTGTCAAAATAAAACAAAACACATCAAATACAAAATACATATTACAAAAATAAGAGACCTAAATTATTAAGCAACCTGCATTTCTGGGACTTCCCCTCAAAAAAAAATGAACAAACCAAAGAGCAAAACAAAAGCCTTCTTTGGGTAGTTTTTATCCTTGTCCCACCCCTAAGACCCCAAGATTTCAGGTGGGTAGGGTACAGAGGAGGCCTGGGGCTACCTGGTCCACCTTTCTCAGCCTCCAGGCCAAAAGAACTTCTGCCAAGAGTCTCTGCAGTGTTAGTCAGAACAATGAGGGAGGGTGGGTTAAAGCACAGCCTCAGGGAGACACAGGGTGAGGCAGAGACAGAAGCAGAGGGTGATAGATGGGGGTGGGAAGGAGGAGCTGAAAAGGAAGGGGTAAGTGTCAAAACCCTGAGGAGGAAACTAGGCCAGTACTGAGAAAGTAGAATGGGAAAGGAGGGTGTGGTCCAGAAGACAAGAGACAGAGGTTAAGGAGAGAGAGCAGGAGTTCCTTAGGCCCCGATGCCAACTCATGTCAGGTGTGTCTGGTCTGCTGAGCAGAGATGGCGAACCTCCCGTCCACAATAAATACGAAAAACCTGAGTCCACCGGCGTTTACGGCATCAATCTGCAGGCATTTTCCTTCCCATTAAAAAACAAATCCACCAGGAGAGCCTTTCTTCTCCCACCCCACATTCATCACTCCTTTGGCCAAGGACATCTCCACCTCAGTCCCCCCACGCCCCAGGCAGAGTTGACTTCCTCTGCCACCCTCAGTGTCAGGACCCATACAGTTTGTCCCACTCAAATAATGAATACAGCTCCTTGGGAGGAGCCCGAGGGCCCACCTTGGCTAGAGCAGCCTCCATGTCTTTGTAGGAGAGGGACCTGTGCACTCTGGAGAGGCTGGCCTGGGCTGCTGCCTGCTGACACAACTGCCCCAGCTCACCCCAAAGAAGTCCTGGGAGCCCTGCACTAAGAGGCCAGCTCCAGCTCCCTCAGAGCACAGCAAAGGCTGCCTGCAGGAGGTGCACACCCTTGACAGGGCAGGAGGCCACCAGGCCTTTTCCCATAGGCTCAGCAGCGTGGCACCAAGCTGGGTTGGCAGTGCCCCAGCAGCGCCTTGCATCAGCCGCAGGACCTGAAGAACAGCACCGTCCGCGGAGGGTGCCCTGACCCGCCATGTCTAACCAATGCACCAGGCGCCCACAGTCCACCATCCTGCCAATCACCAGCTCCAGGGCCCCGGGTCCACTCCTTTGGCGGGCTCTCCTGATGGCTCCTGGGAGCCTCTGTGCCTGGCAGGAACATGCTCTGCAAACTTGTCAAAGGGCTCCAGCTGCGGGTTGTAGGTGGGGGAGCCAGGGACCTTGAGAGCACCGCAGCTGCCATCCTCTGTCGCCCCGCGTGGCTTCGCTTTCTCCCAACACTGGACATCTTCTGAGGTGGGCTAGTACCCGTACTTGTGGTAGCGGGTCTCCGCGCCCTCGTCCACCCCCTTGTGCTTCAGCAACACTCCATGGGCTGGAAGCCATAGGGCGTGGACTGGGGTGGCATGGGCACAGGCAGGGGCCTGGGCCTTGCCCAGAGGGTAAGTAGGGCGCGAGCGGCAAGGCGGGTGGTGGGAGCGCCTCTTAGCCAGGCTAAGCAGCATAGCCAGCCACCAGGTAGTTAGTTGTAGAGTGGCGCTGAGGGCCCATAGCTGGTTGGCGCCACTGGAGGTAGGAGTGCAGCCCTGAGCCCTGTGCTTGTCTGAGCACCTTTCCAGGATGCCAGGTTCCCGCTTCCGTGGCCTGCGGGTATGATTATGATAACCTGCCCAAGACATCCGTTGTCATAGCATTTTATAATGAAGCCTGTTCCACACTCCTTCGGACAGTTTACAGTGTTCTCGAGACTTCCCCTGACATCCTGCTGTAGGAGGTCATTCTGGTAGATGACTACAGCGACAGAGATCACCTGAAGGAGCCCCTGGCCAAGAGCTGTCACAGCTGCCCAAGGTGCGCCTGATCCGTGCTAGCAAGAGAGGGCCTAGTGCAGGCCGGCTACTGGGATCCTCTGCGGCCAGGGGCTAAGTGCTAACATTTCTGGACTGTCACTGTGACTGTCATGAGGGGTGGCTGGAGTCTGCTGCAGAGGATCCACGAGAAGGAGTCGGCCGTGGTGTGCCCGGTTATCGATGTCATTGACTGGAACACCTCTGAGTACCTGGGCAACTCCGGAGAGCCCCAGAGTCCCAAAGCATAGCAGTGGAGGAAGGGAAGGATCCTTATCCCGGATCTCTGGAAAGATACCGTTCCAGAGAATCAAGAGTTCATCCTACAGGAGGACGGACCGCACGTTAGTCTACAAGCAGAGCGGGAAATGTGTGGAGGCCACAGAGGAGGAGTTCAACTCTGCCTTTGCTCCGAACTTGCGAGACTGTAGCAACTCAGACAGCCAGAGGTGGTCCTCCAAGGAGCACATGTCATAGTGCACGGCCTTGTCAGGGAAGGAGCCCACCGCAGCTGTGGGCTGTGTGCCCAGTGAGAGGGACAAAGTACGTGGTTGTCATCTGTGAATGTGTTGGACTCCACAACAATGTGAATTATATTTGTACAGATTTGGAAAACTTTAAAAATGTCTTCCAGTATCCCGTTTTCTAAGGGCCGTCCTAAGATGCTGCCTTTGGTATTTGGGAAGCTTAATGCACGATGTGCATTTTACCCATGGTGCCTTTTATTCTCATTAGCAGAAAGGGGAAATATTTTACTTTGTTACTTACGAAGCTTCCCGGGTGTTTAGTATACTTGACACAAACTGGTAATACCTCAAATGTGGACTGGTAATACCTCAATGTCATCAAGTTAGAGTTCTCTCAGGGGGATGAGATGGACACTAGAAATACTGTCTTGATTTCATTTGGTGTGAGTGGGTGGGACAGTCTAGATTTATACAAGAAAGAATGCTTTTTGCTTATGTGCTGATGCCACAGTCAAACCTCCATCATAACGCTCAGACTGACCCAAACAGGCTCACCATCTCTGAAAGCTCAAAGAAAGAATATGGTTTGCCAAGGTCCTACAAACTTGCGAGTGTACATTTCCAGCAATGTCTAGTGGGAGGATGTCTAGTAACTTAGGAGGACTTAACGACTGTGACTGGAAAAAGCATTCATATCATTTCTAGTTTTTAATCAAAGGACAGTTCCAGGGAGAAACGTAATGTTCTACATGAAACTCAACTTTAAAGTTTTTCCCTAAATACTATTTGATTGTTTAATATATTATCTATAATAGTATTTGGTAATAGATATAATTATTAAAATAGCATCTGATTATTGAGAGTTTGTCATGAAGCAGCTACTCTGGCCATGATGGATAATCCTGATGTCTCAGTAGCTCTAGATCAGCTACAGTGACCTGAGGGTGTGGGTCTCTGGCTAGAGTGCCTGCCTACCACGTATGGACCCCTGGGTTAAGTTCCCAGAACCCCATTTACAGAAATCACCTTGTCTGCACACCCCTAATCCCTGCACTTGGGAAGTGGAGGCAGGAGAATCAGAAGGTTAGGGTTATCACTGGCCACACAGAGAGTTTGAGGTGAGGCTGCGCTACATGAGACCCTGTCTCAGGACAACATCAGTCAGAAGGTAGATTGTGGACCTTATTTTTGTCCCGGTCAATTGCAAAAACACAAGTGAGATTGATTAAAAGCATCACTGCATTTCTCCAAAAAAAAAAAAAATCTTGGCATAACTCGAACCGAACAAGTGAAAAACCATATGGCAAGAAATAGAAGTCTCTTAGGAATGCAATGAAAGAGGACCTCAGAGGATGGGAGGTTTCCTGTGTTCATGGATCATCGTGAAGGAGCATGGTTAAAAAAAGGTCATCTAAACAAAAGCAGTCTCCAGATTAAAAAATCTCCATCCAAATGCAACTCAATTCTTCACAAAAAAGAAAAAGAAAAAGAAAGAAAGAAAGAAAGAATGGCCCAAACAATTCTCAATAATATAAGAACTTCGGCGCGAATCTCCATTCCGGCATGAAGATGTACTGCAGAGAAACAGTGAGAAAAAGCTTAATGGTGATGGTAACACAGACAGGTGGAGGAGTGAACTAGAATTGAAGACCCTTAAATAAACCCACACACCTATGATCACTTGATCTTTGACGATGATTCCAAAACAACTGAATGGAAAACAGAAAGCATTTTAAGAAATGACTTTTGTCTGTGGTCCCCTGCATGCAGTTCTCTCAGTGGCCAGAAGAGGGCAGGAGATATCCTGTTATACATGATGGTTAAGCATCCTATAGGTCCTCTGAGTGAGCAGCATATTTTGCATTGGGTTCTGTTGTTTATGGTCCTGAGTTTGCCTCTCCCCAACTGGTTATCTCTGATGTTAACTGTCGTGAGTGTCTCTGACTGGATCCAGCCTCATGGAGGAATGTAGAGCTCTGTGAGCTGGGTGACAGCTGGTCTCCTGGGAGTCAGGTAGTACTGTCTCTGCTTAGGGTGGGCCTCCTGGGTCTCTGGTTAGAGCAGGTCTCCTGGGTCCCTGGAAGTACAAACCCACAGGCCTCAGAGAATTTTGAGAGAGTCTGTACTGTTATTTTCTAGCTTCCCTTCCCATTTCCTACATCTTCAATAGAGCACAGAGTTGACAACTATGAACTATATTTCCTAGGTGCCTCTCAAACCAAGAGTTTGCATGTGACTAAGTTTTGGCCAGAAACATGAACAGACTCCATAGGCAAAATGTCTGCCATTTTCTTCATGATGTTTACCCTCCGTAGTACTGAGGATCAAATTCCCATATTCTTAAAGTTAGTTGATTTATTCAATATCAAGAATGTATGTGTAAGGTATCAATATCCGGTGTTCATAATTGTCTTATTTTGACTCCCAAAAAGCTGCACTTCCAGACCTGAGGGTCCCTGAGGGCTTTGAGTTGCCATTGCCAATGTTTGGACAGAAAGACAGAAGGACAGGGCAAGGGATTGGGAGAGAGGGGAGGATGAAGAGAATCATCAAGATGATCCAGACTTAGAAGGGTCAGAGTTTAGAGCTACAGGAGAGAAAGCAGCCTACAATGTAGGTGGAAGGGAATAGGACCCTATTGGGGGAGTGGGGTGTTTCCCAGAAGGTAACAGGCAGCAAAGATAAAACATAGATTTAAAAGGTGTTAATCCTGGGATGCTGGGTGGAAGGGAGATGTATGGTAGCTGTCAGGAGTATTAGAAATGTCTAGACATTGACCGTGTGTGTGCCTGTGTGTGTGTGTGTGTGTGTGTGTGTGTGTGTGTGTGTGTGTGTGTTTCATTCTCAAAATCAGAGAACTCTTGGGCAGGTGTCATAACTGCACTAAGGAGCCAAAGCTGTTTAATTAATTCACTGCTACAGTCTGGTACATTGAGGTACCAGGTGAGGGTCGTATTAAACTGGACACGGGATACACAGCCCAGTCAGCCAATGCACAGTTTATTCAGTTTCATTTCTGTTAAAGACAAAGCAGGATAAAAGTTTCCCACTGTTTCTAGTTCTCTCCAGAAGCTGTTTCCCTAGCCATAGCATATCTTGGATCTTAGTGACCCAAACCTCCTTGCAGACTGAGAAATCGTCCATATATATTATATTTTAAAATCATGTAGCAATGTCTCAACGTCAGTTGAGGAGAGATGTGAACAACCTAGAAAACAATAGGAAGGCCTTGGAGGCCTGTCCATCACTGAAATGAAGACTATCATTATTCCTCCAGTGCAGGAATATGCCTCGGGTCCACTTACAACCTCAGTATCTGCAAAGACCCACAGAAACAAATTCTCAAGAAGTACATGCACACTGAAGTGATATTATATTTGGCAAGAATATACTGCATGGAAATCTTGCCAAGGGTAGGCATTGAACTGTAACGGAAATACTCATGCAGAAAATAAACTATACCACTCCTTTATTTATGGGTATTGTAAAACTCTTTGTGGGGAGACCTAAAGGCACAGGGCTCAGATAATACAAGAGAGCTCAGACTGGAGGGATCAGTACACAGTAGCCAGAATCTCTATGGATCACATACACTTCATGGATGGAATTTTTTTAAAATGGGCAAGAATAATATTCTGAGCTGCTCCTAGCTGACAGATGCTGAGAACTATGTAGAAAGTCACACACCCAATAAGACAGTTTATCAGCACAGGGAATCTACTTGGGTCCTCTCATCCTGTGCTTTCAAGTCATCTCAGTGACACCGAAATGATGCTGCATCTTCTCAGCCAAAGCCTTTTGCTCAGTGAACAGTTTTTTCTGACTCAGGGGGTCCTGCAGACTTTCCTCCATTCTCTCCTCATCCTGGTCATTAGAAGATTATATTGCCCATGGAGACATGCATGTATACAGACACAGACAGACAGACACTCAGACATACACACTTTTGAACTCAACCAAATATATTTGTTCACACATACAAGCAGAGTATTTTGCAGAATGTGGTTAGTTTCCCAGTTAATGATAACAGAAGAGATCACCCAGTCTACTATTGTGCCATAAGAAAAAAAAAAAACCTGGAATGGGGTAAGTACACAGTGAGCATAGCCTAAAGACAGCTCAGCCAATAAAGTGTATTCCCCTGAGAATCAGAAATTAGAAATGTGACATCTAGGCCTGTTAGCAAAGCCTGCGTAGCAAGTTCACAAGGCCGTGCACAGGAGGCTGATTTCAGGCAACAGAGCACTGGGTGGGGGCAGGTGAGCCTCTTCTGTCCTCTGCTCACTGTTTCCCAGTGCATGCAAAGTGAGCTGCATTTTTCAATATGAGGTCCCTTTAGGATACAGTACCTGACAGAGCAGCCAAACTACCAGCACAAACAGCTAGGAAATCTCCACAACCACAATCCAAGGTAAAACTTGTAATGGGATGCTATCAGATATAATTCGAGTGAGATAAGGCTGACTGATCAAAGTCAAATGCTGGCAGGTATAATCAAACTCAGCCACAGTCCATGGAAATGCTGGACAACATTGTACCTTTCCACTTTCTGACTGGTGGACTTCTGGGTAATTTTGCTTCATGGCTGCTCTGAGGTGAACCACTACAACACTAATGTGCCACAGTTTCTCTGCTGACACCTACTTCTTGTTCTGGAATCGCTGTGTCAAAGGTTGAACTTTCACAAGAGTTGTGCATGGCTTCTCACAGGGCGACCCATTTGACACCTCCAGCAATGTCTGAGGGTCATCACTTTCTAAACCCTCCTTACAGATGATTTTCACTCAGAACAAATGATTTTGAATAACAATCGTTAAGAGTGACACAACCCAACCCAGGGTGAGTGCTGTGGACTATTTTGAGCCTAAGTTTCTGTCTGAGGCAAAGATGTGATTACAAATCAGCATAAGTCCTGGATATCTTCTGCTTGCAGATTCAACTCTAAGCAAATTAATCTTTCAATTAACAAATTCCAGACCAAACTCCAAGCCAAGGTATATTCAACCAAGTTTAGGGGATTCTGGAGAGAACGTGGTGGCAGGTAACGATTAACATAACCATGATGTTGAGAAGACACAACAAGCACGTGACCTTCCAGTGTTACTATACACCGAGAGCAAAGGAGGCAGAAGAGCCCTGAGTCAGCAGTTTCCACACATGGATTTCACACAGCAGCCTCTCCTCACATCCCTGTACCCTATTCCTGAGATCTCTCCAAGTAATGTCAATGTTGATGAATAGTTTTCCCACTGTAATAATTTCAATAGTAATCAATACCCCATTAAGAACAGTTTGAAAGTAATTGGAAAAATTGTGTTTCCTCTTCTTCTCTCTCTCTCAATCTCTCTCTCTCTCTCTCTCTCTCTCTTTCTCTCTTTATATATATATATATATATATATATATATATATACTTTTACGTGTTTCTATATGTGTACATATAGACTAATACAATATATATATAAATATATGTGTCTGTGTTCATAAACTTGATGAGTTCACACACACACACACATATGCATGAACACACAAATACACACTTCTATATGTAAGCACCCATACCCCAAACACTTAAAAAAAGCAACTCCCAATGTAAAATATGCACCATAGCCATAAACATGTACACATCTGTGCCCACAGACAGAAACACACACACACACACACACACACAGAAACACACCACAGACACACACACACACACAGACACACACACACACAGAGTCAGAGAAAAATGGAGAGGGGGAAGGAGGGAAGGATTGAGGGAGAGAGAGACAGAGAGACAGAGAGAGAGAGAGAGAGAGAGAGAGAGAGAGGGAGAGAGAGGGAGAGAGAGAGAGAGAGAGAGAGGACAGAAATCACAAGTGAGAAGCAGAAAAGAATGAGGAGGCCATCCTTCTGGAAGCACAGTTGTTGAATACAGATTAGGCAAAGGAAATGTGTCAAGTGAGAGCATAGACACTGCTGTCAATCCCTTATAGAGTAACCCTGTATGGGGAATGCACTTCTTGGGCACACGAGGTTGAGAGTTGGAGAAAAATTTCCCTCTAACCCTCACATATCTCACACAAACTCTCACCCTGAGAGAAGCCTTTCTTACATCCCTGTTCATCCAGTCAGCTCCAGGACAGAAGCCCCAGGAAAGAACACTAAAACACTGACATAGAACAGGACTGACACACTGCTTCTCAAGCTCTGTCACTGTAAACCACGATTGGGACAGGCAGAAGGGACCATTTTCAATGTACGGGGAAAAGGAGAGAAAGTCCACAAGTCCCATCATAATTGACATGAGAGCCATTCTTTTAGCAATTGAACTGAACTCTACTCAGTTCTGTGCACTACAAAGACGGCTAACACATGGCATCCCTCTAGCATAATGGCATGTAAGTGCGCAATGTGTGATCAACAGATCCCTCTTAAGGAAATGCATTTTCTAGTTGAGCAGGAGGATTTGGTTGTCAATCCTCCAGTTTCTTCCCTGAAGCTAACATCACAGAAAGTTTTGTAAATGGTCAAAGAAATGAACAACTGGATGAGTCCTAGGAGAGTGTCTGGATAAGTTGGAGAAGGTTAAATTGGTTTGAATTGGTTTATGGTTAGATATCAGGAAAACCTGCCCTGGATGCTTCATTCATCCTACCTGAGGCTGCTTGGTACACGGATTTTCATACTGGCTTCCCCACAGAACCTTGTTGTTTCCTTAATGGACTCTTCCAGTGCAATCTGATCCCATAGAAGCTCCCTGTTCTCATTCCGTGCTCTCTGGGCATTGTTCTTCAGCTCAAAAAACTCAGTTAGGAGGGGATAGAAGCTGTGGCTGAGACACAAAGAAAAAATGGTGAATCCCAGCCAGTCTCCAACTTCCTCCCACTTCTCCAAGTCCATTCCTCCTTCTAGGGTCCTGATCAGAAGAGAGCCCCAAATTATAGTCCAAATCCATGGAGCATAACCTAGAGACAGGTCAAATGGAGAAAAGAGCAACATTCCAGAAGACTCAGGGCATTTCTCAAAAACCTGACACCATTGATTCAAGTTTTTCCCAGAAGAGGACTTAATCCGTATGTGTGTTTATATGTCCATTTTATTAGAATGTCCCTTGGAGGCCAATCTTTCTGTATCCTGTGTGTCCTAGAGCCTTCCTTAGAGACAGGCTTCCTGGTATGCTTCAAACACTATAAAGCCTGATCCTCACTTTACTTCAAAGATAAGAATGGGCTGACACATGCTGTGCCTAGTGCTGGGTCACAACCTTGTAAGTTACTCACCAGTACCAGTCATTTTCCAGTGTAAGGTTTTTACATTTGACCAAAGCGGTATTGATCTGCTCGCTCATTTTCTTCATGTCGGTCATCACTTCCTCGTGCTGCTTCATGAGCATCTCGGACTCAAAGTTGTTCCTGTGGTAGGGCATGGTCCAAGGATCAAATAACATTATGAATGAAGGATTCGAGAATTACATGAATTCAGACTGAATCCTGAACTACTCCAGCCTAGGACATGCCACGCCCTTGCTGCTTGGTACTGGGTCCATTTGGTATTTATTCAGTTTATTATTATGGACACGGGGACAGCAGTGCCAGCAAACAAAAGGAGGGAGCTGATTTGCTTGAGCTCCCTGACGGGGTTTGAAGGAAGTGACTAGCTTGAAAAGAACATTCGAGGACCCTGTGCCACGATCCAGGCTCCAACTTTGACCCATGAAGACTATTCTCCTGTTCTTAGGTAACAATTCTCAATCATACAATCTATTGCTACATTAAAACCCAGAGGAACATGGACAGTATTTACAGGGAAAAGAATTTATAACACACACCAGGAGATGCCCATGTGCGACAAGCTGAGCAGATGTGAAATGTTCTACTGCTCAAAGTGAGGCTCTCAGCCGCATCATTATCATCCATGGAAATTGACATAGGATAATTCTCAGGCCAAATCAGAACACAGAATACCCAGATCTTAAGGGATACACACAAACACTCTCACACATGCATAAACACACACAAACTCACATAAAACTCTCTGTCTCTCTCTCTCTCTGTCTCTCTCTGTCTCTCTCTGTCTCTCTCTCTCAAATACAATTAGAATGCCAAATGAATACAAGGATGTGACATTATCTCAAAATACAATCAATAAAATCAGAGAACACCAATGATCCCCTGTTGACAGTCCAGTCACACACGTGAGGCAGCAAGAGGGATTAGGCCCCTCCAGCTCTTCACAGGACCTATTGAACCCAAAGCACCTCCACGTCAATTACAACAATGATTGCTCATAACCAGAGCACCTAGAAATTCCCACAACCCAACAACTGTCCAGGCTACTTAAACCACACACTGAGAGCTCACACACTACTACCCTCATTCCCAGTATGTAACTGAGGCCACAGGCTATGATTTACGTTTGTAGGAATTAAAATAGCCTGTGCCACCCTCTCATTCCCATCTGATCTTCACATTCTGATACAATCAGGAAAGTGATTTTGACCATGAGCCCACCCTGGAGTTGTAGCCTACTGTGATGTGAGGAAATATGGATTTAACAGAACTTGCATTGTGACTACCTGTCATTTAAATTCTTTCCCTGGTAATCCGCCAGGATTCTCCTGAGTTCATCTCTCTCCTTCTGCATCTTGTGGAGATCAGTTTTGAGGTTCTCCAAACACTTCATTCTCTCCTCTTCAACAGGTGTTGTGGAGCGTTGGGATGATGCCTTCTGATCAAACTCTGTAGGTGGGTAAACACCAGTGAACAGGCATATATGTGGACATAGTGTCAAGAAAAACTATGCTTAGTCTAAAACAGAAGTCTGAGAATGAACAGTTCTACAGATACAGTGACTCCCTGACAGAGCAAGAAAGCTATCATTAAGCTGAACTCAGCTCAGTCCCTGTTCCCCACCATCATAGACATATGGTGATATATGCCATCATAGATATAGACCACACCTCCTAAAGCCATTCCTCTGGCAGTGAAATTTTAAAGCTGACCTAAACAAGAAGAATTCGAGGATCTTTTCAGCTAATGTCTGATGTGAGGCAGGTAAGTCCTTGAGTCCAAACTGCTTAACATCTCGAATCCCTAAACATGTGTGATCAAGGACAAAGTAACTGAGACCATGATATATGACCAGGAGAGTATCCCTCTTGGCATCAATTACCCACATAATCTACAGGTCACAGCTGAGAATGAAGTGCTTCCACAGCCTATCCTGAGAGAGACACTTTGTTATTCTTACACAGGCTCATCCTGGTATTCTTTGGCACTACCCATGACATTAAAGAAATCCAAGGTAAGCCCCTTGACATATACCAGGTCTTGGTTCTCTGTCAAACTAATGATCAGAAATTGTTGAGTCTGAGTCAGCCATTTAGGAAGACTGAGGCTCTAAATCATACGTCCTACTCCTGGAAGGACCAGCTCAAGCCAATCTCCTCCAGGAAGCTCCCATTGCCCTGCCCAGTACTCAGTTGACCTCCTCCCGGACCTTTCCATTTGTCTCATTCTCCTACGTGATAGAAGGCTGGCCTCCCTCTGCCTTGGTCTGGTCTCTGCATGGATATGATTGTCCCTCCGAAAGAGACTGAGGATCCTGGAGAACATGCCTCCTCGGGAACCCATTAGAAACTGAAGGGAAATGGCTCAGGCAGTTGGTGTCACCACAACACTGCTGACATCACAGAACATTCTAGCGTTCTCCTGGATACAAGAGAATTTCCAGGGAAGACACTACCGGTGATGTCACTGGGAAATGCCATAGCTTACTTGCTAACTACCTCCACCCAGACTGACCAGGTTCTGCAGTGGCTTTTCCAGAGACTCACTTTTGAGCGAGGGAACACCCATTCGCACACTCTCCTTCCACAACTTCAGAGTTCTCACTGCTTCATTACAACTCAGTTGCTGAGGAGAGGGAGAGTTGGTTAAAGCCTTGATATGGATAGAACATCTTTGTTAACAGCCAAAAATCTAAAGACCCTCACTGAGGGAGATTCTTCTCCCTGAAATGTATAAACCCAGGGTCCATGCATGTGACATATAGTCCAATTCCCACAGTTTTTACTGTTCCCAGGAGGCCAATATTTTTTCCTACACCTTTAAATGTATGCAAGTTGGAGTACATTGTTTCATGGACTGTGCCTTGGGAGGGGACATGGTTTCAATATATTCACCCATGTTTTTTCCTGAAATCCCTGTCTTACAATCCCATTTTGTGCAATGAAAACTCCTGTTTCCTGGCAACATAGGTGTTCAGGTATAGGGCAAACATCAAATTGTAAACTTTCTGTACATTCTTAAAAGTTAAAATCCCCAAAAGTGAGGGAACTGAGACCCAAGCAAGAGCCAAGGAGGGGCAGAATGCAGAGGTGCTGCTGGCCAAGGAAGAGCAGGAGGAAGCAGAGAAGCTGTAGCACATCATGGTGTACAGGGAGCTAGAACTGAAGTTCGACCTGGGCAACCTGTTGGCTTCTGACAGCAACCCCTCGATGGTGCTGTGCCAGGCCAGGACCTTTCTGGAGGCCGAATATGTGCCCTGGAGTGGGAAAACCCAGAGCATCTCATCAACCAGCTGTGGAAGCTGCTGACCAACGGCATGGAGGAGGCGGTGGTAGTGTGCTTGCAGGAGCCTGTCACAGGCCTTCCCCGCAGGAAGCCACTGCCTGGCCAGTCACTTGCTGGTAGCAGTTGGTGAACTTGAAGGGCATCCATCCCAAGAAAAGGACCAACCTCATGTGGGATGAGGTGAATGGCCAGTAGTGATGCCCTTGTGGCTACAAGCCCTCCCTGGATGACACTGAGGAGTGGCTGACTGAGGTGCCTGGGAGCACAAACTCCATGGAAGACCAGTTCTCCAAAAAGGATTCAGGCCAAGAAGAATGCATGGCCAAGAACTAGCTGAACCATCTGTGGAACTGGCCTGCATGCACAAGATGCAGATGCCCAGCTTAGCTGTTCTGCATCTTCCTGACACCCTCTTATGCAGTCCACTGTCCCAGTCAAAATTTCCCCTAAATCTGGCAAAGGCCCTAAATGTTCATCTAAAATTACATTGTGCCTAGAGGCTGCAAAACTCAAGAACGGTAAAATAAATGTGTCCATGAAACCAATGAAAATTAGGCTAATCTCCTACCTTTTGCCCTCCTAAGGGTCAGATGCCCCCCATACAGAGACGTTCACTAGGTAAAAGTTACTAGCCGTTCCCCCATCACATTCTTGGAGACCCTGCAACAGACCCAGAGGACTATTCACAAGGCTGAACCCTGCTCATGTCTGAGCTTGACCAAATGTTCCAGACTGGAAACTTTATGTGGACAGAGAGGATCCTGACACAGAGCTTGGAACCAACAGTGAAAGCCCATACATTGTGGTCCTCAGCACCCACTGTCACCATACCCAACTAAATGGGGCTACAGAATATAGGTCACCCCCAGAGTCTCTAACACACTAAAGACAAAACAGACACAGTTGTATAATGATAGTTTTCTTATTTTCTTTATATTTATATGTTTCACTGATCCTTTAATTAATCCATATACGTTTGAACACATAAAACATTTTAAAATAATATTTGTATGATTATAACAACCTTCCAAGCTTAAAACTTTAAAATCGTATGTTAAGTTACCAAATATTTTCTATTTCTTCATCTCGCTTGTCTTGATCACTCAGTAAACTTGTTTTGGCACAAATTACCACATGAATACTAGAGCCCAGTTTTATATGCCATTCACAGAATGGTGCCATGGCAATGATGCCAGCCAGAGTGGGCTTCCAACCTCAATAAACTGTAGTTTTCTTATGTTGTCTTTGTTTGTAGGACAGACATTAAACCCTGATGATCCAAAAGATCAGAAGCAGGGAGCTCATAGCCAATCTAAGCTCTACCTCCAATTCTATCAGCTAGAAATGGGACCAATCTAAGGTCACCCTGGGGAATCTCCAGGCAAAGGGTACATGTTTAATGTCACCAAGATACCGGCTAGTAGTTCCTGGGTGCAGATGTTTTAGCATTCAGTGCTCTTAACTGCTGAGCCATCTCTCCAGCCCGGGGGCAAGGTTTCTTACTAGAATCTTCACCTTTGGAATATTTCTAATCTCTGGACTCTTGGGCCCTGAAGAACAAAATAAGAACCAGGTTCTCAGAGACTCTCAAAGAGAAGAAATGAAGTCCATGAAGTCAGTGAAAATTTTTACCAACCCAAAGTCAAACTGATTCAAATCAATGCTGGCCCACTAAATTATCAGAGCATCTTCAAGAGAGAAAGTTCCCAGTACTAGGGAGATATGTTGAAATTTGAGCTTTGAATCTCATTTCAGATGAAAGCGATGTGGACTGGGACAGAGGCAGGAGGGGCTCTAGGTTGTGTTAAGCCTGGGCTGTGCATTGAGAGCCTTTCTCAAGAGAACAGTCACAAGGAAGTGACATGGAAACAAGCTGTCATCTCAGGGGATGTCACTTTATATGATTTGGTGATTTAATCCTGTGAAAAGAAACTCAGATGTGGGGTGACAGTCTAATGGCAGAACCTTGTCTAGCACAGACAAATAGAAGGACAGGAAGGAGGGAGGAAGAAGGGCCAAAGGTGACCAATGCTACAGCCATTCAAAGGTTAAGAATGCTCTCCCTAAGACCTTGAGGAAAGCTAGCTGTCCCACACTGGAGCAAGGCTCACAGTTGACTGCAGTTCAGAAACTGGAGATGATTGTCCCTGTGTTGCTGTACAGAAAGGACTGGAACAGTAGCAAAGACAGTGGCTGCGCCCATTTCATGGGTGCTTTAGAGCAAGACACCTTCCAGAGAGGTTTCCAACTAAAAATGTTCAAATGCTACCTCTGAGCCTTAAAATTTTATAGCTTAGGTAAAGTCAGATTTTTCTTGTTATTTGTAAATGAAGTTGTGAAGGTTTTCAAGTCGTTCCTGTAGAGGGAGCCCCAGGACTTGAATATTCTGACAGTGAACCTCCCCAGGCATCTCCCCAGGGGTCAAGGTTAATATCTGAACAGTTAGTGATTTTTACACAGCTCTTTTTGTTTGTGTGAGTGAGCTGTCCCTTCTCGATGACAACTTTTTGTTTTCCACAATGAGGAGAGTTGGTCATTTGTGAGCCTTCATTAACTCAAAGTGAAATGGTTAAAAATATTTATCCTGTTAGAATAGGCTGCATCTTTTTAACGACTCATTAAAAAATGACAACAACGAAAACAAAACTCTGACTTTTGAGATGACTTATACTAATTCACATTGTTTACCTAGCTATAGTGCTACATAAACACTACTTAAGAGGAAAAATAAACTTGGTTTACATTAAAAAAAGAAAAAAGGTTTCAGAGCTGCAGAGGAACAGCCTTGAAGGATGCTACTGACATGGAGACTCCAGGCTCAGCCTCAGCCCATGAAGAAGAGAACAGAACACAGAAATCTTCCTGTTCTGCTAGCGCTGTGACAGTGCACACCTGCCCTCCTGATGCTTGGGGAACTGAGACAGCAGAGGCTGGAGTCTGAGGCTACAAAGGGAGGCCCTGTGCTTCCTCATTACCAAGCCTAGTACAGCACAACTCAGCACAACTGTGAAATCGGTCTCTCCTGCTCTTGCAGTTGCAAAGGGAAATGGGATGCAGCTTTGCACAGTTCTCAAGTTCCACCTGACTCTCCCCTCTCCAGCTCTGAGCCCAGTCTCCCCAGTTTGTTGGATGTGAATCCTAGGATCCCAAATTCATGTGCAAAATCTTTTTCCTATAATCCAGCTTTTCCTCAAAGCCACCAAGAACCAGAAGCTAAACAAAAAGCCACAGCTTCTCAAGAACTTTTTACTTCTTTCATTTTCAAGGGCCCAGGCCACCATCAAGGAGACTAAAGCTGGGGTGGGAAGAGCATGAGAAAGTCTCAGAGGTGTTGGGCCTGTACTGGGAAGATCTTTTCAGATCCCCCTGGAATGCTCTGAACTCACAGGCAGGGGATTTAAAAGTGGGATTCTTTATCCTGGTATCTAGATGTGGAAATGGCGCTGGCAAGTCCTGTTTGGGGATGGCTTACCCAGGAAGATTGGCTCAGTGGAGGGTAGAATGAATGACAACATTAACAATAATTCTGGTCCAAGTACAAATGTCTGCATCAAGTTCTCAAAAAATCCTTTTGTGGCCCATTTGTTGGGACACAGCCTGGTTCTCAATCGTTTTTGCCTCAGGACCCACCTTCTTAGAAACAGGCTCGCTTGCTGAAGACCTGGCCTGCCGCTCCTGTTGAATAGCCTGCTTCTACCTTCTGTTCTGCAACACTGACTGGATGCTACGATTCATTCTTGGGCATTGTGACGTTTGAGCCTTTACAAAATATATTATGTTTATTCACCTCTCTCTCTCTCTCTCTCTCTCTCTCTCTCTCTCTCTCTCTCTCTCTCTGTGTGTGTGTATCATTTGCGCATGTGTGTGTGCGCACACACTTTTGCACATGAATGTCATTGTGCACTGTGTCGCAGCAGTGGATAACTTTAGGGAGGAGTTCTCTCCTTTGGACCTGATTCCAGGGATCACACTCGAGTCACCAGGCTTGGTGGCAATCTCCTTTCCTGATGAGGTTGTTGGTCCAGTCTGAGCTGTCACTGATCCCTTAGCCCCTCTCTCACCACCAGCCACAAGAAAGCAATCTCTGCAGTGTTACTTTGGGTCCTACGTGACTTTCTTTTGTCTCAACAACTGAACATTTTAATTAGAATTCAACATGGTAACTAAATTGCTAAATTTAATAGGAATTACAGAATGTGGGCTTTTCTGATTCTGTCTTGCTTTCCATATTCTTAATTAACAGTCTCATGTACAGTAGCACAGTCATCATTTGGACCTTTTTGGTTTCCTTAAGATACATTTTAGGAAGATTTTAGGAAGTTTGGATGTTTAATTTGCTCCTCAAATACCAATTTTCAAACAGGAAGTGAATGTTCTATGAAGTTCATATGAGAACCCACTCAATAGATTTTTTTAAAAATGCTTTTGAGTCATTCGAAAGCTGTTTCTACCTCCTTCTTTGCAGGCCTCAGAATTCCTGGGAGGCCTTTTGTTTACTAATGAGAAAGCAGACTGTGGTGGAGCAGTGGATGCACTGACACTGTCTCTCCTCTTGCTGTGCCTTCTGTGCAGAGGCCTGAAGCCTTGGAGGAGCTGAATGGTAGAGTTTCCTGTGTCTTCGAGAGGAGAAGAAAACGCCATCCAGAATCCTTGATCAATCGCAGGCGAGTGCTTGTCACAAGTGTCATGTTGCCTGTCATCTGAAAGGCAGCAGAGAAGCATCATCATGGCCTCCCCACTCTGAAGACAAAATGCAAGTCTCTGGCCATGCTGGTGGCATCCCACACTCGCCCTGATCATTTTTACATCTTTTTGAGTAAAATTTTGCTGCCTACCGAAATTTGTTTGATTTCTAAGTAGTTTCTCGGTACGTCTAGAATGAAATAAAAAAGAATTGCTGAGAATGAGAAAGCTACAGATGCCTTTCCTAGGTTTCACTTTGCTGTTCTACTGGAAATAAGATTGTGGTGATGAGAGAACTTACTGGGGCTTCCTTTATCCCCACAGGAAAACCCTAGAAGATCTTAGGGAATTCTGTTTCTTTAGTGTTCAGGAAGGAGAGGGGTCTCACTATCTTTAGTGTGATGTTTCCTATGATTTTGTACAAGGAGTTTTTCCTACATGTTGTCTTTTGGTCCTCAAGTTGGAGCATATTTTTACTTAGCATTTGTCCTTGGCAAATGGCGTTTGTAATTCCTTTTATATATCAGTCTCAACCTTAAGTCATAAGTCATAGGATTGTAAGCCCTGTGCTTGACACTTAAAAATGAACATGAAACACTACTTGTTTTTTAACATTTATTCCAAAACTTAATAATAATTGGTAAATTCCTGTGTATGGACTATGCTCCAGGACTCTTTGCTAAGTGGTTCCCATTTAATATTCCAAAGTACTATTTAAATTTGGCGTACAGACAAAGGATCAGGTTGGCTCACATGGGATAAAAGGAACCAGGATTTTTATTTCCCTTTGATTCATGACCCAGGTCCTAACTCTTTTGTGAGCTACAGTTTAAAAGGACAAATTTTGCATTTTTGCCATGTATTTGTAAATATGTGTTCCTCCAAATTCCTGGCAGTATTTCATGATTTCTGCCTGAGAGGATGTGGTCTGATTCCTGGCAGCTGCAGTGACTGATGTCTGCAGGAGGCTGGGATTTGGACTCCAGGCCTTATGATCGCACAGTAAGTTCTTTAACCTGGGCACCATGTGTGTAGTCACCAGACCTGTAGTTTATAAAGAGGTGAACATAGATTTAAACATGGACACTAAGAGAGGACAAACACACATGCAAGCATGACAGGCATGCGAGAAGGGGAGGCAGATGTGGGGAAGCGAGCTGTGTAAACCAAAGACAGACATGAGCGGGGGTCAAGAACAGATGATTTGAAAAACCTTTAATTAATTAATTAATCAAACCATTAATTAGTACATTATCATATTCTGTGTGCATATGTCTATATGTGTCAGTGCGCATATATGGAGGTCAGAGGACAATGAATGAGGAGGTCCTCCTCCTACTACATGGGTCTTAGTGATAGAACTTGGATCCTCATGGTTGATGACAAGTTTCTTATCCCCCTTTTAAAAGTTACATTTATTATTTCTGTGTGTAGATGGGCAGTAGTTGTGTGTGTAGATGTTGTAGAAATTATGCAAGCCCAACCTAGGGTTTCTCCCCTGCCTCTGACGACTTAGTTCCCAGGTAAAAGACACCCACAAGCTTTATGTTTACATTAAGACTTAATCAGCAAGGGTCTGGGCAGATATGGATCCTCTGGCTGCTATGTCTGTTTCCCAGCTAATAATTCCACTATATAATTTGCTGTGTTTCTTCTGGGCTGCTCTTAACTCCAATAGGCAACCCACCTGACCCATGGCGGCTTCATCCTCCTTTCACCTTCTTTACCACTGTGGTTCTTCTCTGAGCGGGAAGTCCTGGGATGCTAAACCCTGCTTGTGCCCAGCTGTTGACTGTTGGCATCTTTATTCACCTACCAGAAAAGATTTGGGGACACAAGTTTACATAGTATCACTTGGGTCTACATGTGGACTCTCTTGTCTCTGGGAAAATCAGGCCGTGAGGCCTGCAGTTAGCATTACATTACAGAGCAACAGACCAAACCTCAAAGATGGAGGTCAGGGCCATCTGATAGGAGTCAGGTTTCTGTGTAGGTTCCAGGTATTGAACTGATTACGTCAGGCTTGGCCACACAAGAACCTTTCCCCATTGAGCTATCTTCCTGGCTCATGAAAAACCTTTTTCAGGCTTGTGTGGTCCTGTGGCTCTGCATGTGTGAGCTTGCATATGTGCAGGCCAGAGGACAACCTTGGGGTTTACTCTTCAGGTGCTGTCCACCATTTTTATAAAACAGGAGTTTTCATTGACTTGGAATAGGACAGGTCAGCTGGGCTGGCTGGCTAGGGAGGACATGGAGTCTCTGTCCCCCCAGCAAGGGTGTGAGCCCCACAACAGGGTTCTTTATTGTGGTTGTTATTTTAATTGGCTTCTTCTGTTTGCACTGAAGTTTATCATCTGAGTTTCTGGCCCCATGGCTTCCCATGTGAGCAGGAGAGGACATAAAATGTCTGACTGACTGTGTGTTGTATATGATTGTCCTTGAGTCTGGTATAAAAGTGAACCAGAATGTTGCTTTCTGGCTTAGTCTTGCTTGGTCACACTCGAGGTTGAAGAGGAACTTCTTGAAGGTTTAGTTACACAACAAGGGTTGGATAAATCTCTAACCCTGACTCTGACATCTGAGATTACTAAGAATTTACTTCCTTTCACTTTTCCTCTTTTAGGCACAGTCTGAATTATGTACCTGAAATGTGGAATAAATTACTAATACTAAACTTGTTAAGTGTTCTTAAGTTAATTAGGGCCAAACTATTGGAAAAGACTGGATTGGCTGCAAATATTGAGACTTTTCCCTTGCCTGTGAGAGCCCAAAATTAGGCAGCCAATCCACAGAGGGCAGCGTTTCTCTGGCTATTCAGGGCCACAGGTCCCTCTGTCTGCTGAGCCATCCTCTAGGGACTAGGGGTGACACTATTTTACTGTATTGTAGAGAAATGCCGTGAGGCAACTGCTCCTAGCTTTCCAGCGGCAGGGCACCCTAGGATGGTTCGCTCACTCTCACCACACTGAGATACAGAGGAGGAAAACGTCCTCAAGCAGAGGATCCTGGTGCTCTGCCTGCCAAGGAAGCTGCAAACCTGAGGACGTGAACTTCATGATCATTTTCTCACGAGAAAGTAACTTTCTTTATAGCTTAATTAGACAGCAGCACCTCTAACACGTCTAAGAGTTGGCCGGCTGACATGTTTCTCATTCTGCAAGGTGGTTTGGGTCACTAAGATTCAAGATATGCTATGGCTAGGGAAACAGCTTCTGGAGAGAGCTAGAAACAGTGGGAAACTTTTATCCTGCTTTGTCTTTAACAGAAATGAAACTGAATAAACAGTGCATTGGCTGACTGGGCTGTGTACCCCGTGTCCAGTTTAATATGACCCTCACCTGGTACCTCAATGTACCAGACTGTAGCAGTGAATTAATTAAACAGCTTTGGCTCCTTAGTGCAGTCATGGCACCTGCCCAAGAGTTCTCTGATTTTGAGAATGAAACACACACACACACACACACACACACACAATCAATGTCTGGACATTTCTAATCCTCCTGACAGCTACCATACACCTCCCTTCCACCCAGCATCCCAGGATTAACACCTTTTAAATCTATGTTTTATCTTTGCTGCCTGTTACCTTCTGGGAAACACCCCACTCCCCCAATAGGGTCCTATTCCCTTCCACCTACATTGTAGGCTGCTTTCTCTTCTGTAGCTCTAAACTCTGATCCTTCTAAGTCTGGATCATGGTGGTTCCCTTCATCCTCCACTCCCTCCCAATCCCTTGCCCTGTCCTTCTGTCTTTCTGTCCAAACATTGGCAATGGCAACTCGAAGCCCTCAGGGACCCTCAGGTCTGGAAGTGCAGCTTTTTGGGAGCCAAAATAAGACAATTATGAACACCGGATATTGATACTTTACACATACATTCTTGATATTGAATAAATCAACTATCTTTAAGAATATGGGAATTTGATCCTCAGTACTACGGAGGGTAAACATCATGAAGAAAATGGCAGACATTTTGCCTGTGGACTCTGTGCATATGTTTCTGAACAAAACTTAGTCACATGCAAACTCTTGGTTTGAGAGGCAACTAGGAAATATAATTCATAGTTGTCAACTCTGTGCTCTATTGAAGATGTAGGAAATGGGAAGGGAAGCTAGAAAATAACAGTACAGACTCTCTCAAAATTCTATGAGGCCTGTGGGTTTGTACTGCAGGGACCCTGGAGGCCTGCTCTAACCAGAGACCCAGGAGGCCCACCCTAAACAGAGACAGTACTACCTGACTCCCAGGAGACCAGCTGTTGCCCAGCTCATAGAGCTCTACATTCCTCCAATGAGGCTGGATCCAGTCAGAGACACTCATGACAGTTAACACCAGAGATAACCAGTTGGGGAGAGGCAAACTCAGGACCATAAACAACAGAATCCAATGCAAAATCTGCTGCTCACTCAGAGGACCTATAGGGCTCTTACCCATCATCTATAACAGGACATCTCCTGCCCTCTTCTGGCCACTGAGAGAACTGCATGCAGGGGGACCACAGACAAAAGTCAGCCAAAGAACAATTCACCAATATAAATAAAAATGAATACATTTCTCTTTCAGAAAGGCATACAAATGTATGATCAAGGCAAACAACACCGAAAATGGGGACAGTCTGGCCCACGTCCCTTGACCCTTACACTAAACTGATCATACAGTTACACAGGTCGAACAATTAACATTCAGATTACAGTGAATATGTATCCCATTTGTGCTCATTGATCTGGATCACCTCATGCAGGATGATTTTACAAGATCCATTCATTGTCCTGAAAATTACATGCTTTCCTTTTTCCTTTTGGAGTTATTGATCAGCAATCCTGTCTGGAAATGCACCATGCTTTCTTTATGCACTCATCTCAGAAGGGACCACTTGAATATTTTCAAATTCTGAATAGTATAAGAGAGCTTCGCTGAACATGGTGGAGGAAGGGTGTCTATACTAGGATGAGTCAACATTAGGATATATGCCTTGGTGTTGTATCTTGAGGTTTACCCATTACCACCTTCCTGAAGAAACAGCATACTGGTTTCCAAAGTTGCTACAGAAATTTGGATTGCCACCAGGAGAATCTCAATGTTCCCCTTGCTCCATAACCCAGTAGGAGTGAATTCTCTTATGTGTTACTGAACTAAGTTATGAAAGGTATGAAAAAATATCTCAGAATAATTTTGATTGGCATTTCTGTAGTGTCCAAGGATAATAAATATTTATTATGAGTTTCTAAGTCATTTAAGTTTCTTCAACTGTATTATGCTTATGTATATAGCCCATTTGAATTACGTTTTTTTAAATATAGTGTTTTAGTTTTTCAAATCTGTTTCAAATATAAGCCCATTAGTGAATGTGCACAGGGAAATAATGTTTAACAATTTCTGTAAATGGCCATTTAAAAAAATCATTAATGACAAATTAGAAAATGCTCTCTCAATGAACTCACAGAATTGGCAGACAGGTTGTAAAAAATAGAATTCATTACAAAAGTCTAGGACAGGGACTGGAGACATGGCTCATCTGTTTGAGAATTTGAATCCCAGAGGACCTAAGGGGCAATTAAAAATTCTCTGTCATATCACATCCCAGTGAAATCCACTGCCCTCTGCTGGCCCCTGGCAGAATTGCATGAAAACGAATATGGGGAGGTGGGAGGGAGACAACAGGCATGTGGGGTAGCACCCACATAGAGGTAGGCATTCTGGGGAGAGAATAGGGATTTTATGGGATGAAACTGGAAAGGGACAGAATATTTGAAATATAGATAAAAATATCCACTACAAATTGCAAAAAAAGAAATAATTCAAAACTGTAAGACCTCCACCCAAAAGAAGCTATGATATATATCAAAATGAACTCAGCAAAACATCATTATCAATAACAACAAACAAACCAACAACAAAAATATTAAAAATGTTCATTCCTCTACAATTGGTGGAATTCATTAAATGTGCAGTCAGAGTTGATGCTATATTTCAAGAAATCCACAGGCATCAAACTCTGTGTGTCCTGAACATTTTACATTCCCATACCGAATTGTTTTATTTCCTCTAATGTATTAGAGAAATACTTCTGTGTTTCTCCTTTGTTTGTCATTATAAAGGAAGCTAAATTTGTGAGCACAGGGATAAAGCAAGGATATTTTTCATCATGAAGGTGGGTTCCACAGAGCATGACACACCGTCTACATCAAGAGCACAATTTCCTGTGCAGCTCTGGCTGGCTGTGAACTGATGATGAAGCCTACGCTGCATGAGACTTGCAGAAAACCACTGTTGCCTTACACTTGTGCTGTTACAGGAGGAAGAACCACACACGACTCAGGACGGTCTTGTGAGTTAAGGGTTAAAGGTCATATTTTTATTTATAGACAAACATTAATTTATTCAAGAACATTTTGAATTGGGGAGTCAATGAGTTCAATGTATATAGCCTTAGGAATATTAATTAATTAATATTAATTAAGTACACTAAAGTTAACAAATGAATAACAAAACTTCAAACTTAAACAAATAAAACCAAATGCATAAAACAACCAAACTTCAAACTAAAAACCAAATAGAACAAGTAAATTAGTCAGCATTCAATTCCTGCTGATTTTTCAACATATAACTCCAGCCTGTTGCTGGCCTTGCAAACACAGCAGAACGGCAGGTAAGATGGTAAAATCTCTTCAAGAGGAATGTAGACGCCTCATTCAGGGTGGTTGGTTGTTGATGGACAAGTCGTCAAAGGGTTAAACGTGAGGCGTGTTCCATGCCACATCTCAAGGTCTTTCAAATTCAGCCCAAGATTGGAATGGTTACAAGGACTGAGATGCGGGAGGTGTTATCAATCTTTGCACCCTCAGTGCTCCTGGTGGACAGGTCTGTCTCTGAGAGCTGTAGTCCTGCTCTGGGCCACGGGCAAGCGTCTGCTGGAGTGTTCAGACCTAGGGGTGGAAAAGGCCTGGTGAGGACCTGCCATGTCACTTCTCCCATACATAGCGCACAATTCAGCAGGATAATCC
This sequence comes from Rattus norvegicus, assembly GCF_021556685.1. Classification (NCBI taxonomy): domain Eukaryota; kingdom Metazoa; phylum Chordata; class Mammalia; order Rodentia; family Muridae; genus Rattus; species Rattus norvegicus. The sequence goes on along the minus strand of NC_141548.1, from coordinate 21,324,220 downwards.
AGGATGATCTTTCATCTGAGGTCATTTTCTCATGCCCAAGAGAGAAGGGTAAGAGACCCCACAGGCCTGCATATTTTCCCAGCTTTTAAAACTGCTAAAAATTGAACAGTGAACAGCAGATAATTCCAATCGTCCATATATATTATATTTTAAAATCATGTAGCAATGTCTCAACGTCAGTTGAGGAGAGATGTGAACAACCTAGAAAACAATAGGAAGGCCTTGGAGGCCTGTCCATCACTGAAATGAAGACTATCATTATTCCTCCAGTGCAGGAATATGCCTGGGGTCCACTTACAACCTCAATATCTGCAAAGACCCAGAGAAACAAATTCTCAAAAAGTACATGCACACTGAAGTGATATTATATTTGGCAAGAATATGCTGCATGGAAATCTTGCCAAGGGTAGGCATTGAACTCTAAAGGAGATACTCATGCAGAAAATAAACTATACCACTCCTTTGTTTATGGTTATCAAAAAACTCTTTGTGGGGAGACTTAAAGGCACTGGGCTCAGATAATACAAGAGAGCTCAGACTGGAGGGAACAGTACACCATAGCCAGAATCTCTATGGATCACATACACTTCATTGATGGAATTTCTTTTAAAATGGACAGGAATAATATTCTGAGCTGCTCCTAGCTGACAGATGCTGATAACTATGATGAAAGTCACACACCCAATAAGACAGTTCATAAGTACAGGGAATCTACTTGGGTCCTCTCATCCTGTGCTTTCAAATCATCTCAGTGACACCGAAATGATGCTGCATCTTCCCAGCCAAGGCCTTTTGCTCAGTGAACAGTTTGTTCTGATTCAGGGCGTCCTACAGACTTTCCTACATTCTCTCCTCATCCTGGTCATTAGAAGATTATATTGTCCATGGAGACAGGCATGTATACAGAGACAGACAGACAGACAGACAGACAGACAGACAGACAGACACACCTTTGAACTCACCCAAATATATTTGTTCACACATACAAGCAGAGTATTTTGCAGAATGTGCTTAGTTTCCCAGTTAATGGTAATAGAAGAGATCACCCAGTCTACTATTGTGGCATAAAAAAAAAAAAACCTGGAATGGGGTAAGTACACAGTGAGCATAGGCTAAAGACAGCTCAGCCAATAAAGTGTATTCCCCTGAAAATCAGAAATTAGAAATGTGACATCTAGGCCTGTTAGCCAAGCCTGCTTAGCAAGGTCACAAGGCTGTGCACAGGAGGCTGATTTCAGGCAACAGAGCACTGGGTGGGGGCAGGTGAGCCTCTTCTGTCCTCTGCTCACTGTTTCCCAGTGCATGCAAAGTGAGCTGCATTTTTCAATATGAGGTCCCTTTAGGATACAGTACCTGACAGGGCAGCCAAACTACCAGCACAAACAGCTAGGAAATCTCCACAACCACAATCCAAGGTAAAACTTGTAATGGGATGCTATCAGATATAATTCGAGTGAGATAAGGCTGACTGATTCAAAGTCAAATGCTGGCAGGTATAATCAAACTCAGCCACAGTCCATGGAAATGCTGGACAACATTGTACCTTTTCACTTTCTGACTGGTGGACATCTGGATAATTTTGCTTCATGGCTGCTCTGAGGTGAACCACTACCACACTAATGTGCCACAGTTTCTCTGCTGACACCTACTTCTTGTTCTGGAATCGCTGTGTCAAAGGTTGAACTTTCACAAGAGTTGTGCATGGCTTCTCACAGGGCTACCCATTTGACACCTCCAGCAATGTCTGAGGGTCATCACTTTCTAAACCCTCCTTACAGATGATTTTCACTCAGATCAAATGATTTTGAATAACAATGGTTAAGAGTGCCACAGACCCAACACAGGGTGAGTGCTGTGGACTATTTTGAGCCTAAGTTTCTGTCTGAGGCAAAGATGTGATTCCACCTCAGCATAACTCCTGGACATCTTCTGCCTGCAGATTCAACTCTAAGCAAATTAATCTTTCAATTAACAATTTCCAGAGCAAACTCCAAAGCCAATGTATATTCAATCAAGTTTAGGCCGATCTAGAAAGAAAGTGGTGGCAGGTAACGATTAACATAACCAGGATGTTGAGAAGACACAACAAGCATGTGACCTTCCAGTGTTACTGCACACCGAGAGCAAAGGAGGCAGAAGAGCCCTGAGTCAGCACTTTCCACACTCAGGTACATGGATTTCACACAGCAGCCTCTCCTCAAATCCCTGTACCCTATTCCTGAGATTTCTCCAAGTACTGTCAATGTTGATGAACAGTTTTCCCACTGTAATAATTTCAATAGTAATCAAAACCCCATTAAGAACAGTTTAAAAAAACTAATTGGAAAAATTGTGTTTCCTCTTCCTCTCTCTCTCTCTCTCTCTCTCTCTCTCTCTCTCTCTCTCTCTCTTTCTCTCTCTCTTTATATATATATATGTATACATATGTATATATATATACTTTTACATGCTTCTATATGTGTACATATAGACTAATACAACATATATAAATATGTGTCTGTGTTCAGAAACTTGATGAGTTCACACACACACACATATGCACGAACACACATATACACACACTTCTATATGTAAGCACCCATAGCGCAAACACTTAAAACAAGCAACTCCCAATGTAACATATGTACCATAGCCATAACCATGTTCACACATCTGTGCCCAATGACACAAACACACACACACACATACACACACACACAGAGTCAGAGAGAAATGGAGAGGGGGAGGTAGGGAAGGAGGGAGGGGAGAGAGAGAGAAAGACAGAGAGAGAGAGAGAGAGAGAGAGAGAGAGAGAGAGAGAGAGAGAGAGAGGACAGAAATCATAAGTGAGAAGCAGAAAAGAATGGGGAGGCCAGCCTTCTGGAAGCACAGTTGTTGAATACAGATTAGGCAAAGGAAATGTGTCAGTGAGAGCGTAGACACTGCTCTCCATCCCTTATAGAGTAAACCTGTGTGGGGAATGCACTTCTTGGGCACACGAGGTTGAGAGAGTTGGAGAAAAATTTCCCTCTAACCCTCACATATCTCACACAAACCCTCACCCTGAGAGAAGTCTTTCTTACATCCCTGTTCATCCAGTCAGCTCCAGGACATAAGCCACAGGAAAGAACACTAAAACACTAGAACAGGACTGACAAACCGCTTCTCAAGCTCCGTCACTATGAACCACCATTTGGAAAGGCAGAAGGGACCATTTTCAATGTACAGGGAAAAGGAGAGAAAGTCCACAAGCCCCATCATAATTGACAATGATAACCATTCTTTTAGCAAGTGAACTGAACTCTAATCAGTTCTGGGCACTACAAAGACGGCTACCACATGGCATCCCTCTAGCATGTAAGTGTGCAATGTGTGATCAACAGATCCCACTTAAGGAAATGCATTTTCTAGTTGAGCAGGAGGATTTGGTTGTCAATCCTCCAGTTTCTTGCATGAAGCTAGAATCACAGAAAGTTTTGTAAATGGGCAAAGAAATGAACAACTGGATGAGACCTAGGAGAGTGTCTGGATAAGTTGGAGAAGGTTAAATTGGTTTGACTTGGTTTCTGCTTAGATATCAGGAAAACCTGCCCTTGATGCTTCATTCATCCTACCTGAGGCTGCTTGTTACACGGATTTTCATACTGGTGTCCCACCAGAACCTTGTTGTTTCCTTAATGGATTCTTCCAGTGCAATCTGATCCCTTAGAAGCCCTTTGTACTCATTCCATGCTCTCTGGGCATTGTTCTTCAGCTCAAAACACACAGTTAGGAGGGGGCAGAAGCTGCGGCTGAGACACAAAGAAAAAATGGTGAATCCCAGCCAGGCTCCAACTTCCTCCACTTCTCCAAGTCCATTCCTCCTTCTAGGGTCCTGATCAGAAGAGAGCCCCAGATTATAGTCCACGTCCACAGTAGCCATGGAGCATAACCTAGAGACAGGTCAAATGGAGAAAAGAGCAACATTCCAGAAGACTCAGGGCACTTCTCAAAAACCTGACACCATTGATTCAAGTTTTTCCTAGAAGTGGACTTAATCGTTATGTGTGCTTATATGTCCATTTTATTAGAATGTCCCTTGGAGGCCAATCTTTCTATGTGTCCTGTGTGTGTGTGTGTGTGTGTGTGTGTGTGTGTGTGTGTGTGTGTGTGTCCTGTCAGAGCCCCAGAGCATCAGGATTGATTGATGACTCCATCATTGTGCACACATTTTCTATGTACAGGATCCCTATTTGGGAAGGACAATGACTGATGAATCTCACAGTCTCTTTCCATTTGTTCAAACTATCTACAAGCGGTAAAAATCCTAGAGCCTTCCTTAGAGACAGGCTTCCTGGCCTGCTTCAAACACTATAAAGCCTGATCCTCACTTTACTTCAAAGATAAGAATGGGCTGACACATGCTGTGCCTAGTGCTGGGGTCACAACCTTGTATGTTACTCACCAGTACCAGTCATTTTCCAGTGTAAGGTTTTTACATTTGACCAAAGCGGTATTGATCTGCTCGCTCATTTTCTTCATGTCGGTCATCACTTCCTCGTGCTGCATCATGAGCATCTCGGACTCAAACTTGTTCCTGTGACAGGGCGTGGTCCAAGGATCAAATAACATTATGAATGAAGGATTCAAGAATTACATGAATTCAGACTGAATCCTGAACTACCCCAGCTAGGACATGCCACGCCCTTACTCCTTGGTACTGGGTGCATTTGGTATTTATTCAGTTTATTATTATGAACACAGGGACAGCAGTGCCAGGAAACAAAAGCAGGGAGCTGATTTGCTTGAGCTCCCTGACAGGGTTTGAAGGAATAGACTAGCTTGCCAAGAACTTTCGAGCGTCCTGTGCCACCATCCAGGCTCCAACTTAAACCCATGAAGACTATTCTCCTGTTCTTAGGTAACAATTCTCAATCATAGAATCTATTGCTACATGAAAACCCAAAGAAACATGGACAGTATTTACAGGGAAAAGAATTTATAGCACACACCAGGAGATTCCCATGTGTGTCCACCTGAGCAGATGTGAAATGTTGTACTGTTCAAAGTGAGGCTCTCACCCACATCATTATCATGCCATGGAAATTGACACAGGATAATTCTCAGGCCAAATCAGAACACAGAATACCCAGATCTTAAGTTATACACACAAACGCACTCACACATGCATACACACACACAAACTCACACAAAACACTCTCTCTCTCTCTCTCTCTCTCTCTCTCTCTCTCTCTCTCTCTCTTTCATACAATTAGAATGCCAAATAAATACAAGAATGTGGCATTATCTCAAAATACAATGAATAAAATCAGAGAACAACAATGATACCCTGTTGACAGTCCAGTCACACACTGTGAGGCAGCAAGAGGGATTAGGCCCCTCCAGCTCTTCACAGGACCTATTGAACCCAAAGCACCTCCACGTCAATTGCAACAATGATTGCTCATAATCAGAGCACCTAGAAATTCCCACAACCCAACACCTGTCCAGGCTACTTAAACCACACAATGAGAGCTCACACACTACTACCCTCATTCCCAGACTGTAATTCAGGCCACAGGCTATGATTTACGTTTGTAGGAATCAAAATAGCCTGTGCCACCATCTCATTCCCATCTGATCTTCACATTCTGATGCAATCAGGAAAGTGATTTTGACCATGAGGACACCCTGGAGTTGTAGCCTACTGTGATGTGAGGAAATGTGGATTTAACAGAACTTGCACTGTGACTACCTGTCATTTAAATTCTTTCCAGGGTAATCGGCCAGGATTCTCCTGAGTTCATCTCTCTCCTGATGCACCTTGTGGAGAGCAATTTTGAGGTTCTCCAAACGCTTCATTCTCTCCTCCTCAACAGGTGTCGTGGAGGGTTGGGATGATGCTTTCTGATCAGACTCTGTAGGTAGATAAACACCAGTAAACAGGCATATATGTGGACACAGTGTCAAGAAAAACTATGCTTACTCTAAAACAGAAGTCTGAGGATGAACAGTCTACAGATACAGTGACTCCCTGACAGAGCAAGAAAGCGATCTTTAAGCTGAACTCAGCTCAGTCCCTGTTCCCCACCATCATAGACATATGGTGACATATGCCATCATAGATATAGACCACACCTCCTACAGCCATTCTTCTGCACTCAAATTCTAAAGCTGGCCTAAACAAGAAGAATTGGAGGACCTTCTCAGCTAATGTCTGATGTGAGGCCGGTAAGTCCTTGAGTCCAAACTGCTTAACATCTTGAATCCCTAGTCACGTGTGTTCAAGGACAAAGTAACTGAGACCTTGATATATGACCAGGAGAGTATCCCTCTTGGCATCAATGACCCACATAATCTACAGGACACTGCTGAGAGGAAGTGCTTCCACAGCCTATCCTGAGAGACACTTTGTTATTCTTACAGAGGCTCATCCTGGTATTCTTTGACACTGCCTATGACACTAAAGAGATCCAAGGAAAGCCCTTGACATATAACAGGTCTTGGTTCTCTGTCAAACTAATGATCAGAAATTGTTGAGTCTGGGTCAGCCATTTAGGAAGACTGAGGCTCTAAATCATACGTCATACTCCTGGAAGGACCAGCTCAAGCCAACCTCCTCCAGGAAGCTCCCCTTGCCCTGCCCAGTACTCACTTGACCTCCTCAAGGACCTTTCCATTCGTCTTGTTCTCCAACGTGATAGAAGGCTGGCCTCCCTCTGCCTTGGTCTTGTCTCTGCATAGATATGATTGTCCCTCCGAAAGAGACTGAGGATCCTGGAGAACATGCCTCCTCGGGAACCCATTAGGAAATGAAGGGAAATGGCTCAGGCAGTTGGTGTCACCACAACACTGGTGACATCACAGAACATTCTAGTGTCTCCTGGATACAAGAGAATTTCGAGGGAAGACACCACCGGTGATATCACTGGGAAATGCCATAGCTTACTTGCTAACTACCTCTACCCAGACTGACCAGGTTCTGCAGTGGCTTTTCCAAGGACTCACTTTTGAGCTAGGGAACACCCATTCGCACACTCTCCTTCCACAACTTCAAAGTTCTCACTGCTTCATTACAGCTCAGTTCTGAGGACAGGGAGAGTTGGTTAAAGCCTTGATTTGGATAGAACATCTTTGTTAACAGCCAAAAATCTAAAGACCCTGGGTGAGGGAGATTCTTCTCCCTGAAATGTATACCCCAGGGTCCATGGATGTCACATATAGTCCAATTTCCACAGTTTTTACTGTTCCCAGGAGGCCAATATTTGTTCCTACACCTTTAATGTATGCAAGTTGGAGTACATTGTTTCATGGACTGTGCCTTGGGAGGGGGCATGGTTTCAATGTATTCACCCATGTTTTTTCCTGAAATCCCTGTCTTACAATCCCATTTTGTGCAATGAAAACTCCTGTTTCCTGAAAACATAGGTGCTCAGGTATAGGGCAAACATCAAACTGTAAACTTTCTGTCCATTCTTAAAAGTTAAAATCGCCAAAAATGAGGGAACTGAAACGCAAGCGAGAGCCATGGAGGGGCAGAATGCAGAGGTGCTGCTGGCCAAGAATGAGCAGGAAGAAGCAGAGAAGCTGTAGCACATCATGGTGTACAGGGAGCTAGAACTGGAGTTCTACCTGGGCAACCTGCTGGCTTCTGACAGCAACCCCTCGATGGTGCTGTGCCAGACCAGGGCCTTGCTGGAGGCCGAGCTGTGTGCCCTGGAGTGGGAAAACCCAGAACATCTCATCAACCAGCTGTGGAAGCTGCTGACCAAGGCATGGAGGAGGCGGTGGTAGTGTGCTTGCAGGAGCCTGTCACAGGCCTTCCCCGCAGGAAGCCACTGCCTGGCCAAGAGCTCTCCCTTGCTGGTAGCAGTAGTGAGCAGAGCTTTAAGGGCATCCATCCCAAAAAGAGGACCAACCTCATTTGGGATGAGGTAATGGTCAGTAGTGGTCCCTTGTGGCTACAAGCCCTCCCTGGATGACACTGACTCTGGTTTGCCTGAAGCCTCAGAGATAGTATTAACTTAATGTATGTATGTATGTATGTATGTATGTATGTATGTATGTATGTATGTATGTGGGTGTGTGTATGTATTCATGTATGTGTGTATGTATGTATGTATGTATGTATGTATGTATGTATGTATGTACGTAAATATGGCAAAACTCAAAAAGCCAAACTAGGAATGAAGGAAAAATAAATTGAGAGTATGACACAGTTGAAAAAAGTTCTTGGTTTTGGTTTAACTTGTGTTTCTATGTTTAATGTAAAGAAGAATCTTTCTTCTTGTCTGAGTAGGTGTACCTTTTGTGTCCTACTGTCAGAAGGTGTGCTATGGTATTTGCTAGAGAATTTAATAAAGCGCCAGATGAATCCATAAATGTAATTTTATAAGGTTTTCAAAGAATGATGTTTTTTATGTAAAAGAAAAGCATCTGATATTGTTTCTATGAGCAAAGAATTGGCATCAATATTTCAATCTCTAGCTATGCAAGTGTAGATTTTCCAAAGTAGGTCTTAATATTACCTAAACAAAATTTCCTAGGCTTATCCAAGAGCTTAGAGTTCCTGTTTGTTTTACATGAAATGCTGATAAACTGCTCTGACGATAGCCATGTCCAGTTACAGTCCACTGGGCAGGGATCCTCACTGGTTGATCAGTAAAGTATTAAATCCCTGTCACAGACCTCATGCACAGCAGTTGGCTGGGTGCACTTTGCTCCTTGTCCACTAGAGGGAGACAAGCCTGAATGGTTTAATGTAAATGGAGATTCTCAGTAGCAATGGGCTCCTGCAGTGCTAAGATGTCCCCAGCAGAGCAAACCTGTCTGAAGAACTTCTCAGGGAGCAGGTGTTTCCTTAAAGCACTGAAAGGGGGTGCACAGGACACCTGAAAACTGACAGCACGTTCAAAGACAGTGCACAGAAGAAGGAACACATATCCTTGAGAAATGTAGAAAACCATGCAGCCTAATCACAGACATACAGACGCTGAATTAAATGATGGACGGCCAAGCAAAACTCTGTGACTTACAGGGAGGTTATTGAGATGTAAATATTCACGATCCTCTCGGAAGTTTGTCAATTTCTACATCCATCCTGGATAACAGCCTTGCTACAGATACACTAAGAGCCTAAAAAGTCCTAGGGTGCCAGCATTTCCAACCTGAAATTCCATCCCAAAAGAAGAACTAGCGATGTTGTCAAAATTACATTTTAAATAATGATAGCCTTACATTAAGTAGAAGAAAAGAAAGAAATGAAAGATACTACCAGGATAAGGACTAAACAAACAAATTCAAACACACATTTATATACAAACTACTTACAGATGGGAATAATAAATATGTCTACAAAGATAATGTCTTGCAAAAATAAATCAAAAGCATGAATCACAGTTGCTCTTGTCCATAATTCTTTATGTTTTCCAAGATTTGAGAGAATAAGTATTCCTTTTACAAGAAAGTTCATTTGAAAAAGTGTCTAGAAGTAAACTGAGAAAATAGGAAGAAAAGGCAACCAGGGTGAGCTTTGGGTCTGAGGCATCAGAATGTGCAGAGGCAGGCAGACATGAATGAGGACAGCAGGCTTAGGAGCTTCATCTTGTCCCAAGTGTGGATTCATGACCCAAACCTCACAGAGAAGGTGCTGCAAGAGTGGCAGTTTTCACACTGGGGAGTAATGGGTGGGTCAGCAATAGGAGCTAGAGTACTGGCAGGCCCTGCCTTTTTATAACTGGGGGCTTTTAAATGAGGGCGGTTTGATAGATGGAGTTGGGGGCTCACACTGGGATGTGGACTCTGACCAGGGAGGGCAGGGGCAACAGGGTGCATGAGAGCATGTGTTACACCTGATACAGTGCTGCAGTCTTTGTACTGGACAAGGTCAGGAAGTAATGAATCTGTAAACAGCCTGGCCCTGGTTTTTCATGCCTTGAAACCAACCGAATCGGAGGGAGGGTTATTTTATGATTTATGTACTTGCAAGGGGACATAGAGACTCTATGTGCAGGGGCAGAGAAGCTTAGTTGAAAGACTCCCCTCAAAGATAAAAAGGAGTCAAAGGCTCTGTCCTCTAAATGTGAACAAAAACTAGTGTTAGGCACAGCAGAATTCAAACCACTAAGGGTAATGATTGAATTCAACTATGTGGCTATAGGATAGTACCAGGAGTAAATCCATCACAGCTGGTGGTTTTTGAACAAGCACCATGGCCATCAGAATACAAAGGGAAGAGCACAGAATCATGGGAAATCAAAGTGGTAATACCATGACACATGGCAGAAAGATTCAGGCAAGATAGAGCTGGATTCAGGTAGCAGGGGAAAAGGAGATAAGTACACAGTGGCTTAGGAAGCAGAGCTAATGGGATCTACCATCTGACTTATGGGAACCACCATGTGACTCATGGGAACCACCATGTGACTCATGGCATCTACCACGTGACTCATGGGATCCACCATGTCATTGGGGTCTGTGTACTTTAAGTTCCATTGCATTTGACCACTTTTTGTCTCTGAGTGTCTGTGTTCCCATAAAATGCTTATGAATGGAGAAGCATGGTGAAAGAGTGTCTCTTCCCCTAAATTTCCAGTTTTCCTGGACAATAGCTTATGACTCCTGGCTGAGATTCCTGTGGATGTTCAGGAGCTTAAGTGACAGTTGATTGGCTTTGTCACTTCTCTGTTGCTGTGATTAAATATGTGTACAAAAGCAACAGTTAAGGGAGAGAAGTTTACTTTGTTTTATAGTTGCAAGATGCACCACAGTGGAAAGTCAAGACAGCAGGAGCCTGAGAGCTGTTGTACTGACTGCAGGCAGAGAGCAGAGGAAGATGCTGGTCTTCAGATCACTTCATCCCTCTTATCCAGTCCACTGTCCCAGTCAACCACAGAGGGTGGGTCTTCCCACTTCAATCAGTCTAATCAGAAGAGTTCTGCACAGCATGTCCCGAGGCTAACCTACTTCTAGTAATGCCTTATATAATAGAGCTAATAATCAAATGATCTTCCACTTGGGTGCCTAGAGCTGTGTCTCCAGGGAGATTCCAGGTGCTGTCAAGTTGACGATCAACAAACACTAACCACCATGCAAACTATGAAGACGAGTTCTTCATTTAGACTCAAGCCTTCTTGCCATGCATTCCTAGAAGTTCAGGAAAGTAGAAATTCCATAAATATCAAAACCTGAACAACCTCCTAACTTACCAGTCAGGCATGCTAGACCAACACTTCTGAAACTGTGACCTGGACAAGCACCTGTAGCTTCATTACCTGGGAATTCTCAGAAATGCAAATTTTAACTCTACTCAACCTATTCTCTGGATGAAACCAATCACCTCCTCTCATTGGACGGCCTGGAATGGATGCTTTCTCTTCCCAGAATGGCCTCCAGGTGCAGCAAAGCTAAGTTCACAGCTAATTGCAGTTGGGTGTTTGGGGCGTCCTTTTCTTGCCCTTCAAAATTACCTGACTTAGTAAAAAGAATCAGTAGGCGCCATCTGTTATTGACAAGGTGACCAATCCAGTCTTGAGAAAAGCAAGATTTAGAAATCACTTTAGTCTAGAAAATCATCACATAGAAGGTAGCATGTCTTACCATGCCCTGACAAAGAATCTACAAAATTCAAAAAGCTTGGTTTCTGTTGTTATTCCTATTAACAGAATGCTAAAACTGAGAAGGACTAAACAGGTGACCCAGGTGACATATAGAACAACATATTTAATTGGGGACTTTCAATTTCATAGTTTTAGAGCAAGAAGATGTGGGATGAACAGCTGAGAGTTCCAGTGTTGATGAAGAAGTAGAAGAAACAAATGCTACCTGGGAATGGTGGGCGCCTTTGCCGCCTCAAAATCCACTCCCACTAACACACCTCCATCTTGCCTCCAGACCTTAAAGCTCTGGTGGTCTGGGAGTCCCCTGGAGCTGGAAAGGATGTAAAGGTCAAGAACTCTGATTGTCTTACAACCTGAGAGGTTCCACAGCCTCATGAATTCCTTTGATGGTTTGCTGCCCAACACTTCTGAAGAATCTGACACCTCCACTCCACAAAAGGAACAAAGAAGGGCAAAAGGTGAGCTATGCTACAGGCATTCAAATGTTAAGAATGCTCTCCCTAAGGACTGGAGGAGAGCTAGCTGTCCCACACTGGAGCAATGCTCACAGCTGACTGCAGTTCAGAAACTGGAGAGGATAGTCCCTGTGTTGCTGTGCAGAAAGGACTGGAACAGTAGCAAAGACAGTGGCTGCGCCCATTTCATGGGTGCTTTAGAGCAAGACACCTTCCAGAGAGGTTTCCAACTAAAAAAGTTCAAATGCTACCTCTGAGCCTTAAAATTTTATAGCTTAGCTAAAGTCAGATTTTTCTTGTTATTTTCAAATGAAGTTTTGAAGGTTTTTAAGTCGTTCCTCTAGAGGGACCCCCAGGACTTGAATATTCTGACAGTGAACCTCCCAGGGCATCTCCCCAGGGGTCAAGGTTTAATATGGGAACAGTTAGTGATTTTTACACAGCTCTTTTTGTTTGTGTGTGTGAGCTGTCCCTTGTCCACAACAGCTTTTTGTTTTCCTCAATGAGGAGAGTTGCTCATTTGTGAGCCATCATTAACTCAAAGTGAAATGGTTAAAAATATTTATCCTGTTAGAATAGGATGCATCTTTTTAACGACTCATTAAAAAATTAAAACAACGAAAACAAAACTCTGGCTTTTGAGATGAGTTATACTAATTCACATTGTTTACCTAGCTATAGTGCTACATAAACACTACATAAAAGGAAAAATAAGCTTGGTTTACATAAAAAACAAAAACAAAAACAACAAAAGGTTTCAGAGCTGCAGAGGAACAGCCTTGAAGGATGCTTACTGACATGGAGACTCCAGGCTCAGCCTCAGCCCATGAAGAAGAGAACAGAACACAGAAATCTTCCTGTTCCTGCTAGCGCTGTGGCAGCCCACACCTGCCCTCCTGATGCTTGGGGAACTGAGACAGCAGAGGCTGGAGTCTGAAGCTACAAAGGGAGGCCCTGTGCTTTCTCATTACCAAGCCTAGTACAGCACAACACAGCACAACTGTGAAATGGGTCTCTCCCGCTCTTGCAGTGGCAAAGGGAAATGGGATGCAGCTTTGCACAGTTCTCAGTTCCACCTGAGTCTCCCCTCTCCAGCTCTGAGCCCAGTCTCCCAGTTTGTTGGATGTGAATTCTATGATCCCAAATTCATGTGCAAAATCCTTTTCCTATAATCTAGCTTTCCATCAAAGACAGCAAGTACCAGAAGCTAAACAAAGAGCCACAGCTTCTCAAGAACTTTTTACTTCTTTCATTTTCAAGGGCCCAGGCCACCATCAGGGGACTAAAGCTGGGGTGGGGAGAGCATGAGAAAGTCTCAGAGGTGTTGGGCCTGTACTGGGAAGATCTTTTCAGATACCCCTGGAATGCTCTGAACTCACAGGCAGGGGATTTAAAAGTGGGACTCTTTATCCTGGTATCTAGATGTGGAAATGGTGCTGGCAAGTCCTGTTTGGGGATGGCTTACCCAGGAAGCTTGGCTCAGTGGAGGGTAGAATGAATGACAACATTAACAATAATTCTGGTCCAAGTGCATATGTCTGCATCAAGTTCTCAAAAAATCCTGTTATGGTAAACAAAAGACAGAAGTGAGCAGTGGCCAAGAACAGATGATTTGAAAAACCTTTAATTAAGTAATCCATTAATTAATCCATTGTCGTATTCTGTGCGCATATGTCTATATGTGTTATTGTGCATATATGGAGGTCAGAGGACAATGAGTGAGGGGGTCCTCCTCCTACCACATGGGTTTTAGTGATAGAACTTGGATCCTCATGGTTGATGACAAATTCCTTATCCCCATTTCAAAAGTTACATTTATTATTTGTGGGGGGGGGCAGTAATTGTGTGTATACATGTTGTAGAAATTATTTAATCCCAACCTGGGGTTTCTCCCCTGCCTCTGACCACTTAGTTCCCAGGTAAAAGACACCCAAAAGCTTTATGCTTACATTAAGCCTTAATCAGCAAAAGACCTGGGCAGATATGGATCCTCTGGCTGTTATGTCTGTTTCCCAGCTAATAATCCCACTGTATAATTTGCTGTGTTTCGTCTGGGCTTCTCTTAACTCCAATTAGCCAACCCACCTGACCCATGGTGGCTTCCTCCTCCCTTCACCTTCTTTCCCACTTGTGGTTCTTTTCTGATGCGGGAAGTCCTGGGAGGCTAAACCCTGCCTGTGCCCAGCTGTTGACTGTTGGCATCTTTATTCACCTACCAGAAAAGATTTGGTGACACAAGTTTACATAGTATCACTTGGGTAAACATGTAGACTCTCTTGTCTCTGGGACAATCAGGCCGTGGAGGCCTGCAGTTATCATTCCATTACAGAGCAACAGACCAAACCTCAAAGCATGAAGGTCAGGGCCATCTGATAGGAGTCAGGTTTCTGTGTAGGTCCCAGGTATTGAACTGATTACGTCAGGCTAGGCCACACAAGAGCCTTTCCCCATTGAGCTATCTTCCTGGCTCATGAAAAACCTTTTACAGGCTCGTGTGGTCCTGTGGCTCTGCATGTGTGAGCTTGCGTGTGTGCAGGCCAGAGGACAACCTTGGTTGTTACTCTTCAGGTGCTGTCCACCATTTTTATAAAACGGGAGTTTTCATTGACTTGGAATAGGACAGGTCAGCTGGGCTGGCTGGCTAGGGAGGACATGGAGTCTCTGTCTCCCCAGCAAAGGTTTGTGCCACCAAACCAGGTTTATTTTTGTTGTTATTTTAATTGGTTTCTTTTGTTTGGACTGAAGTTTATCATCTGAGTTTTTTGGCTCCATGGCTTTCCATTTGAGCAGGATAGGACATAAAATGTCTGTGAATGATGTGTGTATTGCATATGACTGTCCTTGAGTCTAGTATAAAATGAACCAGAATGTGGCTTTTTGGCTTAGTCTTGCTTGGTCACACTCAAGGTTGAAGAGGAACTTCTTGAAGGTTTAGCTACACAACAAGGGTTGTATAATTCTATAAGTCCCTGATTCTTACATCTGAGATTACTAAGAATTTACCTCCTTTCACTTTTCCTGTTTTAGGCACAGTCTGAATTATGTACCTGAAATGTGGAATAAATTACAAATACTAAAATTGTTAAGTGTTCTTAAGTTAATTACGGCACAGGCAAAGCTATTGGAAAAGACTGGATTGGCTGCAAATATTGAGACTTTTCCCTTGCCTGTGATAGCCCAAAATTAGGCAGCCAATCCACAGAGGGCAGCATTTCTCTGGCTATTCGGGGCCACAGGTCCCTCTGTCTGCTGAGCCATTCTCTAGGGTTTGGGGTTGACACTATTTTACTGTACTGTAGAGAAGTGTCATGAGGCGACTGCTCCTAGCTTGCCAGCAGCAGGACACCCTAGGATGGTTCGCTCACTCTCACCACACTGAGATACAGAGGAGGCAACTTCCTCAAGCAGAGGATCCTGGTGCTCTGTCTGCCAAGGAAGCTGCAAACCTGAGGATGTGGACTTCATGGTCATTTTCTCACGAGAAAGTAACTTTCTTTATAGCTTAATTAGACAGCAGCACCTCTAACACGTCTAAGAGTTGGACGGCTGACATGTTTCTCAGTCTGCAAGGAGGTTGGGGTCACTAAGATTCAAGATATGCTATGGCTAGGGAAACAGCTTCTGGAGAGAACTAGAAACAGTGGGCAACTTTTATCCTGCTTTGTCTTTAAAAGAAGTTGAAACTGAATAAACTGTGCATTGGCTGACTGGGCTGTGTACCCCGTGTCCAGGTTAATACCTCCCTAACATGGGACCTCAATGTACCAGACTGTGGCAGTGAATTAATTAAACAGCTTTGGCTCCTTAGTGCAGTCATGGCACCTGCCCAAGAGTTCTCTGATTTTGAGAATGAAACACACACACACAGGCACACACACAATCAATGTCTGGACATTTCTAATCCTCCTGACAGCTACCATACATCTCCCTTCCACCCAGCATCCCAGGTTTAACACCTTTTATATCTATGTTTTATCTTTGCTGCCTGTTACCTTCTGGGAAACACCCCACTCCCCAATAGGGTCCTATTCCCTTCCACCTACATTGTAGGCTGCTTTCTCTCCTGTAGCTCTTACTCTGACCCTTCTAAGTCTGGATCATGGTGATTCCCTTCATCCTCCACTCCCTCCCAATCCCTTGCCCTGTCCTTCTGTCTTTCTGTCCAAACATTGGCAATGGCAACTCGGAGCCCTCAGGGACGCTCACGTCTGGAAGTGCAGCTTTTTGGGAGCCAAAATAAGACAATTATGAACACCGGATATTGATACTTTACACATACATTCTTGATATTGAATAAATCAACTAACTTTAAGAATATGGGAATTTGATCCTCAGTACTACGGAGGGTAAACATCATGAAGAAAACGGCAGACATTTTGCCTATAGACTCCGTTCATATGTTTCTGAACAAAACTTAGTCACATGTAAACTCTTGGTTTGAGAGGCACCTAGGAAATATAATTCATAGTTGTCAACTCTGTGCTCTATTGAAGATGTAGGAAATGGGAAGGGAAGCTAGAAAATAACAGTACAGACTCTCTCAAAATTCTATGAGGCCTGTGGGTTTGTACTTCCAGGGACCCTGGAGGCCTGCTCAAACCAGAGACCCAGGAGGCCCACCCTAAACAGAGACAGTACTACCTGACTCCCAGGAGACCAGCTGTCACCCAGCTCACAGAGCTCTATATTCCTCCAATGAGGCTGGATCCAGTCAGAGACACTCATGACAATTAACACCAGAGACAACCAGTTGGGGAGAGGCAAACTCAGGACCATAAACAACAGAATCCAATGCAAAATATGCTGCTCACTCAGAGGACCTATAGGGCTCTTACCCATCATCTATAACAGGATATCTCCTGCCCTCTCCTGGCCACCGAGAGAACTGCATGCAGAGGGACCACAGACAAAAGTCAGCCAAAGAACAATTAACCAATATAAATAAAAATGAATACATTTCTCTTTCAGAAAGGCATACGACTGTATGATTAAGGCAAACAACACCGAAATGGGGACAGTCTGGCCCACGTCCCTTGACCCTTACACTAAACTGATCATACAGTTACACAGGTCGAACAATTAACATTCAGATTACAGTGAATATGTATCCCATTGGTCCTCATTGATCTGGATCACCTCATCCAGGATGATTTTACAAGACCCATTCATTGTCCTGAAAATTACATGCTTTCCTTTTTCCTTTTGTAGTTATTGATCAGCAATCCTGTCTGGAAATGCACCATGCTTTCTTTATGCACTCATCTCGTAAGGGACCACTTGAATATTTCCAAATTCTGAATATTATAAGAGAGCTTCACTGAACATGGTGGAGAAAGGGTGTCTATACTAGGATGAGTCAACATTAGGATATAGGTCTTGGTGTTGTATCTTGAGGTTTACCCATTACCACCTTCCTGAAGAAACTGCATTCTGGTTTCCAAAGTTGCTACAGAAATTTGCATTGCAAATCTAGAGGAGACTCTCAATGTTCCCCTTGCTCCATACCCAGTAGGAGGGAATTCTCTTATGTGTTACTGAACTAAGTTATGAAAGGTATGAAAAAATATCTCAGAATAATTTTGATTGGCATTTCTGTAGTGTCCAAGGATGATAAATATTTAATATGAGTTTCTAAGTCATTTAAGTTTCTTCAACTGTATTATGCTTATGTATATAGCCCATTTGAATTACGTTTTTTTAAATATAGTGTTTTAGTTTTTCAAATCTGTTTCAAATATAAGCCCATTAGTGAATGTGCACAGGGAAATAATGTTTAACAATTTCTGTAAATGGCCATTTAAAAAAATCATTAATGACAAATTAGAAAATGCTCTCTCAATGAACTCACAGAATTGGCAGACAAGTTGTAAATAATAGAATTCATTACAAAAGTCCAGGACAGGGACTGGAGACATGGCTCATCTGTTTGAGAATTTGAATCCCAGAGGACCTAAGGGGCAATTAACAATTTTCTGTCACATCACATCCCAGTGAAATCCACTGCCCTCTGCTGGCCCCTGGCAGAATTGCATGAAAACGAATATGGGGAGGTGGGAGGGAGACAACAGGCATGTGGGGTAGCACCCACATAGAGGTAGGCATTCTGGGGAGAGAATAGGGATTTTATGGGATGAAACTGGAAAGGGACAGAATATTTGAAATATAGATAAAAATATCCACTACAAATTGCAAAAAAAGAAATAATTCAAAACTGTAAGACCTCCACCCAAAAGAAGCTATGATATATATCAAAATGAACTCAGCAAAACATCATTATCAATAACAACAAACAAACCAACAACAAAAATATTAAAAATGTTCATTCCTCTACAATTGGTGGAATTCATTAAATGTGCAGTCATAGTTGATGCTATATTTCAAGGAATCCATAGGCATCAAACTCTGTGTGTCCTGAACATTTTACATTCCCATACTGAATTGTTTTATTTCCTCTAATGTATTAGAGAAATACTTCTGTGTTTCTCCTTTGTTTGTCATTATAAAGGAAGCTAAATTTGTGAGCACAGGGATAAAGCAAGGATATTTTTCATCATGAAGGTGGGTTCCACAGAGCATGACACACCGTCTACATCAAGAGCACAATTTCCTGTGCAGCTCTGGCTGGCTGTGAACTGATGATGAAGCCTACGCTGCATGAGACTTGCAGAAAACCACTGTTGCCTTACACTTGTGCTGTTACAGGAGGAAGAACCACACACGACTCAGGACGGTCTTGTGAGTGAAGGGTTAAAGGTCACATTTTTATTTATAGACAAACATTAATTTATTCAAGAACATTTTAAATTGGGGAGTCAATGAGTTCAATGTATATAGCCTTAGGAATATTAATTAATTAATATTAATTAAGTACACTAAAGTTAACAAATGAATAACAAAACTTCAAACTTAAACAAATAAAACCAAATGCATAAAACAACCAAACTTCAAACTAAAAACCAAATAGAACAAGTAAATTAGTCAGCATTCAATTCCTGCTGATTTTTCAACATATAACTCCAGCCTGTTGCTGGCCTTGCAAACACAGCAGAACGGCAGGTAAGATGGTAAAATCTCTTCAAGAGGAATGTAGACGCCTCATTCAGGGTGGTTGGTTGTTGATGGACAAGTCGTCAAAGGGTTAAACGTGAGGCGTGTTCCATGCCACATCTCAAGGTCTTTCAAATTCAGCCCAAGATTGGAAAGGTTACAAGGACTGAGATGCGGGAGGTGTTATCAATCTTTGCACCCTCAGTGCTCCTGGTGGACAGGTCTGTCTCTGAGAGCTGTAGTCCTGGTCTGGGCCATGGGCAAGCGTCTGCTGGAGTGTTCAGACCTAGGGGTGGAAAAGGCCTGGTGAGGACCTGCCATGTCACTTCTCCCATACATAGCGCACAATTCAGCAGGATAATCCAGGATGATCTTTCATCTGAGGTCATTTTCTCATGCCCAAGAGAGAAGGGTAAGAGACCCCACAGGCCTGCATATTTTCCCAGCTTTTAAAACTGCTAAAAATTGAACAGTGAACAGCAGATAATTCCAATCGTCCATATATATTATATTTTAAAATCATGTAGCAGCGTCTCAATGTCACATGAGGAGACATGTGAACAACCTAGAAAACAATAGGAAGGCCTTGGAGGCCTGGCCATCACTGAAATGAAGACTATCATTATTCCTCCAGTGCAGGAATATGCCTGGGGTCCACTTACAACCTCAATATCTGCAAAGACCCACAGAAACAATATCTCAAGAAGTACATGCACACTGAAGTGATATTATATTTGGCAAGAATATGCTGCATGGAAATCTTGCCAAGGGTAGGCATTGAACTCTAAAGGAGATACTCATGCAGAAAATAAACTATACCACTCCTTTGTTTATGGGTATCAAAAAACTCTTTGTGGGGAGACTTAAAGGCACTGGGCTCAGATAATACAAGAGAGCTCAGACTGGAGGGATCAGTACACCATAGCCAGAATCTCTATGGATCACATACCCTTCATGGATGGAATTTCTTTTAAAATGGACAGGAATAATATTCTGAGCTGCTCCTAGCTGACAGATGCTGATAACTATGATGAAAGTCACACACCCAATAAGACAGTTCATAAGTACAGGGAATCTACTTGGGTCCTCTCATCCTGTGCTTTCAAATCATCTCAGTGACACCGAAATGATGCCGCATCTTCTCAGACAAGGCCTTTTGCTCAGTGAACAGTTTGTTCTGATTCAGGGCGTCCTACAGACTTTCCTACATTCTCTCCTCATCCTGGTCATTAGAAGATTATATTGTCCATGGAGACAGGCATGTATACAGAGACAGACAGACAGACAGACAGACAGACAGACAGACAGACATACACACCTTTGAACTCACCCAAATATATTTGTTCACACATACAAGCAGAGTATTTTGCAGAATGTGCTTAGTTTCCCAGTTAATGGTAATAGAAGAGATCACCCAGTCTACTATTGTGGCATAAAAAAAAAAAACCTGGAATGGGGTAAGTACACGGTGAGCATAGGCTAAAGACAGCTCAGCCAATAAAGTGTATTCCCCTGAAAATCAGAAATTAGAAATGTGACATCTAGGCCTGTTAGCCAAGACTGCTTAGCAAGGGCACAAGGCTGTGCACAGGAGGCTGATTTCAGGCAACAGAGCACTGGGTGGGGGCAGGTGAGGCTCTTCTGTCCTCTGCTCACTGTTTCCCAGTGCATGCAAAGTGAGCTGCATTTTTCAATATGAGGTCCCTTTAGGATACAGTACCTGACAGGGGAAACAAACTACCAGCACAAACAGCTAGGAAATCTCCACAACCACAATCCAAGGTAAAACTTGTAATGGGATGCTATCAGATATAATTCGAGTGAGATAAGGCTGACTGATTCAAAGTCAAATGCTGGCAGGTATAATCAAACTCAGCCACAGTCCATGGAAGGGCTGGACAACATTGTACCTTTTCACTTTCTGACTGGTGGACTTCTGGATAGTTTTGCTTCATGGCTGCTCTGAGGTGAACCACTACAACACTAATGTGCCACAGTTTCTCTGCTGACACCTACTTCTTGTTCTGGAATCGCTGTGTCAAAGGTTGAACTTTCACAAGAGTTGTGCATGGCTTCTCACAGGGCTACCCATTTGACACCTCCAGCAATGTCTGAGGGTCATCACTTTCTAAACCCACCTTACAGATGATTTTCACTCAGATCAAATGATTTTGAATAACAATAGTTAAGAGTGCCACAACCCAACACAGGGTGAGTGCTGTGGACTATTTTGAGTCTAAGGTTCTGTCTGAGGCAAAGATGTGATTCCACCTCAGCATAACTCCTGGACATCTTCTGCCTGCAGATTCAACTCTAAGCAAATTAATCTTTCAATTAACAATTTCCAGAGCAAACTCCAAAGCCAATGTATATTCAATCAAGTTTAGGCCGATCTAGAAAGAAAGTGGTGGCAGGTAACGATTAACATAACCAGGATGTTGAGAAGACACAACAAGCACGTGACCTTCCAGTGTTACTGCACACCCAGAGCAAAGGAGGCAGAAGAGCCCTGAGTCAGCACTTTCCACACTCAGGTACATGGATTTCACACAGCAGCCTCTCCTCAAATCCCTGTACCCTATTCCTGAGATTTCTCCAAGTAATGTCAATGTTGATGAATAGTTTTCCCACTGTAATAATTTCAATAGTAATCAAAACCCCATTAAGAACAGTTTAAAAAAACTAATTGGAAAAATTGTGTTTCCTCTTCCTCTCTCTCTCTCTCTCTCTCTCTCTCTCTCTCTCTCTCATTCTCTCTCTCTTTATATATATATGTATATATATGTATATATATATACTTTTACATGCTTCTATGTGTGTACATATAGACTAATACAATATATATAAATATGTGTCTGTGTTCAGAAACTTGATGAGTTCACACACACACACACATATGCACGAACACACATATACACACACTTCTATATGTAAGCACCCATAGCGCAAACACTTAAAACAAGCAACTCCCAATGTAACATATGTACCATAGCCATAACCATGTTCGCACATCTGTGCCCAATGACACAAACACACACACACACACATACACACACACACAGAGTCAGAGAGAAATGGAGAGGGGGAGGGAGGGAAGGAGGGAGGGAGGGAGGGAGAGAGAGAGAGAGAGAGAGAGAGAGAGAGAGAGAGAGAGAGAGAGAGAGAGAGGACAGAAATCATAAGTGAGAAGCAGAAAAGAATGAGGAGGCCATCCTTCTGGAAGCACAGTTGTTGAATACAGATTAGGCAAAGGAAATGTGTCAGTGAGAGCGTAGACACTGCTCTCCATCCCTTATAGAGTAAACCTGTGTAGGGAATGCACTTCTTGGGCACACGAGGTTGAGAGAGTTGGAGAAAAATTTCCCTCTAACCCTCACATATCTCACACAAACCCTCACCCTGAGAGAAGTCTTTCTTACATCCCTGTTCATCCAGTCAGCTCCAGGACAGAAGCCACAGGAAAGAACACTAAAACACTAGAACAGGACTGACAAACCGCTTCTCAAGCTCCGTCACTAAAACCACCATTTGGAAAGGCAGAAGGGACCATTTTCATTGTACAGGGAAAAGGAGAGAAAGTCCACAAGCCCCATCATAATTGACAATGATAACCATTCTTTCAGCAAGTGAACTGAACTCTAATCAGTTCTGGGCACTACAAAGACGGCTACCACATGGCATCCCTCTAGCATGTAAGTGTGCAATGTGTGATCAACAGATCCCACTTAAGGAAATGCATTTTCTAGTTGAGCAGGAGGATTTGGTTGTCAATCCTCCAGTTTCTTGCATGAAGCTAGAATCACAGAAAGTTTTGTAAATGGGCAAAGAAATGAACAACTGGATGAGACCTAGGAGAGTGTCTGGATAAGTTGGAGAAGGTTAAATTGGTTTGACTTGGTTTCTGCTTAGATATCAGGAAAACCTGCCCTTGATGCTTCATTCATCCTACCTGAGGCTGCTTGTTACACGGATTTTCATACTGGCTTCCCCACAGAACCTTGTTGTTTCCTTAATGGATTCTTCCAGTGCAATCTGATCCCTTAGAAGCCCTTTGTACTCATTCCATGCTCTCTGGGCATTGTTCTTCAGCTCAAAACACTCAGTTAGGAGGGGGCAGAAGCTGCGGCTGAGACACAAAGAAAAAATGGTGAATCCCAGCCAGGCTCCAACTTCCTCCACTTCTCCAAGTCCATTCCTCCTTCTAGGGTCCTGATCAGAAGAGAGCCCCAGATTATAGTCCACGTCCACAGTAGCCATGGAGCATAACCTAGAGACAGGTCAAATGGAGAAAAGAGCAACATTCCAGAAGACTCAGGGCACTTCTCAAAAACCTGACACCATTGATTCAAGTTTTTCCTAGAAGTGGACTTAATCGTTATGTGTGCTTATATGTCCATTTTATTAGAATGTCCCTTGGAGGCCAATCTTTCTATGTGTCCTGTGTGTGTGTGTGTGTGTGTGTGTGTGTGTGTGTGTGTGTGTGTGTGTGTGTCCTGTCAGAGCCCCAGAGCATCAGGATTGATTGATGACTCCATCATTGTGCACACATTTTCTATGTACAGGATCCCTATTTGGGAAGGACAATGACTGATGAATCTCACAGTCTCTTTCCATTTGTTCAAACTATCTACAAGCGGTAAAAATCCTAGAGCCTTCCTTAGAGACAGGCTTCCTGGTCTGCTTCAAACACTATAAAGCCTGATCCTCACTTTACTTCAAAGATAAGAATGGGCTGACACATGCTGTGCCTAGTGCTGGGGTCACAACCTTGTAAGTTACTCACCAGTACCAGTCATTTTCCAGTGTAAGGTTTTTACATTTGACCAAAGCGGTATTGATCTGCTCGCTCATTTTCTTCATGTCGGTCATCACTTCCTCGTGCTGCATCATGAGCATCTCGGACTCAAACTTGTTCCTGTGGCAGGGCGTGGTCCAAGGATCAAATAACATTATGAATGAAGGATTCAAGAATTACATGAATTCAGACTGAATCCTGAACTACCCCAGCCTAGGACATGCCACGCCCTTACTCCTTGGTACTGGGTGCATTTGGTATTTATTCAGTTTATTATTATGAACACAGGGACAGCAGTGCCAGGAAACAAAAGCAGGGAGCTGATTTGCTTGAGCTCCCTGAGAGGGTTTGAAGGAATAGACTAGCTTGCCAAGAACTTTCGAGCGTCCTGTGCCACCATCCAGGCTCCAACTTAAACCCATGAAGACTATTCTCCTGTTCTTAAGTAACAATTCTCAATCATAGAATCTATTGCTACATGAAAACCCAAAGGAACATGGACAGTATTTACAGGGAAAAGAATTTATAGCACACACCAGGAGATTCCCATGTGTGTCCACCTGAGCAGATGTGAAATGTTGTACTGTTCAAAGTGAGGCTCTCACCCACATCATTATCATGCCATGGAAATTGACACAGGATAATTCTCAGGCCAAATCAGAACACAGAATACCCAGATCTTAAGTTATACACACAAACGCACTCACACATGCATACACACACACAAACTCACACAAAACACTCTCTCTCTCTCTCTCTCTCTCTCTCTCTCTCTCTCTCTCTTTCATACAATTAGAATGCCAAATAAATACAAGAATGTGGCATTATCTCAAAATACAATGAATAAAATCAGAGAACAACAATGATACCCTGTTGACAGTCCAGTCACACACTGTGAGGCAGCAAGAGGGATTAGGCCCCTCCAGCTCTTCACAGGACCTATTGAACCCAAAGCACCTCCACGTCAATTGCAACAATGATTGCTCATAATCAGAGCACCTAGAAATTCCCACAACCCAACACCTGTCCAGGCTACTTAAACCACACAATGAGAGCTCACACACTACTACCCTCATTCCCAGACTGTAATTCAGGCCACAGGCTATGATTTACGTTTGTAGGAATCAAAATAGCCTGTGCCACCCTCTCATTCCCATCTGATCTTCACATTCTGATGCAATCAGGAAAGTGATTTTGACCATGAGGACACCCTGGAGTTGTAGCCTACTGTGATGTGAGGAAATGTGGATTTAACAGAACTTGCACTGTGACTACCTGTCATTTAAATTCTTTCCAGGGTAATCGGCCAGGATTCTCCTGAGTTCATCTCTCTCCTTCTGCACCTTGTGGAGAGCAATTTTGAGGTTCTCCAAACGCTTCATTCTCTCCTCTTCAACAGGTGTCGTGGAGGGTTGGGATGATGCTTTCTGATCAGACTCTGTAGGTAGATAAACACCAGTAAACAGGCATATATGTGGACATAGTGTCAAGAAAAACTATGCTTACTCTAAAACAGAAGTCTGAGGATGAACAGTCTACAGATACAGTGACTCCCTGATGGAGCAAGAAAGCTATCTTTAAGCTGAACTCAGCTCAGTCCCTGTTCCCCACCATCATAGACATATGGTGACATATGCCATCATAGATATAGACCACACCTCCTACAGCCATTCTTCTGCACTCAAATTCTAAAGCTGGCCTAAACAAGAAGAATTGGAGGACCTTCTCAGCTAATGTCTGATGTGAGGCCGGTAAGTCCTTGAGTCCAAACTGCTTAACATCTTGAATCCCTAGTCACGTGTGTTCAAGGACAAAGTAACTGAGACCTTGATATATGACCAGGAGAGTATCCCTCTTGGCATCAATGACCCACATAATCTACAGGACACTGCTGAGAGGAAGTGCTTCCACAGCCTATCCTGAGAGACACTTTGTTATTCTTACAGAGGCTCATCCTGGTATTCTTTGACACTGCCTATGACACTAAAGAGATCCAAGGAAAGCCCTTGACATATAACAGGTCTTGGTTCTCTGTCAAACTAATGATCAGAAATTGTTGAGTCTGGGTCAGCCATTTAGGAAGACTGAGGCTCTAAATCATACGTCATACTCCTGGAAGGACCAGCTCAAGCCAACCTCCTCCAGGAAGCTCCCCTTGCCCTGCCCAGTACTCACTTGACCTCCTCAAGGACCTTTCCATTCGTCTTGTTCTCCAACGTGATAGAAGGCTGGCCTCCCTCTGCCTTGGTCTTGTCTCTGCATAGATATGATTGTCCCTCCGAAAGAGACTGAGGATCCTGGAGAACATGCCTCCTCGGGAACCCATTAGGAAATGAAGGGAAATGGCTCAGGCAGTTGGTGTCACCACAACACTGGTGACATCACAGAACATTCTAGTGTCTCCTGGATACAAGAGAATTTCGAGGGAAGACACCACCGGTGATATCACTGGGAAATGCCATAGCTTACTTGCTAACTACCTCTACCCAGACTGACCAGGTTCTGCAGTGGCTTTTCCAAGGACTCACTTTTGAGCTAGGGAACACCCATTCGCACACTCTCCTTCCACAACTTCAAAGTTCTCACTGCTTCATTACAGCTCAGTTCTGAGGACAGGGAGAGTTGGTTAAAGCCTTGATTTGGATAGAACATCTTTGTTAACAGCCAAAAATCTAAAGACCCTGGGTGAGGGAGATTCTTCTCCCTGAAATGTATACCCCAGGGTCCATGGATGTCACATATAGTCCAATTTCCACAGTTTTTACTGTTCCCAGGAGGCCAATATTTGTTCCTACACCTTTAATGTATGCAAGTTGGAGTACATTGTTTCATGGACTGTGCCTTGGGAGGGGGCATGGTTTCAATGTATTCACCCATGTTTTTTCCTGAAATCCCTGTCTTACAATCCCATTTTGTGCAATGAAAACTCCTGTTTCCTGAAAACATAGGTGCTCAGGTATAGGGCAAACAAGAACTGTAAACTTTCTGTCCATTCTTAAAAGTTAAAATCCCCAAAAATGAGGGAACTGAAACGCAAGCGAGAGCCATGGAGGGGCAGAATGCAGAGGTGCTGCTGGCCAAGAATGAGCAGGAAGAAGCAGAGAAGCTGTAGCACATCATGGTGTACAGGGAGCTAGAACTGGAGTTCTACCTGGGCAACCTGCTGGCTTCTGACAGCAACCCCTCGATGGTGCTGTGCCAGACCAGGGCCTTGCTGGAGGCCGAGCTGTGTGCCCTGGAGTGGGAAAACCCAGAACATCTCATCAACCAGCTGTGGAAGCTGCTGACCAAGGCATGGAGGAGGCGGTGGTAGTGTGCTTGCAGGAGCCTGTCACAGGCCTTCCCCGCAGGAAGCCACTGCCTGGCCAAGAGCTCTCCCTTGCTGGTAGCAGTGGTGAGCAGAGCTTTAAGGGCATCCATCCCAAAAAGAGGACCAACCTCATTTGGGATGAGGTAATGGTCAGTAGTGGTCCCTTGTGGCTACAAGCCCTCCCTGGATGACACTGACTCTGGTTTGCCTGAAGCCTCAGAGATAGTATTAACTTAACGTATGTATGTATGTATGTATGTATGTATGTATGTATGTATGTATGTGGGTGTGTGTATGTATTCATGTATGTGTGTATGTATGTATGTATGTATGTATGTATGTATGTACGTAAATATGGCAAAACTCAAAAAGCCAAACTAGGAATGAAGGAAAAATAAATTGAGAGTATGACACAGTTGAAAAAAGTTCTTGGTTTTGGTTTAACTTGTGTTTCTATGTTTAATGTAAAGAAGAATCTTTCTTCTTGTCTGAGTAGGTGTACCTTTTGTGTCCTACTGTCAGAAGGTGTGCTATGGTATTTGCTAGAGAATTTAATAAAGCGCCAGATGAATCCATAAATGTAATTTTATAAGGTTTTCAAAGAATGATGTTTTTTATGTAAAAGAAAAGCATCTGATATTGTTTCTATGAGCAAAGAATTGGCATCAATATTTCAATCTCTAGCTATGCAAGTGTAGATTTTCCAAAGTAGGTCTTAATATTACCTAAACAAAATTTCCTAGGCTTATCCAAGAGCTTAGAGTTCCTGTTTGTTTTACATGAAATGCTGATAAACTGCTCTGACGATAGCCATGTCCAGTTACAGTCCACTGGGCAGGGATCCTCACTGGTTGATCAGTAAAGTATTAAATCCCTGTCACAGACCTCATGCACAGCAGTTGGCTGGGTGCACTTTGCTCCTTGTCCACTAGAGGGAGACAAGCCTGAATGGTTTAATGTAAATGGAGATTCTCAGTAGCAATGGGCTCCTGCAGTGCTAAGATGTCCCCAGCAGAGCAAACCTGTCTGAAGAACTTCTCAGGGAGCAGGTGTTTCCTTAAAGCACTGAAAGGGGGTGCACAGGACACCTGAAAACTGACAGCACGTTCAAAGACAGTGCACAGAAGAAGGAACACATATCCTTGAGAAATGTAGAAAACCATGCAGCCTAATCACAGACATACAGACGCTGAATTAAATGATGGACGGCCAAGCAAAACTCTGTGACTTACAGGGAGGTTATTGAGATGTAAATATTCACGATCCTCTGGGAAGTTTGTCAATTTCTACATCCTTCCTGGATAACAGCCTTGCTACAGATACACTAAGAGCCTAAAAAGTCCTAGGGTGCCAGCATTTCCAACCTGAAATTCCATCCCAAAAGAAGAACTAGCGATGTTGTCAAAATTACATTTTAAATAATGGTAGCCTTACATTAAGTAGAAGAAAAGAAAGAAATGAAAGATAGTACCAGGATAAGGACTAAACAAACAAATTCAAACACACATTTATATACAAACTACTTACAGATGGGAATAATAAATATGTCTACAAAGATAATGTCTTGCAAAAATAAATCAAAAGCATGAATCACAGTTGCTCTTGTCCATAATTCTTTATGTTTTCCAAGATTTGAGAGAATAAGTATTCCTTTTACAAGAAAGTTCATTTGAAAAAGTGTCTAGAAGTAAACTGAGAAAATAGGAAGAAAAGGCAACCAGGGTGAGCTTTGGGTCTGAGGCATCAGAATGTGCAGAGGCAGGCAGACATGAATGAGGACAGCAGGCTTAGGAGCTTCATCTTGTCCCAAGTGTGGATTCATGACCCAAACCTCACAGAGAAGGTGCTGCAAGAGTGGCAGTTTTCACACTGGGGAGTAATGGGTGGGTCAGCAATAGGAGCTAGAGTACTGGCAGGCCCTGCCTTTTTATAACTGGGGGCTTTTAAATGAGGGCGGTTTGATAGATGGAGTTGGGGGCTCACACTGGGATGTGGACTCTGACCAGGGAGGGCAGGGGCAACAGGGTGCATGAGAGCATGTGTTACACCTGATACAGTGCTGCAGTCTTTGTACTGGACAAGGTCAGGAAGTAATGAATCTGTAAACAGCCTGGCCCTGGTTTTTCATGCCTTGAAACCAACCGAATCGGAGGGAGGGTTATTTTATGATTTATGTACTTGCAAGGGGACATAGAGACTCTATGTGCAGGGGCAGAGAAGCTTAGTTGAAAGACTCCCCTCAAAGATAAAAAGGAGTCAAAGGCTCTGTCCTCTAAATGTGAACAAAAACTAGTGTTAGGCACAGCAGAATTCAAACCACTAAGGGTAATGATTGAATTCAACTATGTGGCTATAGGATAGTACCAGGAGTAAATCCATCACAGCATGGTGGTTTTTGAACAAGCACCATGGCCATCAGAATACAAAGGGAAGAGCACAGAATCATGGGAAATCAAAGTGGTAATACCATGACACATGGCAGAAAGATTCAGGCAAGATAGAGCTGGATTCAGGTAGCAGGGGAAAAGGAGGTAAGTACACAGTGGCTTAGGAAGCAGACCTAATGGGATCTACCATCTGACTTATGGGAACCACCATGTGACTCATGGGATCTACCACGTGACTCATGGGATCCACCATGTCATTGGGGTCTGTGTAGTTTAAGTTCCATTGCATTTGACCACTTTTTGTCTCTGAGTGTCTGTGTTCCCATAAAATGCTTATGAATGGAGAAGCATGGTGAAAGAGTGTCTCTTCCCCTAAATTTCCAGTTTTCCTGGACAATAGCTTATGACTCCTGGCTGAGATTCCTGTGGATATTCAGGAGCTTAAGTGACAGTTGATTGGCTTTGTCACTTCTCTGTTGCTGTGATTAAATATGTGTACAAAAGCAAAAGTTAAGGGAGAGAAGTTTACTTTGTTTTATAGTTGCAAGATGCACCACAGTGGAAAGTCAGGACAGCAGGAGCCTGAGAGCTGTTGTACTGACTGCAGGCAGAGAGCAGAGGAAGACGCTGGTCTTCAGATCACTTCATCCCTCTTATCCAGTCCACTGTCCCAGTCAACCACAGAGGGTGGGTCTTCCCACTTCAATTAGTCTAATCAGAAGAGTTCAGCACAGCATGTCCCGAGGCTAACCTACATCTAGTAATGCCTTATATAATAGAGCTAATAATCAAATGATCTTCCACTTGGGTGCCTAGAGCTGTGGCTCCAGGGAGATTCCAGGTGCTGTCAAGTTGACCACCATGCAAACTATGAAGATGAGTTCTTCATTTAGACTCAAGCCTTCTTGCCATGTACTCCTAGAAGTTCAGGAAAGTAGAAATTCCATAAATATCAAAACCTGAACAACCTCCTAACTTACCAGTCAGGCATGCTAGACCAACACTTCTGAAACTGTGACCTGGACAAGCACCTGTAGCTTCATTACCTGGGAATTCTCAGAAATGCAAATTTTAACTCTACTCAACCTATTCTCTGGATGAAACCAATCACCTCCTCTCATTGGACGGCCTGGAATGGATGCTTTCTCTTCCCAGAATGGCCTCCAGGTGCAGCAAAGCTAAGTTCACAGCTAATTGCAGTTGGGTGTTTGGGGCGTCCTTTTCTTGCCCTTCACAATTACCTGACTTAGTAAAAAGAATCAGTAGGCGCCATCTGTTATTGACAAGGTGACCAATCCAGTCTTGAGAAAAGCAAGATTTAGAAATCACTTTAGTCTAGAAAATCATCACATAGAAGGTAGCATGTCTTACCATGCCCTGACAAAGAATCTACAAAATTCAAAAAGCTTGGTTTCTGTTGTTATTCCTATTAACAGAATGCTAAAACTGAGAAGGACTAAACAGGTGACCCAGGTGACATATAGAACAACATATTTAATTGGGGACTTTCAATTTCAGAGTTTTAGAGCAAGAAGATGTGGGATGAACAGCTGAGAGTTCCAGTGTTGATGAAGAAGTAGAAGAAACAAATGCTACCTGGGATTGGTGGGCGCCTTTGACGCCTCAAAATCCACTCCCACTAACACACCTCCATCTTGCCTCCAGACCTTAAAGCTCTGGTGGTCTGGGAGTCCCCTGGAGCTGGAAAGGATGTAAAGGTCAAGAACTCTGATTGTCTTACAACCTGAGAGGTTCCACAGCCTCATGAATTCCTTTGATGGTTTGCTGCCCAACACTTCTGAAGAATCTGACACCTCCACTCCACAAAAGGAACAAAGAAGGGCAAAAGGTGAGCTATGCTACAGGCATTCAAATGTTAAGAATGCTCTCCCTAAGGACTGGAGGAGAGCTAGCTGTCCCACACTGGAGCAATGCTCACAGCTGACTGCAGTTCAGAAACTGGAGAGGATAGTCCCTGTGTTGCTGTGCAGAAAGGACTGGAACAGTAGCAAAGACAGTGGCTGCGCCCATTTCATGGGTGCTTTAGAGCAAGACACCTTCCAGAGAGGTTTCCAACTAAAAAAGTTCAAATGCTACCTCTGAGCCTTAAAATTTTATAGCTTAGGTAAAGTCAGATTTTTCTTGTTATTTTCAAATGAAGTTTTGAGGTTTTTAAGTCGTTCCTCTAGAGGGACCCCCAGGACTTGAATATTCTGACAGTGAACCTCCCAGGGCATCTCCCCAGGGGTCAAGGTTTAATATGGGAACAGTTAGTGATTTTTACACAGCTCTTTTTGTTTGTGTGTGTGAGCTGTCCCTTGTCCACAACAGCTTTTTGTTTTCCTCAATGAGGAGAGTTGCTCATTTGTGAGCCATCATTAACTCAAAGTGAAATGGTTAAAAATATTTATCCTGTTAGAATAGGATGCATCTTTTTAACGACTCATTAAAAAATTAAAACAACGAAAACAAAACTCTGGCTTTTGAGATGAGTTATACTAATTCACATTGTTTACCTAGCTATAGTGCTACATAAACACTACATAAAAGGAAAAATAAGCTTGGTTTACATAAAAAACAAAAACAAAAACAACAAAAGGTTTCAGAGCTGCAGAGGAACAGCCTTGAAGGATGCTTACTGACATGGAGACTCCAGGCTCAGCCTCAGCCCATGAAGAAGAGAACAGAACACAGAAATCTTCCTGTTCCTGCTAGCGCTGTGGCAGTCCACACCTGCCCTCCTGATGCTTGGGGAACTGAGACAGCAGAGGCTGGAGTCTGAAGCTACAAAGGGAGGCCCTGTGCTTTCTCATTACCAAGCCTAGTACAGCACAACACAGCACAACTGTGAAATGGGTCTCTCCCGCTCTTGCAGTGGCAAAGGGAAATGGGATGCAGCTTTGCACAGTTCTCAGTTCCACCTGAGTCTCCCCTCTCCAGCTCTGAGCCCAGTCTCCCAGTTTGTTGGATGTGAATTCTATGATCCCAAATTCATGTGCAAAATCCTTTTCCTATAATCTAGCTTTCCATCAAAGACAGCAAGTACCAGAAGCTAAACAAAGAGCCACAGCTTCTCAAGAACTTTTTACTTCTTTCATTTTCAAGGGCCCAGGCCACCATCAGGGGACTAAAGCTGGGGTGGGGAGAGCATGAGAAAGTCTCAGAGGTGTTGGGCCTGTACTGGGAAGATCTTTTCAGATACCCCTGGAATGCTCTGAACTCACAGGCAGGGGATTTAAAAGTGGGACTCTTTATCCTGGTATCTAGATGTGGAAATGGTGCTGGCAAGTCCTGTTTGGGGATGGCTTACCCAGGAAGCTTGGCTCAGTGGAGGGTAGAATGAATGACAACATTAACAATAATTCTGGTCCAAGTGCATATGTCTGCATCAAGTTCTCAAAAAATCCTGTTATGGTAAACAAAAGACAGAAGTGAGCAGTGGCCAAGAACAGATGATTTGAAAAACCTTTAATTAAGTAATCCATTAATTAATCCATTGTCGTATTCTGTGTGCATATGTCTATATGTGTTATTGTGCATATATGGAGGTCAGAGGACAATGAGTGAGGGGGTCCTCCTCCTACCACATGGGTTTTAGTGATAGAACTTGGATCCTCATGGTTGATGACAAATTCTTTATCCCCATTTCAAAAGTTACATTTATTATTTGTGGGGGGGGCAGTAATTGTGTGTATACATGTTGTAGAAATTATTTAATCCCAACCTGGGGTTTCTCCCCTGCCTCTGACCACTTAGTTCCCAGGTAAAAGACACCCAAAAGCTTTATGCTTACATTAAGCCTTAATCAGCAAAAGACCTGGGCAGATATGGATCCTCTGGCTGTTATGTCTGTTTCCCAGCTAATAATCCCACTGTATAATTTGCTGTGTTTCGTCTGGGCTTCTCTTAACTCCAATTAGCCAACCCACCTGACCCATGGTGGCTTCCTCCTCCCTTCACCTTCTTTCCCACTTGTGGTTCTTTTCTGATGCGGGAAGTCCTGGGAGGCTAAACCCTGCCTGTGCCCAGCTGTTGACTGTTGGCATCTTTATTCACCTACCAGAAAAGATTTGGTGACACAAGTTTACATAGTATCACTTGGGTAAACATGTAGACTCTCTTGTCTCTGGGACAATCAGGCCGTGGAGGCCTGCAGTTATCATTCCATTACAGAGCAACAGACCAAACCTCAAAGCATGAAGGTCAGGGCCATCTGATAGGAGTCAGGTTTCTGTGTAGGTCCCAGGTATTGAACTGATTACGTCAGGCTAGGCCACACAAGAGCCTTTCCCCATTGAGCTATCTTCCTGGCTCATGAAAAACCTTTTACAGGCTCGTGTGGTCCTGTGGCTCTGCATGTGTGAGCTTGCGTGTGTGCAGGCCAGAGGACAACCTTGGTTGTTACTCTTCAGGTGCTGTCCACCATTTTTATAAAACGGGAGTTTTCATTGACTTGGAATAGGACAGGTCAGCTGGGCTGGCTGGCTAGGGAGGACATGGAGTCTCTGTCTCCCCAGCAAAGGTTTGTGCCACCAAACCAGGTTTATTTTTGTTGTTATTTTAATTGGTTTCTTTTGTTTGGACTGAAGTTTATCATCTGAGTTTTTTGGCTCCATGGCTTTCCATTTGAGCAGGATAGGACATAAAATGTCTGTGAATGATGTGTGTATTGCATATGACTGTCCTTGAGTCTAGTATAAAATGAACCAGAATGTGGCTTTTTGGCTTAGTCTTGCTTGGTCACACTCAAGGTTGAAGAGGAACTTCTTGAAGGTTTAGCTACACAACAAGGGTTGTATAATTCTATAAGTCCCTGATTCTTACATCTGAGATTACTAAGAATTTACCTCCTTTCACTTTTCCTGTTTTAGGCACAGTCTGAATTATGTACCTGAAATGTGGAATAAATTACAAATACTAAAATTGTTAAGTGTTCTTAAGTTAATTACGGCACAGGCAAAGCTATTGGAAAAGACTGGATTGGCTGCAAATATTGAGACTTTTCCCTTGCCTGTGATAGCCCAAAATTAGGCAGCCAATCCACAGAGGGCAGCATTTCTCTGGCTATTCGGGGCCACAGGTCCCTCTGTCTGCTGAGCCATTCTCTAGGGTTTGGGGTTGACACTATTTTACTGTACTGTAGAGAAGTGTCATGAGGCGACTGCTCCTAGCTTGCCAGCAGCAGGACACCCTAGGATGGTTCGCTCACTCTCACCACACTGAGATACAGAGGAGGCAACTTCCTCAAGCAGAGGATCCTGGTGCTCTGTCTGCCAAGGAAGCTGCAAACCTGAGGATGTGGACTTCATGGTCATTTTCTCACGAGAAAGTAACTTTCTTTATAGCTTAATTAGACAGCAGCACCTCTAACACGTCTAAGAGTTGGACGGCTGACATGTTTCTCAGTCTGCAAGGAGGTTGGGGTCACTAAGATTCAAGATATGCTATGGCTAGGGAAACAGCTTCTGGAGAGAACTAGAAACAGTGGGCAACTTTTATCCTGCTTTGTCTTTAAAAGAAGTTGAAACTGAATAAACTGTGCATTGGCTGACTGGGCTGTGTACCCCGTGTCCAGGTTAATACCTCCCTAACATGGGACCTCAATGTACCAGACTGTGGCAGTGAATTAATTAAACAGCTTTGGCTCCTTAGTGCAGTCATGGCACCTGCCCAAGAGTTCTCTGATTTTGAGAATGAAACACACACACACAGGCACACACACAATCAATGTCTGGACATTTCTAATCCTCCTGACAGCTACCATACATCTCCCTTCCACCCAGCATCCCAGGTTTAACACCTTTTATATCTATGTTTTATCTTTGCTGCCTGTTACCTTCTGGGAAACACCCCACTCCCCAATAGGGTCCTATTCCCTTCCACCTACATTGTAGGCTGCTTTCTCTCCTGTAGCTCTTACTCTGACCCTTCTAAGTCTGGATCATGGTGATTCCCTTCATCCTCCACTCCCTCCCAATCCCTTGCCCTGTCCTTCTGTCTTTCTGTCCAAACATTGGCAATGGCAACTCGGAGCCCTCAGGGACGCTCAGGTCTGGAAGTGCAGCTTTTTGGGAGCCAAAATAAGACAATTATGAACACCGGATATTGATACTTTACACATACATTCTTGATATTGAATAAATCAACTAACTTTAAGAATATGGGAATTTGATCCTCAGTACTACGGAGGGTAAACATCATGAAGAAAACGGCAGACATTTTGCCTATAGACTCCGTTCATATGTTTCTGAACAAAACTTAGTCACATGCAAACTCTTGGTTTGAGAGGCACCTAGGAAATATAATTCATAGTTGTCAACTCTGTGCTCTATTGAAGATGTAGGAAATGGGAAGGGAAGCTAGAAAATAACAGTACAGACTCTCTCAAAATTCTATGAGGCCTGTGGGTTTGTACTTCCAGGGACCCTGGAGGCCTGCTCAAACCAGAGACCCAGGAGGCCCACCCTAAACAGAGACAGTATTACCTGACTCCCAGGAGATCAGCTGTCACCCAGCTCACAGAGCTCTATATTCCTCCAATGAGGCTGGATCCAGTCAGAGACACTCATGACAATTAACACCAGAGACAACCAGTTGGGGAGAGGCAAACTCAGGACCATAAACAACAGAATCCAATGCAAAATATGCTGCTCACTCAGAGGACCTATAGGGCTCTTACCCATCATCTATAACAGGATATCTCCTGCCCTCTCCTGGCCACTGAGAGAACTGCATGCAGAGGGACCACAGACAAAAGTCAGCCAAAGAACAATTAACCAATATAAATAAAAATGAATACATTTCTCTTTCAGAAAGGCATACGACTGTATGATTAAGGCAAACAACACCGAAATGGGGACAGTCTGGCCCACGTCCCTTGACCCTTACACTAAACTGATCATACAGTTACACAGGTCCAACAATTAACATTCAGATTACAGTGAATATGTATCCCATTTGTCCTCATTGATCTGGATCACCTCATCCAGGATGATTTTACAAGACCCATTCATTGTCCTGAAAATTACATGCTTTCCTTTTTCCTTTTGTAGTTATTGATCAGCAATCCTGTCTGGAAATGCACCATGCTTTCTTTATGCACTCATCTCGTAAGGGACCACTTGAATATTTCCAAATTCTGAATATTATAAGAGAGCTTCACTGAACATGGTGGAGAAAGGGTGTCTATACTAGGATGAGTCAACATTAGGATATAGGTCTTGGTGTTGTATCTTGAGGTTTACCCATTACCACCTTCCTGAAGAAACTGCATTCTGGTTTCCAAAGTTGCTACAGAAATTTGCATTGCAAATCTACAGGAGACTCTCAATGTTCCCCTTGCTCCATACCCAGTAGGAGGGAATTCTCTTATGTGTTACTGAACTAAGTTATGAAAGGTATGAAAAAATATCTCAGAATAATTTTGATTGGCATTTCTGTAGTGTCCAAGGATGATAAATATTTAATATGAGTTTCTAAGTCATTTAAGTTTCTTCAACTGTATTATGCTTATGTATATAGCCCATTTGAATTACGTTTTTTTAAATATAGTGTTTTAGTTTTTCAAATCTGTTTCAAATATAAGCCCATTAGTGAATGTGCACAGGGAAATAATGTTTAACAATTTCTGTAAATGGCCATTTAAAAAAATCATTAATGACAAATTAGAAAATGCTCTCTCAATGAACTCACAGAATTGGCAGACAAGTTGTAAATAATAGAATTCATTACAAAAGTCCAGGACAGGGACTGGAGACATGGCTCATCTGTTTGAGAATTTGAATCCCAGAGGACCTAAGGGGCAATTAACAATTCTCTGTCACATCACATCCCAGTGAAATCCACTGCCCTCTGCTGGCCGCTGGCAGAATTGCATGAAAACGAATATGGGGAGGTGGGAGGGAGACAACAGGCATGTGGGGTAGCACCCACATAGAGGTAGGCATTCTGGGGAGAGAATAGGGATTTTATGGGATGAAACTGGAAAGGGACAGAATATTTGAAATATAGATAAAAATATCCACTACAAATTGCAAAAAAAGAAATAATTCAAAACTGTAAGACCTCCACCCAAAAGAAGCTATGATATATATCAAAATGAACTCAGCAAAACATCATTATCAATAACAACAAACAAACTAACAACAAAAATATTAAAAATGTTCATTCCTCTACAATTGGTGGAATTCATTAAATGTGCAGTCATAGTTGATGCTATATTTCAAGGAATCCATAGGCATCAAACTCTGTGTGTCCTGAACATTTTACATTCCCATACTGAATTGTTTTATTTCCTCTAATGTATTAGAGAAATACTTCTGTGTTTCTCCTTTGTTTGTCATTATAAAGGAAGCTAAATTTGTGAGTACAGGGATAAAGCAAGGATATTTTTCATCATGAAGGTGGGTTCCACAGAGCATGACACACCGTCTACATCAAGAGCACAATTTCCTGTGCAGCTCTGGCTGGCTGTGAACTGATGATGAAGCCTACGCTGCATGAGACTTGCAGAAAACCACTGTTGCCTTACACTTGTGCTGTTACAGGAGGAAGAACCACACACGACTCAGGACGGTCTTGTGAGTGAAGGGTTAAAGGTCACATTTTTATTTATAGACAAACATTAATTTATTCAAGAACATTTTAAATTGGGGAGTCAATGAGTTCAATGTATATAGCCTTAGGAATATTAATTAATTAATATTAATTAAGTACACTAAAGTTAACAAATGAATAACAAAACTTCAAACTTAAACAAATAAAACCAAATGCATAAAACAACCAAACTTCAAACTAAAAACCAAATAGAACAAGTAAATTAGTCAGCATTCAATTCCTGCTGATTTTTCAACATATAACTCCAGCCTGTTGCTGGCCTTGCAAACACAGCAGAACGGCAGGTAAGATGGTAAAATCTCTTCAAGAGGAATGTAGACGCCTCATTCAGGGTGGTTGGTTGTTGATGGACAAGTCGTCAAAGGGTTAAACGTGAGGCGTGTTCCATGCCACATCTCAAGGTCTTTCAAATTCAGCCCAAGATTGGAACGGTTACAAGGACTGAGATGCGGGAGGTGTTATCAATCTTTGCACCCTCAGTGCTCCTGGTGGACAGGTCTGTCTCTGAGAGCTGTAGTCCTGGTCTGGGCCATGGGCAAGCGTCTGCTGGAGTGTTCAGACCTAGGGGTGGAAAAGGCCTGGTGAGGACCTGCCATGTCACTTCTCCCATACACAGCAGCACAATTCAGCAGGATAATCCAGGATGATCTTTCATCTGAGGTCATTTTCTCATGCCCAAGAGAGAAGGGTAAGAGACCCCACAGGCCTGCATATTTTCCCAGCTTTTAAAACTGCTAAAACTTGAACAGTGAACAGCAGATAATTCCAATCGTCCATATATATTATATTTTAAAATCATGTAGCAGCGTCTCAATGTCAGATGAGGAGACATGTGAACAACCTAGAAAACAATAGGAAGGCCTTGGAGGCCTGGCCATCACTGAAATGAAGACTATCATTATTCCTCCAGTGCAGGAATATGCCTGGGGTCCACTTACAACCTCAATATCTGCAAAGACCCACAGAAACAATATCTCAAGAAGTACATGCACACTGAAGTGATATTATATTTGGCAAGAATATGCTGCATGGAAATCTTGCCAAGGGTAGGCATTGAACTCTAAAGGAGATACTCATGCAGAAAATAAACTATACCACTCCTTTGTTTATGGGTATCAAAAAACTCTTTGTGGGGAGACTTAAAGGCACTGGGCTCAGATAATACAAGAGAGCTCAGACTGGAGGGATCAGTACACCATAGCCAGAATCTCTATGGATCACATACCCTTCATGGATGGAATTTCTTTTAAAATGGACAGGAATAATATTCTGAGCTGCTCCTAGCTGACAGATGCTGATAACTATGATGAAAGTCACACACCCAATAAGACAGTTCATAAGTACAGGGAATCTACTTGGGTCCTCTCATCCTGTGCTTTCAAATCATCTCAGTGACACCGAAATGATGCCGCATCTTCCCAGCCAAGGCCTTTTGCTCAGTGAACAGTTTGTTCTGATTCAGGGCGTCCTACAGACTTTCCTACATTCTCTCCTCATCCTGGTCATTAGAAGATTATATTGTCCATGGAGACAGGCATGTATACAGAGACAGACAGACAGACAGACAGACAGACAGACAGACAGACAGACATACACACCTTTGAACTCACCCAAATATATTTGTTCACACATACAAGCAGAGTATTTTGCAGAATGTGCTTAGTTTCCCAGTTAATGGTAATAGAAAAGATCACCCAGTCTACTATTGTGGCATAAAAAAAAAAACCTGGAATGGGGTAAGTACACAGTGAGCATAGGCTAAAGACAGCTCAGCCAATAAAGTGTATTCCCCTGAAAATCAGAAATTAGAAATGTGACATCTAGGCCTGTTAGCCAAGACTGCTTAGCAAGGGCACAAGGCTGTGCACAGGAGGCTGATTTCAGGCAACAGAGCACTGGGTGGGGGCAGGTGAGGCTCTTCTGTCCTCTGCTCACTGTTTCCCAGTGCATGCAAAGTGAGCTGCATTTTTCAATATGAGGTCCCTTTAGGATACAGTACCTGACAGGGGAAACAAACTACCAGCACAAACAGCTAGGAAATCTCCACAACCACAATCCAAGGTAAAACTTGTAATGGGATGCTATCAGATATAATTCGAGTGAGATAAGGCTGACTGATTCAAAGTCAAATGCTGGCAGGTATAATCAAACTCAGCCACAGTCCATGGAAGGGCTGGACAACATTGTACCTTTTCACTTTCTGACTGGTGGACTTCTGGATAGTTTTGCTTCATGGCTGCTCTGAGGTGAACCACTACAACACTAATGTGCCACAGTTTCTCTGCTGACACCTACTTCTTGTTCTGGAATCGCTGTGTCAAAGGTTGAACTTTCACAAGAGTTGTGCATGGCTTCTCACAGGGCTACCCATTTGACACCTCTAGCAATGTCTGAGGGTCATCACTTTCTAAACCCACCTTACAGATGATTTTCACTCAGATCAAATGATTTTGAATAACAATGGTTAAGAGTGCCACAGACCCAACACAGGGTGAGTGCTGTGGACTATTTTGAGTCTAAGGTTCTGTCTGAGGCAAAGATGTGATTCCACCTCAGCATAACTCCTGGACATCTTCTGCCTGCAGATTCAACTCTAAGCAAATTAATCTTTCAATTAACAATTTCCAGAGCAAACTCCAAAGCCAATGTATATTCAATCAAGTTTAGGCCGATCTAGAAAGAAAGTGGTGGCAGGTAACGATTAACATAACCAGGATGTTGAGAAGACACAACAAGCACGTGACCTTCCAGTGTTACTGCACACCGAGAGCAAAGGAGGCAGAAGAGCCCTGAGTCAGCACTTTCCACACTCAGGTACATGGATTTCACACAGCAGCCTCTCCTCAAATCCCTGTACCCTATTCCTGAGATTTCTCCAAGTAATGTCAATGTTGATGAATAGTTTTCCCACTGTAATAATTTCAATAGTAATCAAAACCCCATTAAGAACAGTTTAAAAAAACTAATTGGAAAAATTGTGTTTCCTCTTCCTCTCTCTCTCTCTCTCTCTCTCTCTCTCTCTCTCTCATTCTCTCTCTCTTTATATATATATGTATATATATGTATATATATATACTTTTACATGCTTCTATGTGTGTACATATAGACTAATACAATATATATAAATATGTGTCTGTGTTCAGAAACTTGATGAGTTCACACACACACACACATATGCACGAACACACATATACACACACTTCTATATGTAAGCACCCATACCTCAAACACTTAAAACAAGCCACTCCCAATGTAACATATGTACCATAGCCATAACCATGTTCGCACATCTGTGCCCAATGACACAAACACACACACACACATACACACACACACAGAGTCAGAGAGAAATGGAGAGGGGGAGGGAGGGAAGGAGGGAGGGAGGGAGGGAGAGAGAGAGAGAGAGAGAGAGAGAGAGAGAGAGAGGACAGAAATCATAAGTGAGAAGCAGAAAAGAATGAGGAGGCCATCCTTCTGGAAGCACAGTTGTTGAATACAGATTAGGCAAAGGAAATGTGTCAGTGAGAGCGTAGACACTGCTCTCCATCCCTTATAGAGTAAACCTGTGTAGGGAATGCACTTCTTGGGCACACGAGGTTGAGAGAGTTGGAGAAAAATTTCCCTCTAACCCTCACATATCTCACACAAACCCTCACCCTGAGAGAAGTCTTTCTTACATCCCTGTTCATCCAGTCAGCTCCAGGACAGAAGCCACAGGAAAGAACACTAAAACACTAGAACAGGACTGACAAACCGCTTCTCAAGCTCCGTCACTATGAACCACCATTTGGAAAGGCAGAAGGGACCATTTTCAATGTACAGGGAAAAGGAGAGAAAGTCCACAAGCCCCATCATAATTGACAATGATAACCATTCTTTCAGCAAGTGAACTGAACTCTAATCAGTTCTGGGCACTACAAAGACGGCTACCACATGGCATCCCTCTAGCATGTAAGTGTGCAATGTGTGATCAACAGATCCCACTTAAGGAAATGCATTTTCTAGTTGAGCAGGAGGATTTGGTTGTCAATCCTCCAGTTTCTTGCATGAAGCTAGAATCACAGAAAGTTTTGTAAATGGGCAAAGAAATGAACAACTGGATGAGACCTAGGAGAGTGTCTGGATAAGTTGGAGAAGGTTAAATTGGTTTGACTTGGTTTCTGCTTAGATATCAGGAAAACCTGCCCTTGATGCTTCATTCATCCTACCTGAGGCTGCTTGTTACACGGATTTTCATACTGGCTTCCCCACAGAACCTTGTTGTTTCCTTAATGGATTCTTCCAGTGCAATCTGATCCCTTAGAAGCCCTTTGTACTCATTCCATGCTCTCTGGGCATTGTTCTTCAGCTCAAAACACTCAGTTAGGAGGGGGCAGAAGCTGCGGCTGAGACACAAAGAAAAAATGGTGAATCCCAGCCAGGCTCCAACTTCCTCCACTTCTCCAAGTCCATTCCTCCTTCTAGGGTCCTGATCAGAAGAGAGCCCCAGATTATAGTCCACGTCCACAGTAGCCATGGAGCATAACCTAGAGACAGGTCAAATGGAGAAAAGAGCAACATTCCAGAAGACTCAGGGCACTTCTCAAAAACCTGACACCATTGATTCAAGTTTTTCCTAGAAGTGGACTTAATCGTTATGTGTGCTTATATGTCCATTTTATTAGAATGTCCCTTGGAGGCCAATCTTTCTATGTGTCCTGTGTGTGTGTGTGTGTGTGTGTGTGTGTGTGTGTGTGTGTGTGTGTGTGTGTCCTGTCAGAGCCCCAGAGCATCAGGATTGATTGATGACTCCATCATTGTGCACACATTTTCTATGTACAGGATCCCTATTTGGGAAGGACAATGACTGATGAATCTCACAGTCTCTTTCCATTTGTTCAAACTATCTACAAGCGGTAAAAATCCTAGAGCCTTCCTTAGAGACAGGCTTCCTGGTCTGCTTCAAACACTATAAAGCCTGATCCTCACTTTACTTCAAAGATAAGAATGGGCTGACACATGCTGTGCCTAGTGCTGGGGTCACAACCTTGTAAGTTACTCACCAGTACCAGTCATTTTCCAGTGTAAGGTTTTTACATTTGACCAAAGCGGTATTGATCTGCTCGCTCATTTTCTTCATGTCGGTCATCACTTCCTCGTGCTGCATCATGAGCATCTCGGACTCAAACTTGTTCCTGTGGCAGGGCGTGGTCCAAGGATCAAATAACATTATGAATGAAGGATTCAAGAATTACATGAATTCAGACTGAATCCTGAACTACCCCAGCCTAGGACATGCCACGCCCTTACTCCTTGGTACTGGGTGCATTTGGTATTTATTCAGTTTATTATTATGAACACAGGGACAGCAGTGCCAGGAAACAAAAGCAGGGAGCTGATTTGCTTGAGCTCCCTGAGAGGGTT
Source organism: Rattus norvegicus (assembly GCF_021556685.1). NCBI lineage: Eukaryota > Metazoa > Chordata > Mammalia > Rodentia > Muridae > Rattus > Rattus norvegicus. The sequence continues at coordinate 21,280,631 of NC_141548.1, read as the reverse complement.
TGAAGGAATAGACTAGCTTGCCAAGAACTTTCGAGCGTCCTGTGCCACCATCCAGGCTCCAACTTAAACCCATGAAGACTATTCTCCTGTTCTTAAGTAACAATTCTCAATCATAGAATCTATTGCTACATGAAAACCCAAAGGAACATGGACAGTATTTACAGGGAAAAGAATTTATAGCACACACCAGGAGATTCCCATGTGTGTCCACCTGAGCAGATGTGAAATGTTGTACTGTTCAAAGTGAGGCTCTCACCCACATCATTATCATGCCATGGAAATTGACACAGGATAATTCTCAGGCCAAATCAGAACACAGAATACCCAGATCTTAAGTTATACACACAAACGCACTCACACATGCATACACACACACAAACTCACACAAAACACTCTCTCTCTCTCTCTCTCTCTCTCTCTCTCTCTCTCTCTCTTTCATACAATTAGAATGCCAAATAAATACAAGAATGTGGCATTATCTCAAAATACAATGAATAAAATCAGAGAACAACAATGATACCCTGTTGACAGTCCAGTCACACACTGTGAGGCAGCAAGAGGGATTAGGCCCCTCCAGCTCTTCACAGGACCTATTGAACCCAAAGCACCTCCACGTCAATTGCAACAATGATTGCTCATAATCAGAGCACCTAGAAATTCCCACAACCCAACACCTGTCCAGGCTACTTAAACCACACAATGAGAGCTCACACACTACTACCCTCATTCCCAGACTGTAATTCAGGCCACAGGCTATGATTTACGTTTGTAGGAATCAAAATAGCCTGTGCCACCACCATCTCATTCCCATCTGATCTTCACATTCTGATGCAATCAGGAAAGTGATTTTGACCATGAGGACACCCTGGAGTTGTAGCCTACTGTGATGTGAGGAAATGTGGATTTAACAGAACTTGCACTGTGACTACCTGTCATTTAAATTCTTTCCAGGGTAATCGGCCAGGATTCTCCTGAGTTCATCTCTCTCCTTCTGCACCTTGTGGAGAGCAATTTTGAGGTTCTCCAAACGCTTCATTCTCTCCTCTTCAACAGGTGTCGTGGAGGGTTGGGATGATGCTTTCTGATCAGACTCTGTAGGTAGATAAACACCAGTAAACAGGCATATATGTGGACATAGTGTCAAGAAAAACTATGCTTACTCTAAAACAGAAGTCTGAGGATGAACAGTCTACAGATACAGTGACTCCCTGACAGAGCAAGAAAGCGATCTTTAAGCTGAACTCAGCTCAGTCCCTGTTCCCCACCATCATAGACATATGGTGACATATGCCATCATAGATATAGACCACACCTCCTACAGCCATTCTTCTGCACTCAAATTCTAAAGCTGGCCTAAACAAGAAGAATTGGAGGACCTTCTCAGCTAATGTCTGATGTGAGGCCGGTAAGTCCTTGAGTCCAAACTGCTTAACATCTTGAATCCCTAGTCACGTGTGTTCAAGGACAAAGTAACTGAGACCTTGATATATGACCAGGAGAGTATCCCTCTTGGCATCAATGACCCACATAATCTACAGGACACTGCTGAGAGGAAGTGCTTCCACAGCCTATCCTGAGAGACACTTTGTTATTCTTACAGAGGCTCATCCTGGTATTCTTTGACACTGCCTATGACACTAAAGAGATCCAAGGAAAGCCCTTGACATATAACAGGTCTTGGTTCTCTGTCAAACTAATGATCAGAAATTGTTGAGTCTGGGTCAGCCATTTAGGAAGACTGAGGCTCTAAATCATACGTCATACTCCTGGAAGGACCAGCTCAAGCCAACCTCCTCCAGGAAGCTCCCCTTGCCCTGCCCAGTACTCACTTGACCTCCTCAAGGACCTTTCCATTCGTCTTGTTCTCCAACGTGATAGAAGGCTGGCCTCCCTCTGCCTTGGTCTTGTCTCTGCATAGATATGATTGTCCCTCCGAAAGAGACTGAGGATCCTGGAGAACATGCCTCCTCGGGAACCCATTAGGAAATGAAGGGAAATGGCTCAGGCAGTTGGTGTCACCACAACACTGGTGACATCACAGAACATTCTAGTGTCTCCTGGATACAAGAGAATTTCGAGGGAAGACACCACCGGTGATATCACTGGGAAATGCCATAGCTTACTTGCTAACTACCTCTACCCAGACTGACCAGGTTCTGCAGTGGCTTTTCCAAGGACTCACTTTTGAGCTAGGGAACACCCATTCGCACACTCTCCTTCCACAACTTCAAAGTTCTCACTGCTTCATTACAGCTCAGTTCTGAGGACAGGGAGAGTTGGTTAAAGCCTTGATTTGGATAGAACATCTTTGTTAACAGCCAAAAATCTAAAGACCCTGGGTGAGGGAGATTCTTCTCCCTGAAATGTATACCCCAGGGTCCATGGATGTCACATATAGTCCAATTTCCACAGTTTTTACTGTTCCCAGGAGGCCAATATTTGTTCCTACACCTTTAATGTATGCAAGTTGGAGTACATTGTTTCATGGACTGTGCCTTGGGAGGGGGCATGGTTTCAATGTATTCACCCATGTTTTTTCCTGAAATCCCTGTCTTACAATCCCATTTTGTGCAATGAAAACTCCTGTTTCCTGAAAACATAGGTGCTCAGGTATAGGGCAAACATCAAACTGTAAACTTTCTGTCCATTCTTAAAAGTTAAAATCGCCAAAAATGAGGGAACTGAAACGCAAGCGAGAGCCATGGAGGGGCAGAATGCAGAGGTGCTGCTGGCCAAGAATGAGCAGGAAGAAGCAGAGAAGCTGTAGCACATCATGGTGTACAGGGAGCTAGAACTGGAGTTCTACCTGGGCAACCTGCTGGCTTCTGACAGCAACCCCTCGATGGTGCTGTGCCAGACCAGGGCCTTGCTGGAGGCCGAGCTGTGTGCCCTGGAGTGGGAAAACCCAGAACATCTCATCAACCAGCTGTGGAAGCTGCTGACCAAGGCATGGAGGAGGCGGTGGTAGTGTGCTTGCAGGAGCCTGTCACAGGCCTTCCCCGCAGGAAGCCACTGCCTGGCCAAGAGCTCTCCCTTGCTGGTAGCAGTAGTGAGCAGAGCTTTAAGGGCATCCATCCCAAAAAGAGGACCAACCTCATTTGGGATGAGGTAATGGTCAGTAGTGGTCCCTTGTGGCTACAAGCCCTCCCTGGATGACACTGACTCTGGTTTGCCTGAAGCCTCAGAGATAGTATTAACTTAACATATGTATGTATGTATGTATGTATGTATGTATGTATGTATGTATGTATGTGGGTGTGTGTATGTATTCATGTATGTGTGTATGTGTGTATGTATGTATGTATGTATGTATGTATGTATGTATGTACGTAAATATGGCAAAACTCAAAAAGCCAAACTAGGAATGAAGGAAAAATAAATTGAGAGTATGACACAGTTGAAAAAAGTTCTTGGTTTTGGTTTAACTTGTGTTTCTATGTTTAATGTAAAGAAGAATCTTTCTTCTTGTCTGAGTAGGTGTACCTTTTGTGTCCTACTGTCAGAAGGTGTGCTATGGTATTTGCTAGAGAATTTAATAAAGCGCAAGATGAATCCATAAATGTAATTTTATAAGGTTTTCAAAGAATGATGTTTTTTATGTAAAAGAAAAGCATCTGATATTGTTTCTATGAGCAAAGAATTGGCATCAATATTTCAATCTCTAGCTATGCAAGTGTAGATTTTCCAAAGTAGGTCTTAATATTACCTAAACAAAATTTCCTAGGCTTATCCAAGAGCTTAGAATTCCTGTTTGTTTTACATGAAATGCTGATAAACTGCTCTGACGATAGCCATGTCCAGTTACAGTCCACTGGGCAGGGATCCTCACTGGTTGATCAGTAAAGTATTAAATCCCTGTCACAGACCTCATGCACAGCAGTTGGCTGGGTGCACTTTGCTCCTTGTCCACTAGAGGGAGACAAGCCTGAATGGTTTAATGTAAATGGAGATTCTCAGTAGCAATGGGCTCCTGCAGTGCTAAGATGTCCCCAGCAGAGCAAACCTGTCTGAAGAACTTCTCAGGGAGCAGGTGTTTCCTTAAAGCACTGAAAGGGGGTGCACAGGACACCTGAAAACTGACAGCACGTTCAAAGACAGTGCACAGAAGAAGGAACACATATCCTTGAGAAATGTAGAAAACCATGCAGCCTAATCACAGACATACAGACGCTGAATTAAATGATGGACGGCCAAGCAAAACTCTGTGACTTACAGGGAGGTTATTGAGATGTAAATATTCACGATCCTCTGGGAAGTTTGTCAATTTCTACATCCTTCCTGGATAACAGCCTTGCTACAGATACACTAAGAGCCTAAAAAGTCCTAGGGTGCCAGCATTTCCAACCTGAAATTCCATCCCAAAAGAAGAACTAGCGATGTTGTCAAAATTACATTTTAAATAATGGTAGCCTTACATTAAGTAGAAGAAAAGAAAGAAATGAAAGATAGTACCAGGATAAGGACTAAACAAACAAATTCAAACACACATTTATATACAAACTACTTACAGATGGGAATAATAAATATGTCTACAAAGATAATGTCTTGCAAAAATAAATCAAAAGCATGAATCACAGTTGCTCTTGTCCATAATTCTTTATGTTTTCCAAGATTTGAGAGAATAAGTATTCCTTTTACAAGAAAGTTCATTTGAAAAAGTGTCTAGAAGTAAACTGAGAAAATAGGAAGAAAAGGCAACCAGGGTGAGCTTTGGGTCTGAGGCATCAGAATGTGCAGAGGCAGGCAGACATGAATGAGGACAGCAGGCTTAGGAGCTTCATCTTGTCCCAAGTGTGGATTCATGACCCAAACCTCACAGAGAAGGTGCTGCAAGAGTGGCAGTTTTCACACTGGGGAGTAATGGGTGGGTCAGCAATAGGAGCTAGAGTACTGGCAGGCCCTGCCTTTTTATAACTGGGGGCTTTTAAATGAGGGCGGTTTGATAGATGGAGTTGGGGGCTCACACTGGGATGTGGACTCTGACCAGGGAGGGCAGGGGCAACAGGGTGCATGAGAGCATGTGTTACACCTGATACAGTGCTGCAGTCTTTGTACTGGACAAGGTCAGGAAGTAATGAATCTGTAAACAGCCTGGCCCTGGTTTTTCATGCCTTGAAACCAACCGAATCGGAGGGAGGGTTATTTTATGATTTATGTACTTGCAAGGGGACATAGAGACTCTATGTGCAGGGGCAGAGAAGCTTAGTTGAAAGACTCCCCTCAAAGATAAAAAGGAGTCAAAGGCTCTGTCCTCTAAATGTGAACAAAAACTAGTGTTAGGCACAGCAGAATTCAAACCACTAAGGGTAATGATTGAATTCAACTATGTGGCTATAGGATAGTACCAGGAGTAAATCCATCACAGCATGGTGGTTTTTGAACAAGCACCATGGCCATCAGAATACAAAGGGAAAGGCACAGAATCATGGGAAATCAAAGTGGTAATACCATGACACATGGCAGAAAGATTCAGGCAAGATAGAGCTGGATTCAGGTAGCAGGGGAAAAGGAGATAAGTACACAGTGGCTTAGGAAGCAGAGCTAATGGGATCTACCATGTGACTCATGGGAACCACCATGTGACTCATGGGATCTACCATGTGACTCATGGCATCTACCACGTGACTCATGGGATCCACCATGTCATTGGGGGCTGTGTACTTTAAGTTCCATTGCAGTTGACCACTTTTTGTCTCTGAGTGTCTGTGTTCCCATAAAATGCTTATGAATGGAGAAGCATGGTGAAAGAGTGTCTCTTCCCCTAAATTTCCAGTTTTCCTGGACAATAGCTTATGACTCCTGGCTGAGATTCCTGTGGATGTTCAGGAGCTTAAGTGACAGTTGATTGGCTTTGTCACTTCTCTGTTGCTGTGATTAAATATGTGTACAAAAGCAACAGTTAAGGGAGAGAAGTTTGTTTTGTTTTATAGTTGCAAGATGCACCACAGTGGAAAGTCAGGACAGCAGGAGCCTGAGAGCTGTTGTACTGACTGCAGGCAGAGAGCAGAGGAAGATGCTGGTCTTCAGATCACTTCATCCCTCTTATCCAGTCCACTGTCCCAGTTAACCACAGAGGGTGTGTCTTCACACTTCAATCAGTCTAATCAGAAGAGTTCTGCACAGCATGTCCCGAGGCTAACCTACATCTAGTAATGCCTTATATAATAGAGCTAATAATCAAATGATCTTCCACTTAGGTGCCTAGAGCTGTGTCTCCAGGGAGATTCCAGGTGCTGTCAAGTTGATGATCAACAAACACTAACCACCATGCAAACTATGAAGACGAGTTCTTCATTTAGACTCAAGCCTTCTTGCCATGTACTCCTAGAAGTTCAGGAAAGTAGAAATTCCATAAATATCAAAACCTGAATAACCTCCTCACTTACCAGTCAGGCATGCTAGACCAACACTTCTGAAACTGTGACCTGGACAAGCACCAGTAGCTTCATTACCTGAGAATTATCAGAAATGCACATTTTAACCCTACTAAGTCTGTTCTCTGGATGAAGCCAATCACCTCCTCTCATTGGACTGCCTGGAATGGATGCTTTCTCTTCCCAGAATGGCCTCCAGGTGCAGCAAAGCTAAGTTCACAGCTAATTGCACTTGGGTGTTTGGGGAGTCCTTTTCTTGCCCTTCAAAATTACCTGACTTAGTAAAAAGAATCAGTAGGCGCCATCTGTTATTGACAAGGTGACCAATCCAGTCTTGAGAAAAGCAAGATTTAGAAATCACTTTAGTCTTGAAAATCAGTACTATGCAGGTAGCTAGGTCTTACCATGCCCTGACAAAGAATCTACAAAATTCAAAAAGCTTGGTTTTTGTTGTTATTCCTATTACCAGAATGCTAAAACTGAGAAGGACTAAACAGGTGACCCAGGTGACATATAGAACAACATATTTAATTGGGGACTTTCAATTTCAGAGTTTTAGAGCAAGAAGATGTGGGATGAACAGCTGAGAGTTCCAGTGTTGATGAAGAAGTAGAAGAAACAAATGCTACCTGGGAATGGTGGGGGCCTTTGACGCCTCAAAATCCACTCCCACTAACTCACCTCCATCTTGAGTCCAGACCTTAAAGCTCTGGTGGTCTGGGAGTCCCCTGGAGCTGGAAAGAATGTAAAGGTCAAGAACTCCGATTGTTGTACAACCTGAGATGTTCCAGAGCCTCATGAATTCCCTTTGATGGTTTGCTGCCCAACACTTCTGAAGAATCTGACACCTCCACTCCACAAAAGGAACAAAGAAGGGCAAAAGGTGAGCTATGCTACAGGCATTCAAATGTTAAGAATGCTCTCCCTAAGGACTGGAGGAGAGCTAGCTGTCCCACACTGGAGCAATGCTCACAGCTGACTGCAGTTCAGAAACTGGAGATGATTGTCCCTGTGTTGCTGTGCAGAAAGGACTGGAACAGTAGCAAAGACAGTGGCTGCGCCCATTTCATTGGTGCTTTAGAGCAAGACACCTTCCGGAGAGGTTTCCAACTGAAAAAGTTCAAATGCTACCTCTGAGCCTTAAAATTTTATAGCTTAGGTAGAGTCAGATTTTTCTTGTTATTTTCAAATGAAGTTTTGAAGGTTTTCAAGTTGTTCCTCTAGAGGGAGCCCCAGGGCTTGAATATTCTGACAGTAAACCTCCCCAGGCATCTCCCCAGGGGTCAAGGTTTAATATGGGAACAGTTAGTGATTTTTACACAGCTCTTTTTGTTTGTGTGAGTGAGCTGTCCCTTGTCCACAACAGCTTTTTGTTTTCCTCAATGAGGAGAGTTGCTCATTTGTGAGCCATCATTAACTCAAAGTGAAATGCTTAAAAATATTTATCCTGTTAGAATAGGATGCATCTTTTTAACGACTCATTAAAAAATTAAAACAACAAAAACAAAACTCTGGCTTTTGAGATGTGTTATACTAATTCACATTGTTTACCTAGCTATAGTGCTACATAAACACTACTTAAAAGGAAAAATAAACTTGGTTTACATAAAAACAAAAAACAAAAAACAAAAACAACAAAAGGTTTCAGAGCTGCAGAGGAACAGCCTTGAAGGATGCTACTGACATGGAGACTCCAGGCTCAGCCTCAGCCCATGAAGAAGAGAACAAAACACAGAAATCTTCCTGTTCCTGCTAGCGCTGTGGCAGCCCACACCTGCCCTCCTGATGCTTGGGGAACTGAGACAGCAGAGCTGGAGTTTGAGGCTACAAAGGGAGGCCCTGTGCTTTCTCATTACCAAGCCTAGTACAGCACAACACAGCACAACTGTGAAATGGGTCTCTCCCGCTCTTGCAGTGGCAAAGGGAAATGGGATGCAGCTTTGGACAGTTCTCAGTTCCACCTGAGTCTCCCCTCTCCAGCTCTGAGCCCAGTCTCCCAGTTTGTTGGATGTGAATTCTATGATCCCAAATTCATGTGCAAAATCTTTTTCCTATAATTCAGCTTTTCATCAAAGACACTAAGACCCAGAAGCTAAACAAAAAGCCACAGCTTCTCAAGAACTTTTTACTTCTTTCATTTTCAAGGGCCCAGGCCACCATCAAGGAGACTAAAGCTGGGGTGGGAAGAGCATGAGAAAGACTCAGAGGTATTGGGCCTGTACTGGGAAGAGCTTTTCAGATAGCCCTGGAATGCTCTGAACTCACAGGCAGGGGATTTAAAAGTGGGACTCTTTATCCTGGTATCTAGATGTGGAAATGGCACTGGCAAGTCCTATTCGGGGATGGCTTGCCCAGGAAGCTTGGCTCAGTGGAGTGTAGAATGAATGCCAACATTAACAATATTCTCTTCCAAGTGCAAATGTCTGCATCAAGTTCTCAAAAAATCCTTTTGTGGTCCATTTGTAAACAAAAGACAGAAGTGAGCAGGGGCCAAGAACAGATGATATGAAAAACCTTTAATTATGTAATCCATTAATTAATCCATTGTCGTATTCTGTGCGCATATGTATATATGTGTTACTGTGCATATATGGAGGTCAGAGGACAATGAGTGAGGAGGTCCTCCTCCTACCACATGGGTTTTAGTGATAGAACTTGGATCCTCATGGTTGATGACATGTTCCTTATCCCCATTTCAAAAGTTACATTTATTATTTGTGTGTTGTGGGCAGTAGTTGTGTGTATACATGTTGTAGAAATTATTTAATCCCAACCTGGGGTTTCTCCCCTGCCTCTGACCACTTAGTTCCCAGGTAAAAGACACCCAAAAGCTTTATGCTTACATTAAGCCTTAATCAGCAAAGGACCTGGGCAGATATGGATCCTCTGGCTGTTATGTCTGTTTCCCAGCTAATAATCCCACTGTATAACTTGCTGTGTTTTGTCTGGGCTTCTCTTAACTCCAATTAGCCAACCACCTGACCCATGGTGGCTTCCTCCCCCCTTCACCTTCTTTCCCACTTGTGGTTCTTCTCTGATGCGGGAAGTCCTGGGAGGCTAAACCCTGCCTGTGCCCAGCTGTTGACTGTTGGCATCTTTATTCACCTACCAGAAATAATTTGAGGACACAAGTTTACATAGTATCACTTGGGTAAACATGTAGACTCTCCTGTCTCTGGGATAATCAGGCTGTGGAGGCCTGCAGTTATCATTACATTACAGAGCAATAGACCAAACCAAAGCATGGAGGTCAGGACCATCTGGTAGGAGTCAGGTTTCTGTGTAGGTCCCAGGAATTGAACTGATTACGTCAGGCTTGGCCACATAAGAACCTTTACCCATTGAGCTATCTTCCTGGCTCATGAAAAGCCTTTTACAGGCTAGTGTGGTCCCGTGGCTCTGCATGTGTGAGCTTGCATGTGTGCAGGCCAGAGGACAACCTTGGGGTTTACTCTACAGGTGCTGTCCACCATTTTTATAAAACGGGAGTTTTCATTGACTTGGAATAGGACAGCTCAGCTGGGCTGGCTGGCTAGGGAGGACATGGAGTCTCTGTCTCCCCAGCAAAGGTGTGTGCCACCAAACCAGGTTCATTTTTGATGGTATTTTAATTGGTTTCTTTTGTTTGGACTGAAGTTTATCATCTGAGTTTCTGACTCCATGGCTTCCCATGTGAGCAGGAGAGGACATGAAATGTCTGACTGATGTGTCTACTGCATATGACTGTCCTTGAGTCTAGTATAAAAGTGAACCAGAATGTTGCTTTTTGGCTTAGTCTTGCTTGGTCACACTCAAGGTTTAAGAGGAACTTCTTGAAGGTTTAGCTACACAACAAGGGTTGTATAATTCTATAAGTCCCTGATTCTTACATCTGAGATTACTAAGAATTTACCTCCTTTCACTTTTCCTGTTTTAGGCACAGTCTGAATTATGTACCTGAAATGTGGAATAAATTACTAATACTAAAATTGTTAAGTGTTTTTAAGTTAATTAGGGCACAGGCAAAGCTATTGGAAAAGACTGGATTGGCTGCAAATATTGAGACTTTTCCCTTGCCTGTGATAGCCCAAAATTAGGCAGCCAATCCACAGAGGGCAGAATTTCTTTGGCTATTCGGGGCCACAGGTCCCTCTGTCTGCTGAGCCATTCTCTAGGGTTTAGGGTTGACACTATTTTACTGTACTGTAGAGAAGTGTCATGAGGCGACTGCTCCTAGCTTGCCAGCGGCAGGGCACCCTAGGATGGTTCGCTCACTCTCACCACACTGAGATACAGAGGAGGAAAATGTCCTCAAGCAAAGGATCCTGGTGCTATGTCTGCCAAGGGAGCTGCAAACCTGAGGACATGGACTTCATGGTCATTTTCTCATGAGAAAGTAACTTTCTTTATAGCTTAATTAGACAGCAGCACCTCGAACATGTCTAAGAGTGGATGGCTGACATGTTTCTCAGTCTGCAAGGAGGTTTGGGTCACTAAGATTCAAGATATGCTATGGCTAGGGAAACAGCTTCTGGAGAGAGCTAGAAACAGTGGGAAACTTTTATCCTGCTTTGTCTTTAAAAGAAGTTGAAACTGAATAAACTGTGCATTGGCTGACTGTGCTGTGTACCCTGTGTCCAGGTTAATACCTCCCTAACATGGGACCTCAATGTACCAGACTGTAGCAGTGAATTAATTAAACAGCTTTAGTGCAGTCATGGCACCTGCCCAAGAGTTCTCTGATTTTGAGAATGAAACACACACATACAGGCACACACACAATCAATGTCTGGACATTTCTAATCCTCCTGACAGCTACCATACACCTCCCTTCTACCCAGCATCCCAGGATTAACACCTTTTATATCTATGTTTTATCTTTGCTGCCTGTTACCTTCTGGGAAACACCCCATTCCCCCAATAGGGTCCTATTCCCTTCCACCTACATTGTAGGCTGCTTTCTCTCCTGTAGCTCTTACTCTGACCCTTCTAAGTCTGGATCATGGTGATTCCCTTCATCCTCCACTCCCTCCCAATCCCTTGCCCTGTCCTTCTGTCTTTCTGTCCAAACATTGGCAATGGCAACTCGGAGCCCTCAGGGACCCTCAGGTCTGGAAGTACAGCTTTTTGGGAGTCAAAATAAGACAATTATGAACACCGGATATTGATACTTTACACATACATTCTTTTTTTTTAAAGGAAAATTTGTTTGTATTGTTTATTTACATTTTGTATTTTTATACACAGTGTTAGGGGTCAGCATTTATTTTATCGGAGCTGGGGACCGAACCCAGGGCCTTGCGCTCGCTAGGCAAGCGCTCTACCGCTGAGCTAAATCCCCAACCCCACATACATTCTTGATATTGAATAAATCAACTATCTTTAAGAATATGGGAATTTGATCCTCAGTACTACGGAGGGTAAACATCATGAAGAAAATGGCAGACATTTTGCCTATGGACTCTGTTCATATGTTTCTGAACAAAACTTAGTCACATGCAAACTCTTGGTTTGAGAGGCACCTAGGAAATATAATTCATAGTTGCCAACTCTGTGCTTTATTGAAGATGTAGGAAATGGGAAGGGAAGCTAGAAAATAACAGTACAAACTCTCTCAAAATTCTCTGAGGCCTGTGGGTTTGTACTTCTAGGGTCCCTGGAGGCCTGCTCAAACCAGAGACCCAGGAGGCCCACCCAAAACAGAGACAGTACTACCTGACTCCCAGGAGACCAGCTGTTTCCCAGCTCACAGAGCTCTATATTCCTCCAATGAGGCTGGATCCAGTCAGAGACACTCATGACAGTTAACATCAGAGATAACCAGTTGGGGAGAGGCAAACCATAAACAACAGAACCCAATGCAAAATCTGCTGCTCACTCAGAGGACCTATAGGGCTCTTAGCAATCATCTATAACAGGATATCTCGTGCCCTCTTCTGGCCACTGAGAGAACTGCATGCAGAGAGACCACAGACAAAAGTCAGCCAAAGAACAATTCACCAATATAAATAAAAATGAATACATTTCTCTTTCAGAAAGGCATACAAATGTATGATCAAGGCAAACAGCACCGATAATGGGGACAGTCTGGCCCACGTCCCTTGACCCTTACACTAAACTGATCATACAGTTACACAGGTCGAACAATTAACATTCAGATTACAGTGAATATGTATCCCATTTGTCCTCATTGATCTGGATCACCTCATGCAGGATGATTTTACAAGACCCATTCATTGTCCTGAAAATTACATGCTTTCCCTTGTCCTTTTGTAGTTATTGATCAGCACTCCTGTCTGGAAATGCACCATGCTTTCTTTATGCACTCATCTCGTAAGGGACCACTTGGATATTTCCAAATTCTGAATATTATAAGAGAGCTTCACTGAACATGGTGGAGAAAGGGTGTCTATACTAGGATGAGTCTACATTAGGATATATGCCTTGGTGTTGTATCTTGAGGTTTACCCATTACCACCTTCCTGAAGAAACAGCATACTGGTTTCCAAAGTAGCTACAGAAATTTGCATTGCCACCAGGAGAATCTCAATGTTCCCCTTGCTCCATAAGCCAGTAGGAGTGAATTCTCTTATGTGTTACTATACTAAGTTATGAAAGGTATGAAAAAATATCTCAGAATAATTTTGATTGGCATTTCTGTAGTGTCCAAGGATAATAAATATTTAATATGAGTTTCTAAGTCATTTAAGTTTCTTCAACTGTATTATGCTTATGTATGTAGCCCATTTGAATTACGTTTTTTTAAATATAGTGTTTTAGTTTTTCAAATCTGTTTCAAATATGAGCCCATTAGTGAATGTGCACAGTGAAATAATGTTTAACAATTTCTGTAAATGGCCATTTAAAAAAAATCATTAATGACAAATTAGAAAATGCTCTCTCAATGAACTCACAGAATTGGCAGACAAGTTGTAAATAATAGAATTCATTACAAAAGTCCAGGACAGGGACTGGAGACATGGCTCATCTGTTTGAGAATTTGAATCCCAGAGGACCTAAGGGGCAATTAACAATTCTCTGTCACATCACATCCCAGTGAAATCCACTGCCCTCTGCTGGCCGCTGGCAGAATTGCATGAAAACGAATATGGGGAGGTGGGAGGGAGATGACAGGCATGTGGGGTAGCACCCACATAGAGGTAGGCATTCTGGGGAGAGAATAGGGATTGTATGGGATGAAACTGGAAAGGGACAGAATATTTGAAATATAGATAAAAATATCCACTACAAATTGCAAAAAAAGAAATAATTCAAAACTGTAAGACCTCTGCCCAAAAGAAGCTATGATATATATCAAAATGAACTCAGCAAAACATCATTATCAATAAAAGAAACAAACCAACAACAAAAATAGTAAAAATGTTCATTCCTCTACAATTGGTGGAATTCATTAAATGTTCAGTCATAGTTGATGCTATATTTCAAGGAATCCACAGGCATCAAACTCTGTGTGCCCTGAACATTTTATATTCCCTTACTGAATGTTTGTATTTCCTCTAATGTATTAGAGAAATACTTCTGTGTTTCTCCTTTGTTTGTCATTATGAAGGAAGCTAAATTTGTGAGCACAAGGATAAAGCAAGGATATTTTTCATCATGAAGGGGGGTTCCACAGAGTATGACACACTGTCTACATCAAGAGCACAGTTTCCTGTGCAGCTCTGGCTGGCTGTGAACTGATGATGAAGCCTACGCTGCAGGAAACTTGCAGAAAACCACTGTTGCCTTACACTTGGGCTGTTACAGGAGGAAGAACCACACACGACTAAGGACGGTCTTGTGAGTGAAGGGTTAAAGGTCACATTTTTATTTATAGACAAACATTAATTTATTCAAGAACATTTTAAATTGGGGAGTCAATGAGTTCAATGTATGTAGCCTAAGGAATATTGATTAATTAATATTAACTAAATACACTAAAGTTAACAAATGAATAACAAAACTTCAAACTTAAACAAATAAAACCAAATGCATAAAACCAAACTTCAAACTAAAAACCAAATATAACAAGTAAATTAGTCAGCATTCAATTCCTGCTGATTTTTCAACATATAACTCCAGCCTGTTGCTGGCCTTGGAAACACAGCAGAACGGCAGGTAAGATGGTAAAATCTCTTCAAGAGGAATGTAGACGCCTCATTCAGGGTGGTTGGTTGTTGATGGACAAGTCGTCAAAGGGTTAAACGTGAGGCGTGTTCCATGCCACATCTCAAGGTCTTTCAAATGCAGCCCAAGATTGGAACGGTTACAAGGACTGAGATGTGGGAGGAGTTGTCAATCTTTGCTCCCTCACTGCTCCTGGTGGACAGGTCTGTCTCTGAGAGCTGTAGTCCTGGTCTGGGCCATGGGCAAGCGTCTGCTGGAGTGTTCAGACCTAGGGGTGGAAAAGACCTGGTGAGGACCTGCCATGTCACTTCTCCCATACACAGCGCACAATTCAGCAGGATAATCCAGGATGATCTTTCATCTGAGGTCATTTTCTCATGCCCAAGACAGAAGGCTAAGAGATCCCACAGGCCTGCATATTTTCCCAGCTTTTAAAACTGCTAAAAATTGAACAGTAACAGCAGATAATTCCAAACGTCTATACATATTATATTTTAAAATCATTTAGCAATGTCTCAACGTCAGATGAGGAGAGATGTGACCAACCTAGAAAACAATAGGAAGGCCTTGGAGGCCTGTCCATCACTGAAATGAAGACTATCATTATTCCTCCAGTGCAGGAATATGCCTGGGGTCCAGTTAAAACCTCAATATCTGCAAAGACCCAGAGAAACAACATCTCAAGAAGTACATGCACACTGAAGTGATATTATATTTGGCAAGAATATCTGCATGGAAATCTTGCCAAGGGTAGGCATTGAACTCTAAAGGAAATACTCATGCAGAAAATAAACCACTCCTTTGTTTATGGGTATCGTAAAACTATTTGTGGGGAGACTTAAAGTCACTGGGCTCAGGTAATACAAGAGAGCTCAGACTGGAGGGATCAGTACACAATAGCCAGAGTCTCTATGGATCTCATACACTTCATGGATGAAATTTCTTTTAAAATCGACAGGAATAATATTCTGAGCTGCTCCTAGCTGACAGATGCTGAGAACTATGGAGAAAGTCACACACCCAATAAGACAGTTTATAAGCACAGGGAATCTACTTGGGTCCTCTCATCCTATGCTTTCAATCATCTCAGTGACACCGAAATGATGCTGCATCTTCTCAGACAAGGCCTTTTGCTCAGTGACCAGTTTGTTCTGATTCAGGACGTCCTGCAGACTTTCCTCCATTCTCTCCTCATCCTGGTCATTAGAAGATTATATTGTCCATGGAGACATGCATGTATACAGACACAGACAGACAGACACCAAGACATACACACTTTTGAACTCACCCAAATATATTTGTTCACACAGACAAGCAGAGTATTTTGAAGAATGTGGTTAGTTTCCCAGTTAATGATAATAGAAGGGATCACCCGGTCTACTATTGTGCATAAGAAAAAAAAAACCTGGAATGGGGTAAGTACACAGTGAGCATAGGCTAAAGACAGCTCAGCCAATAAAGTGTATTCCCCTGAAAATCAGAAATTAGAAATGTGACATCTAGTCCTGGTAGCCAAGCCTGCTTAGCAAGGTCACAAGGCCGAGCACAAGAGGCTGATTCAGGCAACAGAGCACTGGGTGGGGGCAGGTGAGCCTCTTCAGTCCTCTGCTCACTGTTTCCCAGTGCATGCAAAGTGAGCTGCATTTTTCAATATGAGGTCCATTTAGGATACAGTACCTGACAGGGGAGCCAAAATACCAGCACAAACAGCTAGGAAATCTCCATAACCACAATCCAAGGTAAAACTTGTAATGGGATGCTATCAGATATATTTCGAGTGAGATAAGGCTGACTGATTCAAAGTCAAATGCTGGCAGGTATAATCAAACTCAGCCACAGTCCTTGGAAGGGCTGGACAACATTGTACCTTTTCACTTTCTGACTGGTGGACTTCTGGATAATTTTGCTTCATGGCTGCTCTGAGGTGAACCACTACCACACTAATGTGCCACAGTTTCTCTGCTGACACCTACTTCTTGTTCTGGAATCGCTGTGTCAAAGGTTGAACTTGCACAAAAGTTGTGCATGGCTTCTCACAGGGCTACCCATTTGACACCTCCAGCAATGTCTGAGGGTCATCACTTTCTAAACCCTCCTTATAGGTGATTTTCACTCAGTCAAATGATTTTGAATAACAATAGTTAAGAGCGCCACAACCCAACACAGGGTGAGTGCTGTGGACTATTCTGAGCCTAAGTTTCTGTCTGAGGCAAAATGTGATTACACCTCAGCATAACTCCTGGACATCTTCTGCTTGCAGATTCAACTCTAAGCAAATTAATCTTTAAATTAACAAATTCCAGACCAAACTCCAAGCCAAGGTATATTCAACCAAGTTTAGGCGATTCTGGACAGAACGTGGTGGCAGGTAACGATTAACATAACCAGGATGTTGAGAAGACACAACAAGCACGTGACCTTCCAGTGTTACTGTACACCGAGAGCAAAGGAGGCAGAAGAGCCCTGAGTCAGCAGTTTCCACACTCAGGTACATGGATTTCACACAGCAGCCTCTCCTCACATCCCTGTACCCCATTCCTGAGATCTCTCCAAGTATTGTCAATGTTGATGAATAGTTTTCCCACTGTAATAATTTCAATAGTAATCAAAACCCCATTAAGAACAGTTTAAACCTAATTGGAAACATTGTGTTTCCTCTTCTTCTCTCTTTTACATTTCTATATGTGTACATATAGACTAATACAATATATATAAATATGTGTCTGTGTTCAGAAACTTGTTGTGTTCACACACACACACACATATGCACAAACACACATATACACACACTTCTATATGTAAGCACCCATACCTCAAACACTTAAAACAAGCAACTCCCAATGTAACATATGTACCATAGCCATAACCATGTTCACACATCTGTGCCCAATGACACAAACACACACACACACATACACACACACACAGAGTCAGAGAGAAATGGAGAGGGGGAGGGAGGGAAGGAGGGAGGGAGAGAGAGAGAGAGAGAGAGAGAGAGAGAGAGAGAGAGAGAGAGAACAGAAATCACAAGTGAGAAGCAGAAAAGAATGAGGAGGCCATCCTTCTGGAAGCACAGTTGTTGAATACAGATTAGGCAAAGGAAATGTGTCAAGTGAGAGCGTAGACACTGCTGTCCATCCCTTATAGAGTAAACCTGTGTAGGGAATGCACTTCTTGGGCACACTAGGTTGAGAGAGTTGGAGAAAAATTTCCCTCTAACCCTCACATATCTCACACGAACCCTCACCCTGAGAGAAGCCTTTCTTACATCCCTGTTCATCCAGTCAGCTCCAGGACAGAAGCCACAGGAAAGAACACTAAAACACTGACATAGAACAGGACTGACACACTGCTTCTCAAGCTCTGTCACTGTAAACCATGATTTGGACAGGCAGAAGGGACCATTTTCAATGTACGGGGAAAAGGAGAGAAAGTCCACAAGCCCCATCAAACTGACAATGAGAGCCATTCTTTTGGCAATTGAACGGAACTCTAATCAGTTCTGTGCACTACACAGACGGCTACCACATGGCATCCCTCTAGCATAATGGCATGTAAGTGTGCAATGTGTGATCAACAGATCCCCCTTAAGGAAATGCATTTTCTAGTTGAGCAGGAGGACTTGGTTGTCAATCCTCCAGTTTCTTGCATGAAGCTAGGATCACAGAAAGTTTTGTAAATGGGCAAAGAAATGAACAACTGGATGAGACCTAGGAGAGTGTCTGGATAAGTTAGAGAAAGATTAAATTGGTTTGACTTGGTTTCTGCTTAGATATCAGGAAAACCTGCCCTTGATGTTTCATTCATCCTACCTGAGGCTGCTTGTTACATGGATTTTCATACTGGCTTCCCCACAGAACCTTGTTGTTTCCTTAATGGATTCTTCCAGTGCAATCTGATCCCTTAGAAGCCCTTTGTACTCATTCCATGCTCTCTGGGCATTGTTCTTCAGCTCAAAACACTCAGTTAGGAGGGGGCAGAAGCTGCGGCTGAGACACAAAGAAAAAATGGTGAATCCCAGCCAGTCTCCAACTTCCTCCCACTTCTCCAAGTCCATTCCTCCTTCTAGGATCCTGATCTGAAGAGAGCCCCAGATTATAGTCCACGTCCACAGTAGCCATGGAGCATAACCTAGAGACAGGTCAAATGGAGAAAAGAGCAACATTCCAGAAGACTCAGGGCACTTCTCAAAAACCTGACACCATTGATTCAAGTTTTTCCCAGAAGAGGACTTAATCATTATGTGTGCTTATATGTCCTTTTTATTAGAATGTCCCTTGGAGGCCAATATTTCTGTGTCCTGTATGTCTTAGAGCCTTCCTTAGAGACAGGCTTCCTGGTCTGCTTCAAACACTATAAAGCCTGATCCTCACTTTATTTCAAAGATAAGAATGGGCTGACATATGCTTGCCTAGTGCTGGGGTCACAACCTTGTAAGTTACTCACCAGTACCAGTCATTTTCCAGTGTAAGGTTTTTACATTTGACCAAAGCGGTATTGATCTGCTCGCTCATTTTCTTCATGTCAGTCATCACTTCCTCGTGCTGCATCATGAGCATCTCGGACTCAAACTTGTTCCTGTGGCAGGGCGTGGTCCAAGGATCAAATAACATTATGAATGAAGGATACAAGAATTATATGAATTTAGACTGAATCCTGAACTACCCCAGCCTAGGACATGCCACACCCTTGCTCCTTGGTACTGGGTCCATTTGGTATTTATTAAATTTATTATTATGGCCGCGGGGACAGCAGTGCCAGGAAACAAAAGCAGGGAGCTGATTTGATTGAGCTCCCTGACAGGGTTTGAAGGAATAGACTAGCTTGCCAAGAACATTCGAGGGTCCTGTGCCACCATCCAGGCTCCAACTTAAACCCATGAAGCCTATTCTCCTGTTCTTAGGTAACAATTCTCAATCATAGAATCTATTGCTACATGAAAACCCAAAGGAACATGGACAGTATTTACAGGGAAAAGAATTTATAACACACACCAGGAGATTCCCATGTGTGTCCACCTGACCAGATGTGAAATGTTGTACTGTTCAAAGTGAGGCTCTCAGCCACATCATTATCATGCCATGGAAATTGACACAGGATAATTCTCAGGCCAAATCAGAACACAGAATACCCAGATCTTAAGTTATACACACAAATGCACTCACACATGCATACACACACACAAACTCACACAAAACTCTCTCTCTCTCTCTCTCTCTAACTCTCTCTCTCTCATACAATTAGAATGCCAAATAAATACAAGAATGTGGCATTATCTCAAAATACAATCAATAAAATCAGAGAAAAGCAATGATCCCCTGTTGACAGTGCAGTCACACACTGTGAGGCAGCAAGAGGGATTAGGTCCCTCCAGCTCTTCACAGGACCTATTGAACCCAAAGCACCTCCACGTCAATTACAACAATGATTGGTCATATCAGAGCACCTAGAAATTCCCACAACCCAACATCTGTCCAGGCTACTTAAACCACACACTGAGAGCTCACACACTACTACCCTCATTCCCAGTATGTAATTGAGGCCACAGGCTATGATTTACGTTTGTAGGAATTAAAATAGCCTGTGCCACCATCTCATTCCCATCTGATCTTCACATTCTGATGCAATCAGGAAAGTGATTTTGACCATGAGCCCACCCTGGAGTTGTAGCCTACTGTGATGTGAGGAAATGTGGATTTAACAGAACTTGCACTGTGACTACCTGTCATTTAAATTCTTTCCTGGGTAATCCGCCAGGATTCTCCTGAGTTCATCTCTCTCCTTTTGCATCTTGTGGAGGG
The DNA here is from genome assembly GCF_021556685.1 of Rattus norvegicus. NCBI lineage: Eukaryota > Metazoa > Chordata > Mammalia > Rodentia > Muridae > Rattus > Rattus norvegicus. The sequence goes on along the minus strand of NC_141548.1, from coordinate 21,260,350 downwards.
CAATTTTGAGGTTCTCCAAACGCTTCATTCTCTCCTCCTCAACAGGTGTCGTGGAGGGTTGGGATGATGCCTTCTGATCAGACTCTGTAGGTAGATAAACACCAGTAAACAGGCATATATGTGGACATAGTGTCAAGAAAAACTATGCTTAGTCTAAAACAGAATCTGAGGATGAACATTTCTACAGATAGAGTGAATCCCTGATGGAGCAAGAAAGCTATCTTTAAGCTGCACTCAGCTCAGTCCCTGTTCCCCACCATCGTAGCCATATGGTGACATATGCCGTCATAGATATAGACCACACCTCCTACAGCCATTCTTCTGCACTGAAATTCTAAAGCTGGCCTAAAGAAGAAGAATTCGAGGACCTTCTAAGCTAATGTATGATGTGAGGCAGGTAAGTCCTTGAGTCCAAACTGTTTAACATCTTGAATCCCTAGTCACGTGTGTTCAAGTACAAAGTAACTGAGACCATGATATATGACCAGGAGAGTATCCCTCTTGGCATCAATTACCCACGTAGTCTACAGGACACAGCTGAGAATGAAGTGCTTCAACAGCCTATCCTGAGAGAGACACTTTGTTATTCTTACAGACACTCATCCTGGTATTCTTTGACACTGCCCATGACACTAAAGAGATCCAAGGAAAGCCCCTTGACATATAACAGTTCTTGGTTCTCTGTCAAACTAATGATCAGAAATTGTTGTGTCTGGGTCCTCCATTTAGGAAAACTGAGGCTCAAAATCATACATCCTACTCCTGGAAGGACCAGCTCAAGCCAACCTCCTCCAGGAAGCTCCCCTTGCCCTGCCCAGTACTCACTTGACCTCCTCAAGGACCTTTCCATTCGTCTTGTTCTCCAACGTGATAGAAGGCTGGCCTCCCTCTGCCTTGGTCTGGTCTCTGCATGGATATGATTGTCCCTCCAAAAGAGACTGAGGATCCTGGAGAACATGCCTCCTCGGGAACCCATTAGGAAATGAACGGAAATCGCTCAGGCAGTTGGTGTCACCACAACACTGGTGACATCACAGAAGATTCTAGTGTCTCCTGGATACAAGAGAATTTCCAGGGAAGACACTACCGGTGATGTTACTGGGAAATGCCATAGCTTACTTGCTAACTACCTCCACCCAGACTGACCAGGTTCTTCAGTGACTTTCCCAGAGACTCACTTTTGAGCAAGGGAACATCCATTCGCACACTCTCCTTCCAGAGCTTCAGAGTTCTCACTGCTTCATTACAACTCAGTTGCTGAGGAGAGGGAGAGTTGTATCAGGCCTTGAAACGGATAGAACATATTTGTTAATAGCCAAAGATCTAAAGACCTTGGATGATGAATATTCTTCTTCCTGAAATGTATAAACCCAGGGTCCAGGGTCCATGTGTGTGACATATAATCCAATTCCCACAGTTTACACTGTTCCCTAGAGGCCAATATTTCTTTTCCTATACATTTAAATGTATGCAAGTTGGAGTACATTGTTTCATGGAGTGTGCCATGGGAGGGGGCATGGTTTCAATATATTCACCCATGTTTTTTCCTGAAATCTCTGTCTTACATTCCCATTTTGTGCAATGGAACCTCACTTTTCCTGGCAACATAGGTGCTCACATCTAGGGCAAACATCAAATTGTAAACTTTCTCTCCATTCTTAAAAGTTAAAATCCCCAAAAGTCAGGGATCTGAGACCCAAGCGAGAGCCATGGAGGGGCAGAATGCAGAGGTGCTGCTGGCCAAGGAAGAGCAGGAGGAAGCAGAGAAGCTGTAGCACATCATGCTGCACAGGAGCTAGAACTGGAGTTTGACCTGGGCAACCTGCTGGCTTCACTCAGAGGACCTACAGGGTGCTTAACCATCATTTATAACTTGGTTTCTGGTGCCCTCATCTGGCCACAGAGGGAACTGCATTCAGAGGAACCACAGACAAAAGTCATCCAAAGAACAATTCACCAAAATAAGTAAAAACGAATACATTTTTCTTTCAAAAAGACATACAAATGTATGGGCAAGTCAAACAAACCCAAGGAAACACAAGAAATGAAATATTTCACAACAACCCAAGAGTGCAAGAAACAGCATAAAAACAATCTCTTAAACCTATAATAATTCTATACGTATTTCTTGAAATAGCAGTTGCAGTAAGCAACCAGGCTGCAATGCTCTTATAAGTTCCATAGCCTCATCAACCCTTCGTAACAATCTCCACCTATTTGATTCTTCCTTAATTACAAATATGTGTGAGTTAGAATCCTGCATCTCTCTGTGATCGAACTGTAAACTGTAGCCAATGTAACACTGGCAATCATTAACCACACTCTTTAAGTTTCCCTTATAACACCTGAGCACAGCCATAACTTTGGAAAGCAAAACTCACCCTCCACCAAACTATCTATCCTCCAAAATCCAGTGTCTCCAAAACAACAAGTCCATTCCTCATGCTATAAAGTATGACGGCCAAGCCTTGCATATGAACGAACGATGCTGCAGGCTCTAATACCCCAACAAAGAGACATTGCCCTAAATTATTTTATAAGTCCGGTTTCCATGATAAGAGTTATATTCAAATAGTATCCCAATCTAGACCTGTTCCCCTGGGTTGGCTCATGCCACGTGTTGTCTAGAATGACTCCAGTTTTAAGCCAACTTTCTGTTACCAATGTTACAAATTTTTAACCATACCCAATAACTTAAAAGCCAGTAACCTATAGCCAAGACATGTAGAGCATATTATACATTTAAAACCAAACAGAAAAAAATGAAGTGATTACACATATCTTTAGTATTTAGATCAAACACCATTCTTACTTTTTGTAGCTGTCATTTTTAAAAGAAGCACCTTATTACCTGTTGAATCCAGTAATCACAATCTAAGATTTTTCTAAGAGAAACAGACATCAGCTCCATTACCATGGAAGCTTTGAAGCTGCTGGCACCTTGAAGACCAGCTAGTGTAGACATTTAGCCAGCCCCCTGGGGAGCTTCCCCAGTGGACAGACCTATGCTCCTAGCTACATTCCTCCATTGAGGCCGGATTCAGTCACAGACACGCATGACAGTTAACACCAGAGATAACCAGTTATCTAGGATGCAGGGCTCCAAAGGTCAATTGAAACTGTTTTTATTTATTTGTTTCTTTCTTGAAAGGACTTAAAACTAAATCAAGGGGGGAATCAACCAGCATTTAAAGTTTTCACCATTTTTTCTCTTAAACATGAAACACAGAACATTCAAGCAACGAGAAGCAAAAACCCAGACATAAATTGACATCCGTGGACAGCTTGGTGCACCAAGGACAGACAATAGACATAGAGGGAAGGAGCTAGATGGTGTCCCACCAAAAGGTCCCAGATATCGTACTTAAAGGACCCAGAACCAGATATAAGCACTTCTCCAATAGGAGCCAGCAAGCAGCCAGGACGTCTGCCGCCCTCCTTCTGTCCCCAGGAGAGCTCCAAAAAAGCTTAAGCTCATTTTCCTTCTTTCACCAAAGCATCTGTGGAGAGTCCAGAAGGACTGTTTTTCTCTTAAACCCATTTTCTCTCTTGTCTAGGGTATAACCGGTCTCTAGTCAGGGTCCAAAGACTAAAAGAATGTATGAGCATTGACATCACTTCTTTAGGTTTTAGCATAACTCTAAAAGAACACATACACAAAAAACATCTTATCATCATTACCTTGTCGCTTTTTACAAGGTTTACTCACCACTAGCCCAAATCTTTATTTTTCGTTGCACGTGATTTCAATTCTGGTGGTCCTTCTGGATCTTGATTACTGGAGGCCTTTTGTGGCCCATTTTCCCCACTATATCCCTCCTTTTTCACCGGCCGGATTCCTGGCATGATCTCATTGAGTTGTCCTCTCCAATCCCAGTGGAACCTCCATTTGGGACTCCTGCATCATTACCACACTAGAACCGGTCGTGGGGCTGCGAGAAAGCCGTCCAGGCTTTACTGAGATTTCCTTATATACAAGAGGCAAAAGCAGTGGAAAAGTACTAGACACGTCTCAAAGTAGCAGTTGGAAGACCCCAACCAGGAACCAGGAAATAACATCCTGGAAAGTCCCCACCCCAAAACAGGGGCAAGAGCAGCTGCCAAGGTCATCAACAACCTCTGGCCACAGCAGGCTGAAAGGCTCAGCCAGGGGGAAGGGAAACACCCCAAGGTAGGGCCCAACACTTGTGTTTATAGCAAGATAAAAAGAGAGTTTTTTACAGAAAACATCAACCGCAAATCGTATTCAGTAAGTTAGGGTTAGTATTTGGTTTATTTTAGTAGTGGGACACTGTGTGTCATTATTTTCTCATATGTTCACTGAAGTGTCACACCTTACACGGTAAATGTTTTAATGCTGAAAGAAAGGTAGGTTCACAGAGTGCTACACCAATCACAGTACACTGGGCAGGCCATGTTCCCTTTTCTCTTTTATTGGATATTTTTTATGTGCATTTCAAATGTTATCCCTTTCCTGGATCCCCAAACAGAAGTCCCCTATTGAATCCCCCTTCCATTCTTCTCTAAGGGTTTTCCCTACCCGTCTGCCCACCTTCCTCCCCCCCATATTCCCCTACACTGGAAGGTCCAGCCTTGGCAGGACCAAGGGCTTCTCCTTCCATCGGTGCCCAACAAGGCCATCCTCTGCTACATATGCAGCTGGAGCCCTGGGTCAGTCCATGTACAGTCTTTGGGTAGTGGCTTAATCCCTGAAAGCTCTTGGTTGGCATGTTGTTCTTATCGGGTTGCAAGCCCTTTCAGCTCTTTGAATCTTTTCTCTAATTCCCCAACGGGGATCCTGCTTTCAGCTCAGTGGTTTGCTGCTAGCGTTGGCCTCTGTATTTGACATGCTCTGGCTGTGCCTCTCAGGAGACAGCTACATCTGACTCCTGTCAGCATGTACTTCTTAGCTTTATCAATCTTATCTAGTTTTGGTGGTCATATATATGGGCTGTATACCAATGTGAGGCAGTCTCTGCTCCAAACTTTGCTTCCATACTCCCTCCTATGAATGCTTTTGTTCCCCCATTTAAGAAAGAGTGAAGCATGTGCACTTTGGTTGTTCTTCTTGAGATTCATTTTGTCTGTGGATTGTAGCTTGTATAATTTAAGCTTTTGGGCTAATATCCACTTATCAGTGAGTGAATACCATGTTTGTTTTCCTGTGATTGGGTTACCTCACTCAGGATGATATTTTCTAGTTCAATCCATTTGCCTATGAGTTTCATGATGTCATCGTTTTTGATAGCTGAGTAGTAGTCCATTGTGTAGATGTACCACATTTCCCTTATCTATTCCTCTGTTGAAGGGGATCTGGGTTCTTTCCAGCTTCTGGCTATTATAAATAAGGCTGCTGTGAACATAGTGGAGCACGTGTCCTTCTTGCATGTTGGAGCATCTTTTGGGAATATGCCCAGGAGTGATATAGCTGGGTCCTCAGGCACTGCAATGTCCAATTTTCTGAGGAACCTCCAAACTGATTTTCAGAATGGTTGTACCAGTTTGGAATCCCACCAGCAATGAGGGGTGGTCCTCTTTCTCCACATCCTCACCAGCATCTGTTGCCATCTGAGTTTTTGGTCTTAGCCATTCTGACTGGTGTGAGGTGGAACTCAGGGTTGTTTTGATTTGCATTTCCCTGATGACTAAAGATGTTGAGCATTTCTTTAGGTGCTTCTCAGGAATTCGATATTCCTCAGCTGGGAATTCTTTGTTTAGCTTTGTACCCCATTTTTAATAGGGTTCTTTGGCTCTCTGCAGTCTAACTAGTTGAGTTCTTTATAGATTCTGGATATGAGCCCTGTATCAAATAAAGGATTGGTAAAGAATCTTTTCCTAATCTGTTGGTTGCTGTTTTGTCCTAATGACAGTGTCCTTTACCTTACAGAAGCTTTGCAGTTTTATGAGATCCCGTTTGTTGATTCTTGATCGTAGAGCATAAGTCATTGGTGTTTTGTTCAGGAAATTTTCCGCAGCGCCTATGTGATTGAGACTCTTCTTCATGGATTCTTCTAAATAGTAAGCAGAACTTACACTATGACTTCTGCAGTTGATGGTTTCTATACAAAACATTGTGTTTTTTGCTCTATAGAAATGGCCTCAGTCTGAGATATGTAAAGTTACCTGAAGAGGGGAATCAGATGAGGAATGCTGTCCCGGGTACCGGCACAGAGAGGACCACACAGGCTTGCTCAGTTCATTGTATTTTCTCTAGCATCTATGTTACATTAATTTGAGCAATAACAAATTATACTGCACTCTCTGAAATGTAGTAGTGAAGATATGGTAAAATAATGATGTAGGGTGTAACCCTAACATCGCTCATCAAACCCTGTTGTTCTCTGGGAGGAAGTTTGTGGAGTTTGCCAAGGAGCCAAGGTGGGTGCCTGGGAGGAGAGATAAACCTCTATGAGTGTCCTGGTGGGGAGTGGGAGCTCCAGTTGATGTCTCCCTAAACTCCCCTGGGTTGGTCTTCTTCTGCTGGTTCACACCCCTCACCCCCTCACTAGTAAAGCTGCTCTGGCCCTCCCCTCCCCCTCCATCTCTCATGCTGCATGGGCTGAGCTCCCAGTGTTGGCCTCCTTTTCATCCTGCTGATGCTGGCTGCAGTCCTGTGTCCTGTTCCCCATTGGTACACTCTCTCCTGCCTGCTGCAGGAGACGAAACATTTGTTAAAGGCTCAGAAAATTTCTCTTCTTTTTAGTATTGTTTTCATTGGTGTGTGTGTGTGTGTGTGTGTGTGTGTGTGTGTGTGTGTGTGTGTGTGTGTGTGTGCATGCACACAGGTGCACTCGTGTGCAGGAGAGAGGACAACCTTGAGTGTCAAGTTAGGGATGCCATCTACATGGTCTCCTGCTGGCTTAGAATTTACTTGCCACATAGTCTAGACTGCTGCCCAGAAAGTCCTCGGGAACTCACTGCCTCTCTTGGTTTTGTCTTTTTGTTTTTGATTTTGTTTTTTGTTGTTTTCAACATGAGTTCTGCGAATCCACCTCCGGTCCTAATGCTAGCAGAGCACATTCTTTATTGGTTGACCCATCTCCTCAGTCCTATAGATTATGTATGTATGTATGTATGTATGTATGTATGTATGTATGTATGTATGTATTTATTTATTGTTGAGGCAGGGTCTCAATGGGTAGCCCTAGCTTTCTTGGAATCTGCAGTGTAGACTGGGCTATCCTCAGACCCACAGAGATCCACCTGCTTTTGTCTCCTGAGTGCCAGGATTAAAGTTGTGTAACACCTGGCCTGTCCACTTACAAGCCTTTTTTCTTTTTTTATCATATCCAGATTATTTTCAAATTCTGTCTGCACATATAAGTTCTAGCCTTTTATCCTTTGCTTAACTCTGTGTCATAACTCACAGAGCCAGCAGTGAGCCTGCAATGCAGCAGATGTGTGAGCCTCCTTTCTCTGAGGTGACTTGTGGGCCAGCCGGATGCTGCAGGGTTCATTAGCTTGGACAGGGATTGCATGACTACGGTGAGTGGTTACACACACTTTGCACTAACATTTCTTTCATGATCCTATGGATGAAAATGTTTGGAGACATATAGAAGTTCTATGATTGGAACCAAATCATCTGTCTGTAAAGCCTCAAAAATGTTTTGTACACTCTCCCTCCAGATTAGACACTTAGAGGCCTCCTATGGACAGGGCTACTTTGTTGGGAGGGTTAAAAGGACGACAGTTTATGTTATGGAACTGGTTACATAGTTTAACTGAACTTGACTTAACTTTGTACATGGTATCTGTGTATAATTTCACATTTTTTCTAGATTTCCCAGTTCTGGTGAGTCATGATTTTTTAGTTTCCTCATTTTCTGTTGGTATTTTTCCCCTTTCATTACAGATTGTGTTACTTTGGATACAATCGTTGTGACTTTGAATTAGTTTGTCTAAAGGTTTCTCTATCTTACTGAGGTTTTCAAAGAACCGGTTCTTGGTTTTCTTGATTCTTTGTATCTTTCTCTGTGTTTCTATTTCTTTTTCTTAATCTTTAGTACTGCATAACATTTTCTTTTAAAATACAGTCTCTTCTGAGGCAGACAGACCATAACTACAGAGCATCATCAGACAGGAGATAAACAGGATGTACAAGATACAGCAAAATGAGGTAGAAATGTGTCACAACTGAGAGAGGATCCCAAACCAATGTTAGCAGAGGGGATGGAGGGCCACTGTGCCCTCCCCTGTGCTCTGTCCCTGGATTCTTTGCTATGACCCCAACATTGCTAGGGCTCAACCTGCCCTGCCATTCTGCCCTGCCATCCTGCCCCATGCTTGTGGGGTAGGTGCTGCCGCTGGGGACTATCTTCTTGTGAAAAGCTTCCAAACCTGGAAACAGAAAGAGCCCAGCAAAGCAAGTGTGGGGACCTTAGGTACTGGTCCATTATCTCTTACCTAGCCCCTTGTGATGCTGCTGCTTGAAAGGACAGCTGGGTTCCCAACCTCACTTCCCTGCCCTGGTATCCCCACCCCCACCCCGAGATCTTAGAGATTCCCCTACTCTGTGCCCCATGGAGGGTCATCTGCAGCATCACTCGAGGCTACTTTGAGGTATCCAGTCCTGCACTTGGTTGGCTGGCTCCAGAGAGTGGCTTGCAGAGAACAAACATGAAGGGGACACAGCAACTCCCCTGTTCACCCTCCTCTGCTCACATCTGCCCTCAGCACTCTGCCCCTGCCATGTCTCTCATGGCAGCCTCAGCATCCAGAAAATGAAGGGACCTAGGAGCTGGAGGGGCAAAGCAGGGAGGTTAAGGTGGGACAAAGATGGGGGGAGGGGTCCTTTCTTGCACCAAAGATTGTGAAATGGCCTGAGGGGTCAAGGAGGTGAAGCCTTGTCAAGAGAAGGAGCAGGAGGGATGTGGTTTGCAGAGAAGGGCTCTGGACCAGAATCATAGGAAAACACTCAGTTCCCTCCAGGCCCTCCAGGTCTAGCCAGACCCAGCACTCAACAGGGACAAGTAGACAGCCCCACACAGACACACAGAAACCTTTCCAGGGCACTGCTCTGCCTTGTCACAGGTGGCCTGGGTCCTAGTAATCAATAGGTTGCCCAGCCAGACTTGTGGCCAGACCACATTCATGCCTGAGGAAATCCTCTTAGCTTTTTATTGAGCATCTCTGACAGAACCTACTTTCAGTCACATAGCCTGAGAACCTTCTGCCTGGGTCACCTCTAAGGCAGGAAATGGACAAGAGTACCCCAACTCTCTGGAAGGTTTGCAGACCACTGGAAGCTGAGGACTGGGGCCCAAGGTGGAGAATGGCAAGAAAGCAGCAAGCCCCTTCCTCTGGGGCCTCTGACCCATCCTCACCTCTTGCTTGCAAGCTAGTCCTGGGGAGGAAGCTCTTAGATACATTGTTTCTATCCCTGGAACAGCAGTATCGGGCTCATGTCTGGTCTTCCTCATTAGCCCAAACCTCTCTGGTCTGGGAGAATCTACTCCCCAGGGACGGGGCTTGGGGTAATAGGAGAGCAGCCAAACTCAAACACTCTTTCTGAGGTCAGTTTCTTCCTGAATTGTCAAAATAAAACAAAACACATCAAATACAAAATAAATATTACAAAAATTAGAGACCTAAATTATTAAGCAACCTGCATTTCTGGGACTTCCCCTCAAAAAAAATGAACAAACCAAAGAGCAAAACAAAAGCCTTCTTTGGGTAGTTTTTATCCTTGTCCCACCCCTAAGACCCCAAGATTTCAGGTGGGCAGGGTACAGAGGAGGCCTGGGGCTACCTGGTCCACCTTTCTCAGCCTCCAGGCCAAAAGAACTTCTGCCAAGAGTCTCTGCAGTGTTAGTCAGAACAATGAGGGAGGGTGGGTTAAAGCACAGCGTCAGGGAGACACAGGGTGAGGCAGAGACAGAAGCAGAGGGTGATAGATGGGGGTGGGAAGGAGGAGCTGAAAAGGAAGGGGTAAGTGACAACACCCTGAGGAGGAAACTAGGCCAGTACTGAGAAAGTAGAATGGGAAAGGAGGGTGTGGTCCAGAGGACAAGAGACAGAGGCTAAGGAGAGAGAGCAGGAGTTCCTTAGGCCCCGATGCCAACTCATGTCAGGTGTGTCTGGTCTGCTGAGCAGAGATGGCGAACCTCCCGTCCACAATAATAGGAAAAACTTGAGTCCACCGGCGCTTACGGCATCAATCTGCAGGCATTTTCCTTCCCATAAAAAACAAATCCACAGGGAGAGCCTTTCTTCTCCAGCCCCACATTCATCACTCCTTTGGCCAAAGACATCTCCACCTCAGTCCCCCCACGCCCCAGGCAGAGTTGACTTCCTCTGCCACCCTCAGTGTCAGGACCCATACAGTTTGTCCCACTCAAATAATGAATACAGCTCCTTGGGAGGAGCCCGAGGGCCCACCTTGGCTAGAGCAGCCTCCATGTCTTTGTAGGAGAGGGACCTGTGCACTCTGGAGAGGCTGGCCTGGGCTGCTGCCTGCTGACACAACTGCCCCAGCTCACCCCAAAGAAGCCCTGGGTGCCCTGCACTAAGAGGCCAGCTCCAGCTCCCTCAGAGCACAGCAAAGGCTGCCTGCAGGAGGTGCACACCCTTGACAGGGCAGGAGGCCACCAGGCCTTTTCCCATGGGCTCAGCAGCGTGGCACCAAGCTGGGTGGCAAGGCAGTGCCCCAGCAGCTCCTTGAATCAGCCGCGGGACCTGAAGAACAGCACCGTCCGCGGAGGGAGCCCTGACCTGCCATGTCTAACCAATACACCAGGTGCCCACAGTCCACCATCCTGCCACTCACCAGCTCCAGCGCCCCGGGTCCACTCCTTTGGCGGGCTCCCCTGACTGCTCCTGGGAGCCTCTGTGCATGGCAGGAACATGCTCTGCAAACTTGTCACAGGGCTCCAGCTGCGGGTTGTAGGTGGGGGAGCCAGGGACCTTGAGAGCACCTCTGCTGCCATCCTCTGTCATCCCGGGTGGCTTCGCTTTCTCCCAACACTGGACATCTTCTGAGGCGGGCTAGTACCCGTACTTGCAGTAGCGGGCCTCCCCACCCTCGTCCACCCGCTTGTGCTTCAGCAACACTCCATGGGCTGGAAGCCATAGGGCGTGGACTGGGGTGGCATGGGCACAGGCAGGGGCCTGGGCCTTGCCCAGAGGGTAAGTAGGGCGTGAGCAGCAAGGCGGGTGGTGGGAGCGCCTCTTAGCCAGGCTAAGCAGCATAGCCGGCCACCAGGTAGTTAGTTGTAGAGTGGCGCTGAGGGCCCATAGCTGGTTGGTGCCACTGGAGGTAGGAGTGCAGCCCAGAGCCCTGTGCTTGTCTGAGCACCTTACCAGGACGCCAGGTTCCTGCTTCCGTGGCCTGCGGGTATGATTATGATAACCTGCCCAAAACATCCATTGTCATAGCATTTTATAATGAAGCCTGGTCCACACTCCTTCGGACAGTTTACAGTGTTCTAGAGACTTCCCCTGACATCCTGCTGGAGGAGGTCATTCTGGTAGATGACTACAGCGACAGAGATCACCTGAAGGAGCCCCTGGCCAAGAGCTGTCACAGCTGCCCAAGGTGCGCCTGATCCGTGCTAGCAAGAGAGGGCCTAGTGCAAGCCGGCTACTGGGAGCCTCTGCGGCCAGGGGCGAAGTGCTGACATTTCTGGACTGTCACTGTGACTGTCATGAGGGGTGGCTGGAGTCTGCTGCAGAGGATCCACGAGAAGGAGTCGGCCGTGGTGTGCCCCGTTATCGATGTCATTGACTGGAACACCTCTGAGTACCTGGGCAACTCCGGAGAGCCCCAGAGTCCCAAAGCATAGCAGTGGAGGAAGGGAAGGATCCTTATCCCGGGTCTCTGGAAAGATACCGTTCCAGAGAATCAAGAGTTCATCCTACAGGAGGACGGACGGCACGTTAGTCTACAAGCAGAGCGGGAAATGTGTGGAGGCCACAGAGGAGGAGTTCAACTCTGCCTTTGCTCCGAACTTGCGAGACTGTAGCAACTCAGACAGCTAGAGGTGGTCCTTCAAGGAGCACATGTCATAGTGCACGGCCTTGTCAGGGAAGGAGCCCACCGCAGCTGTGGGCTGTGTGCCCAGTGAGAGGGACAAAGTACGTGGTTGTCATCTGTGAATGTGTTGGACTCCACAACAATGTGAATTATATTTGTACAGATTTGGAAAACTTTAAAAATGTCTTCCAGTATCCCGTTTTCTAAGGGCCGTCCTAAGATGCTGCCTTTGGTATTTGGGAAGCTTAATGCACGATGTGCATTTTACCCACGGTGCCTTTTATTCTCATTAGCAGAAAGGGGAAATATTTTACTTTGTTACTTACGAAGCTTCCCGGGTGTTCAGTATACTTGACACAAACTGGTAATACCTCAAATGTCGACTGGTAATACCTCAATGTCATCAAGTTAGAGTTCTCTCAGGGGGATGAGATGGACACTAGAAATACTGTCTTAATTTCGTTTGGTGTGAGTGGGTGGGACAGTCTAGATTTATACAAGAAAGAATGCTTTTTTCTTATGTGCTGATGCCACAGTCAAACCTCCATCACAACGCTCATACTGACCCAAACAGGCTCACCATCTCTGAAAGCTCAAAGAAAGAATATGGTTTGCCAAGGTCCTACAAACTTGCGAGTGTACATTTCCAGCAATGTCTATGGGAGGATGTCTAGTGACTTAGGAGGACTTAACTACTGTGACTGGAAAAAGCATTCATATCACTTCTAGTTTTTAATCAAAGGACAGTTCCAGGGAGAAATGTAATGTTCTACATGAAACTCAACTTTAAAGTTTTTCCCTAAATACTATTTGATTGTTTAATAATATTATCTATAATAGTATTTGGTTATAGATATAATTATTAAAATAGTGTCTGATTATTGAGAGTTTGTCATGAAGCAGCTACTGTGGCCATGCTGGATAATTCTGATGTCCCAGTGGCTCTAGATCAGCTACAGTGACCTGAGGGTGTGGGTCCCTGGCTAGAGTGCCTGCCTACCACGTATGGAGCCCTGAGTTAAGTTCCCAGAACCCCATTTACAGAAATCAGCTTGTCGGCACACCCCTAATCCCTGCACTTGGGAAGTGGAGGCAGGAGAATCAGAAGGTTAGGGTTATCACTGGCCACACAGAGAGTTTGAGGTGAGGCTGCGCTACATGAGACCCTGTCTCAGGACAACATCAGTCAGAAGGTAGACTGCGGACCTTATTTTTGTCCCGGTCAATTGCAAAAACACAAGTGTGATTGATTAAAAGCGTCACTGCATTTCTCCAAAAAAAATATCTTGGCATAATTCGAAGCGAGCAAGTGAAAAGCCATATGGCAAGAAATAGAAGTCTCTTAGGAATGAAGTGAAAGAGGACCTCAGAGGATGGGAGGTTTCCTGTGTTCATGGATCATCGTGAAGGAGCATGGTTAAAAAAAGGTCATCTAAACAAAAGCAGTCTCCAGATTAAAAAATCTCCATCAAGGGGTTGGGGATTTAGCTCAGTGGTAGAGCGCTTGCCTAGGAAGCGCAAGGCCCTGGGTTCGGTCCCCGGCTCCAAAAAAAAAAAAGAACCAAAAAAAAAAAAAGTAAAAAAAAAATCTCCATCAAAATGCAACTCAATTCTTCACAAAAAAAAAAAAAAAAAGAAAAAGAAAAAGAAAGAAAGAATGGCCCAAACAATTCTCAACAATATAAGAACTTCGGCGTGAATCGCCATTTCGGCATGAAGATGTACTGCAGAGAAACAGTGAGAAAAAGCTTAGTGGTGATGGTAACACAGACAGGTGGAGGAGTGAACTAGAATTGAAGACCCTTAAATAAACCCACACACCTATGATCACTTGATCTTTGACAATGATTCCAAAACAACTGAATGGAAAACAGAAAGCATTTTAAGAATGACGCTACCTTCAGTGGTGGTCTGCTTGTAGCAGAGTGCAAATTGATCCATTTCTATTTCTTTCTACAAATTTCAAGTCCAAGTGGATCAAGGACATTAACATAAACTCAGATCTGCAGAAGCTAATAGAAGAGAGAGTGTTGGACAGTGCCTAGAACACATTTGCACATTGATAATATATTTATGTTTTCAACAGAGATTTTGACATATGTCTCCATAAGGACCAGATATACATTGTCTGTTACATAGATTAACTGAAGATTGAACTCCATAATTTTTGTGACTCACTTTTATTGAAATTTCACATAGATGAACCCAATCGATATTTTATCTTCTGTCCTTGCACCCATAATAAATCTTTAGTTACCTCGATAAAAAATTTTGAAAAAATAATTTGTATTTTTACTCCATTAGGCTTCAATTCACTGCCTCAAATGACTCTCAATATCAGCTGTCCCTCTCTATGTTCCCTCCACTGCCGCCCTCTCCCTGTCTCTTCACATTCAACATTCCTGTCCTGACACTGTCCCTCAGCATCCATGAGTGAACTTGTACTTCCCTAAATGGGGACAGTCTGGCCCACGTCCCTAGACCCTCACACTAAACTGATCACACAGTCACACAGATTGAAGAGTTAACCTTCAGATTAAAGTGAATACGAATCCCATTTGTCCTCATTGATCTGGATCACCTCATCCAGGATGATTTTACAAGACCCATTCATTGTCCTGAAAATTACATGCTTTCCTTTTTCCTTTTGTAGTTATTGATCAGCAATCCTGTCTGGAAATGCACCATGCTTTCTTTATGCACTCATCTCGTAAGGGACCACTTGAATATTTCCAAATTCTGAATATTATAAGAGAGCTTCACTGAACATGGTGGAGAAAGGGTGTCTATACTAGGATGAGACAACATTAGGATATAGGCCTTGGTGTTGTGTCTTGAGGTTTACCCATTACCACCTTCCTGAAGACACAGCATTCTGATTTCCAAAGTTGCTACAGAAATTTGCATTGCAAATCTACAGGAGACTCTCAATGTTCCCCTTGCTCCATAACCCAGGAGGAGTGAATTCTCTTATGTGTTACTAAACTAAGTTATGAAAGGTATGAAAAAATATCTCAGAATAATTTTCATTGGCATTTCTGTAGTGTCCAAGGATGATAAATATTTAATATGAGTTTCTAAGTCATTTAAGTTTCTTCATCTGTGAGTATTATGCTTATATATATATAGCCCATTTGAATTATGTTTTTTAAATATAGTGTTTTAGTTTTTAAAATATGTTTTATATAAGCCCATTAGTGAATGTGCACAAGGAAATAATGTTTACCATTTCTGCAAATGGTCATTTAAAAAATTATTAATGACAAATTAGATAATGCTCTCTCAATGAACTCACAGAATTGGCAGACAAGTTGTAAATAATAGAATTCATTGCAAAAGTCCAGGACAGGGACTGGAGACATGGCCCATCAGTTTGAGAATTTGAATCTCAGAGGACCTAAGGGGCAATTAACAATTCTCTGTCACATCACATCCCAGTGAAATCCACTGCCCTCTGCTGGCCGTTGGCAGAATTGCATGAAAACGAATATGGGGAGGTGGGAGGGAGAGGACAGGCAGGTGGGGTAGTACCCACATGGAGGTGGGCGTTCTGGGGAGAGAATAGGGGTTTTCTGGGATGAAACTGGAAAGTGGCATAATGTTTGAAATATAGATAAAAATATCACTACAAATTACAAAAAGGAAATATTTCAAAACCGTGTACGACCTCCGCCCAAAAGAAGCTATGATATATATCAAAATGACTCAGCAAAACATCATTATCAATAACAACAAACAAACCAACAACAAAAATAGTAAAAATGTTCATTCCCTTAAAATTGGTGGAATTCATTAAATGTGCAGTCATAGCTGATGCTGTATTTCAAGGAATCCACAGGCATCAAACTCTGTGTGTCCTGAACATTTTATATTCCCATAATCAATGTTTGTATGTCCTCTAATGTATTAGAGAAATACTTCTGTGTTTGTCATTATAAAGGAAGCTAAATTTGTGACCACAGGGATGAAGCGAGGACATTTTTCATCATGAAGGGGGTTCCACAGAGCATGACACACTGTCTACATCAAGAGCACAGTTTCCTGTGCAGCTCTGGCTGCTGTGAACTGATGGTGAAGCCTACGCTGCATGAGACTTGCAGAAAACCACTGTTGCCTTACACTTGTGCTGTTACAGGAGGAAGAACCACACACGACTCAGGACGGCCTTGTGAGTGAAGGGTTAAAGGTCACATTTTTATTTATAGGCAAACATTAATTTATTCAAGAACATTTTAAATTGGGGAGTCAATGAGTTCAATGTATATAGCCTTAGGAATATGGCATATTAATTAAAAAAACTAAAGTTAACAAATGAAAAACAAAACTTCAAACTTAAACAAATAAAAACAAATGCATAAAACAACCAAACTTCAAACTAAAAACCAAATATAACAAGTAAATTAGTCAGCATTCAATTCATGCTGATTTTTCAACATATAACTCCAGCCTGTTGCTGGCCTTGCAAACACAGCAGAAAGGCAGGAAAGATGGTAAAATCTCCTCAAGAGGAATGTAGACCTGCCTATTTTGGGGTGGTTGGTTGTTGATGGACAAGTCGTCAAAAGGTTAAACGTGAGGCATGTTCCATGCCACATCTCAAGGTCTTTCAAATTCAGCCCAAGATTGGAACGGTGACAAGGACTGAGATGCGGGAGGAGTTGTCAATCTTTGCACCCTCAGTGCTCCTGGTGGACAGGTCTGTCTCTGAGAGCTGTAGTCCTGGTCTGGGCCATGGGCAAGCGTCTGCTGGAGTGTTCAGACCTAGGGGTAAAAAAAACCTGGTGAGGACCTGCCATGTCACTTCTCCCATACACAGCGCACAATTCAGCAGGATAATCCAGGATGATCTTTCATCTGAGGTCATTTTCTCATGCCCAAGACAGAAGGGTAAGAGATCCCACAGGCCTGCATATTTTCCCAGCTTTTAAAACTGCTAAAAATTGAACAGTGAACAGCAGATAATTCCAACCGTCTATATATATATATTATATTTTAAAATGATTTAGCAATATCTCAATGTCAGATGAGGAGACATGTGAACAACCTACAAAACAATAGGAAGGCCTTGGAGGCCTGGCCATCACTGAAATGAAGACTATTATTATTCCTCCAGTGCAGGAATATGCCTGGGGTCCACTTACAACCTCAATATCTGCAAAGACCCACAGAAACAATATCTCAAGAAGTACATGCACACTGAAGTGATATTATATTTGGCAAGAATATCTGCATGGAAATCTTGCCAAGGGTAGGCATTGAACTCTAAAGGAGATACTCATGCAGAAAATAAACTATACCATCCCTTTGTTTATGTGTATCGAAAAACTCTTTGTGGGGAGACTTAAAGGCACGGGGCTCAGATAATACAAGAGAGCTCAGACTGGAGGGATCAGTACACAAGAGCCAGAATCTCTATGGATCACACACACTTCATGGACAGAATTTCTTTTAAAATGGACAAGAATAATATTCTGAGCTGCTCCTGGCTGACAGATGGTGAGAACTATGGAGAAAGTCACACACCCAATAAGACAGTTCATAAGTACAGGGAATCTACTTGGGTCCTCTCATCCTGTGCTTTCAAATCATCTCAGTGACACCGAAATGATGTCGCATCTTCCCAGCCAAGGCCTTTTGCTCAGTGACCAGTTTGTTCTGATTCAGGGCATCCTGCAGACTTTCCTCCATTCTCTCCTCATCCTGGTCATTAGAAGATTATATTGTCCATGGAGACAGGCATGTATACAGAGACAGACAGACAGACATTCAGACATACACACCTTTGAACTCACCCAAATATATTTGTTCACACAGACAAGCAGAGTATTTTGCAGAATGTGGTTAGTTTCCCAGTTAATGATAATAGAAGAGATCACCCAGTCTACTATTGTGGCATAAGAAAAAAAACCTGGAATGGGGTAAGTACACAGTGAGCTTAGGCTAAAGACAGCTCAGCCAATAAAGTGTATTCCCCTGAAAATCAGAAATTAGAAATGTGACATCTAGGCCTGTTAGCCAAGCCTGCTTAGCACGTTCACAAGGCCGTGCACAGGAGGCTGATTTCAGGCAACAGAGCACTGGGTGGGGGCAGGTGAGCCTCTTCAGTCCTCTGCTCACTGTTTCCCAGTGCATGCAAAGTGAGCTGCATTTTTCAATATGAGGTCCATTTAGGATACAGTACCTGACAGGGCAGCCAAACTACCAGCACAAACAGCTAGGAAATCTCCACAACCACAATCCAAGGTAAAACTTGTAATGGGATGCTATCAGATATAATTCAAGTGAGATAAGACTGACTGATTCAAAGTCAAATGCTGGCAGGTATAATCAAACTCAGACACAGTCCATTGAAGGGCTGGACAACATTGTACCTTTTCACTTGCTGACTGGTGGACTTCTGGATAATTTTGCTTCATGGCTGCTCTGAGGTGAACCACTACCACACTAATGTGCCACAGTTTCTCTGCTGACACCTACTTCTTGTTCTGGAATCGCTGTGTCAAAGGTTGAACTTGCACAAAAGTTGTGCATGACTTCTCACAGGGTGACCCATTTGACACCTCCAGCAATGTCTGAGGGTCATCAGTTTCTAAACCCTCCTTATAGGTGATTTTCACTCAGATCAAATGATTTTGAATAACAATAGTTAAGAGTGCCACAGTCCCAACACAGGGTGAGTGCTGTGGACTATTTTGAGCCTAAGTTTCTGTCTGAGGCAAAGATGTGATTCCACCTCAGCATAACTCCTGGACATCTTCTGCTTGCAGATTCAACTCTAAGCAAATTAATCTTTAAATTAACAAATTCCAGACCAAACTCCAAGCCAAGGTATATTCAACCAAGTTTAGGCAATTCTGGAGAGAAAGTGGTGGCAGGTAACGATTAACATAACCAGGATGTTGAGAAGACACAACAAGCACGTGACCTTCCAGTGTTACTGCACAGCGAGAGCAAAGGAGGCAGAAGAGCCCTGAGTCAGCAGTTTCCACACTCAGGTACATGGATTTCACACAGCAGCCTCTCCTCACATCCCTGTACCCCATTCCTGAGATTTCTCCAAGTAATGTCAATGTTGATGAATAGTTTTCACACTGTAATAATTTCAATAGTAATCAATACAACATTAAGAACAGTTTAAAAATAATTGGAAACATTGTGTTTCCTCTTCTTCTCTCTCTCTCTCTTTATATATATGTATATATATATATACTTTTACATGCTTCTATATGTGTACATATAGACTAATAAAATATATATAAATATATGTGTCTGTGTTCATAAACTTGATGAGTTCACACACACACACATATGCATGAACACACAAATACACACTTCTATATGTAAGCACCCATACCACAAACACTTAAACAAGCGACTCCCAATGTAAAATATACACCATAGCCATAAACATGTTCACACATCTGTGCCCAAGGACACAAACACACACACACAGACACACACACAGAGAGTCAGAGAAAAATGGAGAGGGGGAGGGAGGGAACAAGGGAGGGATGGAGGGAGAGAGAGAGAGAGAGAGAGAGAGAGAGAGAGAGAGAGAGAAATCACAAGTGAGAAGCAGAAAAGAATGAGGAGGCCATCCTTCTGGAAGCACAGTTGTTGAATACAGATTAGGCAAAGGAAATGTGTCAAGTGAGAGCGTAGACACTGCTCTCCATCCCTTATAGAGTAAACCTGTGTAGGGAATGCACTTCTTGGGCACACGAGGTTGAGAGAGTTGGAGAAAAATTTCCCTCTAACCCTCACATATCTCACACAAACCCTCACCCTGAGAGAAGCCTTTCTTACATCCCTGTTCATCCAGTCAGCTCCAGGACAGAAGCCCCAGGAAAGAACACTAAAACACTGACATAGAACAGGACTGACACACTGCTTCTCAAGCTCTGTCACTGTAAACCACGATTTGGACAGGCAGAAGGGACCATTTTCAATGTACAGGGAAAAGGAGAGAAAGTCCACAAGCCCCATCATAACTGACAGTGAGAGCCATTCTTTTGGCAAGTGAACTGAACTCTAATCAATTCTGGGCACTACAAAGACGGCTACCACATGGCATCCCTCTAGCATAATGGCATGTAAGTGTGCAATGTGTGATCAACAGATCCCCCTTAAGGAAATGCATTTTCTAGTTGAGCAGGAGGATTTCGTTGTCAATCCTCCAGTTTCTTCCGTGAAGCCAACATCACAGAAAGTTTTGTAAATGGTCAAAGAAATGAACAACTGGATGAGTCCTAGGAGAGTGTCTGGATAAGTTGGAGAAAGGTTAAATTGGTTTGACTTGGTTTCTGCTTAGATATCAGGAAAACCTGCCCTTGATGCTTCATTCATCCTACCTTAGGCTGCTTATTATGCGGATTTTCATACTGGCTTCCCCACAGAACCTTGTTGTTTCCTTAATGGACTCTTCCAATGCAATCTGATCCCATAGAAGCTCCCTGTTCTCATTCCTTGCTCTCTGGGCATTGTTCTTCAGCTCAAAAAACTCAGTTAGGAGGGGATAGAAGCTGTGGCTGAGACACAAAGAAAAAATGGTAAATCCCAGCCAGTCTCCAACTTCATCCCACTTCTCCAAGTCCATTCCCCCTTCTAGGGTCCTGATCAGAAGAGAGTCCTAGATTATAGTCCAAGTCCACAGTAGCCATGGAGCATAACCTAGAGACAGGTCAAATGGAGAAAAGAGCAACATTCCAGAACACTCAGGGCATTTCTCAAAAACCTGACACCATTGATTCAAGTTTTTCCCAGAAGAGGCCTTAATCTTTATGTGTGTTTATATGTCCATTTTATTAGAATTTCCCTTGGAGGCCAATCTTTCTGTGTCCTGTGTGTCCTAGAGCCTTCCTTAGAGACAGGCTTCCTGGTATGCTTCAAACACTATAAAGCCTGATCCTCACTTTACTTCAAAGATAAGAATGGGCTGATACATGCTGTGCCTAGTGCTGGGTCACAACCTTGTAAGTTACTCACCAGTACCAGTCATTTTCCAGTGTAAGGTGTTTACATTTGACCAAAGCATAATTGATCTGCTCACTCATTTTCTGCATGTCGGTCATCACTTCCTGGTGCTGCTTCATGAGCATCTCAGACTCAAAGTTGTTCCTGTGGTAGGGCATGTTCCAAGGATCAAATAACATTATGAATGAAGGATTCAAGAATTACATGAATTCAGACTGAATCCTGAACTAGCCCAGCCTTGGATATGCCACGCCCTTGCTCCTTGGTACTGGGTCCATTTGGTATTTATTCAATTTATTATTATGGACACAGGGACAGCAGTGCCAGGAAACAAAAGGAGGAAGCTGATTTGCTTGAGCTCCCTGACAGGGTTTGAAGGAATAGACTAGCTTGCCAAGAACATTCGAGGACCCTGTGCCACGATCCAGATTCCAGCTTTAACCCATGAAGACTATTCTCCTGTTCTTAGGTAACAATTCTCAATCATACAATCTATTGCTACATGAAAACCCAAAGGAACATGAACAGTATTCACAGGGAAAAGAATTTATAGCACACACCAGGAGATTCCCATGTGCGTCCACATGAGCAGATGTGAACTGTTCTACTGCTCAAAGTGAGGCTGTCAGCCTCATCATTATCATGCCATGGAAATTGACACAGAATAATTCTCAGGCCAAATCAGAACATAGAATACCCATATCTTAAGGGATACACACAAACACACTCACACATGCATACACACACACAAACTCACACAAAACTCTCTCTCTCTCTCTCTCTCTCTCTCTCTCTCTCTCTCTCTTTCATACAATTAGAATGCCAAATGAATATAAGGATGTGACATTATCTCAAAATACAATGAATAAAATCAGAGAAAACCAATGATACCCTGTTGTCAGTCCAGTCACACACTGTGAGGCAGCAAGAAGGATTAGGCCCCTCCAGCCCTTCACAGGATCTATTGAACCCAAAGCACCTCCGCGTCAATTACAACAATGACCGGTCATAATCAGAGCACCTAGAAATTCCCATAAACCAACACCTGTCCAGGCTACTTAAACCACACACTGAGAGCTCACACACTACTACCCTTATTCCCAGACTGTGATTCAGGCCACAGGCTATGATTTACGTTTGTAGGAATCAAAATAGCCTGTGCCACCATCTCATTCCCATCTGAACTTCACATTCTGATGCAATCAGGAAAGTGATTTTGACTATGAGGACACCCTGGAGTTGTAGCCTACTGTGATGTGAGGAAATGTGGATTTAACAGAACTTGCATTGTGACTACCTGTCATTTAAATTCTTTCCTGGGTAATCAGCCAGGATTCTCCTGAGTTCATCTCTCTCCTTCTGCATCTTGTGGAGATCAGTTTTGAGGTTCTCCAAACGCTTCATTCTCTCCTCCTCAACAGGTGTCGTGGAGCGTTGGGATGATGCCTTCTGATCAAACTCTGTAGGTGGATAAACACCAGTGAACAGGCATATATGTGGACATAGTGTCAAGAAAAACTATGCTTACTCTAAAACAGAAGTCTGAGGATGAACAGTTCTACAGATACAGTGAATCCCTGATGGAGCAAGAAAGCTATCTTTAAGCTGAACTCAGCTAGGTCCCTGTTCCCCACCATCATAGCCATATGGTGACATATGCCATCATGGATATAGACCACACCTCCTACAGCCATTCTTCTGTCACTGAAATTCTAAAGCTGGCCTAAACAAGAAGAATTGGAGGACCTTCTCAGCTAATGTCTGATGTGAGGCAGGTAAGTCCTTGAGTCCAAACTGCTTAACATCTTGAATCCCTAGTCATGTGTGTTCAAGGACAAAGTAACTGAGACCATGATATATGACCAGGAGAGTATCCCTCTTGGCATCAATTACCCACGTAATCTACAGGTCACAGCTGAGAATGAAGTGCTTCCACAGCCTATCCTGAGAGAGACACTTTGTTATTCTTACACAGGCTCATCCTGTTATTCGTTGGCACTGCCCATGACATTAAAGAAATCCAAGACAAGCCCCTTGACATATACCAGGTCTTGGTTCTCTGTCAAACTAATGATCAGAAATTGTTGAGTCTGAGTCAGCCATTTAGGAAGACTGAGGCTCTAAATCATACGTCCTACTCCTGGAAGGACCAGCTCAAGCCAACCTCCTCCAGGAAGCTCCCCTTGCCCTGCCCAGTACTCACGTGACCTCCTCAAGGACTTTTCCATTCGTCTTGTTCTCCAACGTGATAGAAGGCTGGCCTCCCTCTGCCTTGGTCTGGTCTCTGCATGGATATGATTGTCCCTCCGAAAGAGACTGAGGATCCTGGAGAACATGCCTCCTCGGGAACCCATTAGGAAATGAAGGGAAATCGCTCAGGCAGTTGGTGTCACCACAACACTGCTGACATCACAGAACATTCTAGTGTCTCCTGGATACAAGAGAATTTCTAGGGAAGACACCATCGGTGATGTCACTGGGAAATGCCATAGCTTACTTGCTAACTACCTCCACCCAGACTGACCAGGTTCTGCAGTGGCTTTTCCAGAGACTCACTTTTGAGCGAGGAACACCCATTCGCACACTCTCCTTCCAGAGCTTCAGAGTTCTCACTGCTTCATTACAGCTCAGTTGCTGAGGACAGGGAGAGTTGGTTAAAGCCTTGATATGGACAGAACATCTTTGTTAACAGCCAAAAATCTAAATATGCTTGGTGAGGGAGATTCTTCTCCCTGAAATGTATAAACCCAGGGTCCATGCATGTGACATATAGTCCAATTCCCACAGTTTTTACTGTTTGAACCTTTACAAAATATATTATGTTTATTCACCTCTCTCTCTCTCTCTCTCTCTCTCTCTCTCTCTCACTGTGTGTGTGTGTGTGTGTGTGTGTGTGTGCAATTGTGTACATGATTGCCACTGTGTACTATGTAGTAAAGTGTCACTTTTGGGAGGATTTCTCTCATTTGGATCTGATTCCAGGGATCACACTCAAGTCAGCAGGCTTGGTGGCAATCTCCTTTACCTGATGGGCTTGTTGGTCCAGTGTGAGCTGTCACTGATCCCTTAGCCCCTCTCTCACCACCAGCCACAAGAAAGCAATCTCTGCAGTATTACTTTGGGTCCTACGTGACTTTCTTGTGTCCCAACAACTGAACATTTTAATTAGAATTCACCATTGTAACTAAATTGCTAAATTTAATAGGAATTACAGAATGTGGGCTTTTCTGATTCTGTCTTGCTTTCCATATTCTTAATTAACAGTCTTCTATACAGTGGAAGAGTCATGATTTGGACCCATGTGGTTTCCTTAAGATACATTTTTAGGTAGATTTTGGGAAGTTTCGATGTTTAATTTGCTCCTCAAATACCTATTTTCAAACTAGGAAGTGAGTGTTCTATGAACTTCAAATGAGAACCCACTCAATAGATTTTTTAAAAACGCTTTTGAGTCATTCGAAAGCTGTTTCTACCTCCTTCTTTGCAGGCTTCAGAATTCCTGGGAGGCCTTTTGTTTACTAATGAGAAAGCAGACTGTGGTGGAGCAGTGGATGCACTGAAACTGTCTCTCCTCTTGCTGTGCCTTCCATGCAGATGCCTGAAGCCTTGGAGGAGCTGAATGGTAGAGTTTCCTGTGTCTTCCAGAGGAGAAGGAAACACCATCCAGAATCCATCTTGCATGTGTGGGGGCCGGAGGACAACCTTGGTTGTTACTCTTCAGGTGCCGTCCACCATTTTTATAAAACGGGAGTTTTCATTGCCTCGGAATAGGACAGGTCAGCTGGGCTGGCTGGCTAGGGAGGACCTGGAGTCTCTGTCTCCCCAGCAAAGGTGTGTGCCACCACACCAGGGTTCTTTATTGTGGTTTTTTTAATTGGCTTCTTTTGTTTGGACTGAAGTTTATCATCTGAGTTTCTGGCTCCATGGCTTCCCATGTGAGCAGGAGAGGACATAAAATGTCTGACTGACTGTGTGTTGTATATGATTGTCCTTGAGTTGGTATAAAAGTGACCCAGAATGTTGCTTTCTGTCTTAGTCTTGCTTGGTCACACTCAAGGTTGAAGAGGAACTTCTTGAAGGTTTTGTCATACAACAAAGGTTGTAGAATTCTCTAAAGTCCCTGACTCTGACATCTGAGATTACTAAGAATTTACTTCCTTTCATTTTCCCCATGTTAGGCACAGTCTGGATTAGGTAGATGAAATGAGGAATAAATTACTAATACTAAAATTATTGTGTTCTTAAGTTAATTAGTGCCAAACTATTGGAAAAGGCTGGATCTGGTGCAAATATTGAGACTTTTGCCTTGTGTGTGATACCCCAGAGGTAGGCAGCCAATCCACAGAGGGCAGCATTTCTCTGGCTATTCAGGGCCACAGGTCCCTCTGTCTGCTGAGCCATCCTCTAGGGTTTAGGGTTGACACTATTTTACTGTACTGTAGAGAAGTGTCATGAGGCGACTGCTCCTAGCTTGCCAGCGGCAGGGCACCCTAGGATGACTTGCTCACTCTCACCACACTGAGATACAGAGAAGGTGAACGTCCTTAAGCAGAGGATCCTGGTGCTCTGTCTGCCAAGGAAGCTGCAAACCTGAGGACATGGATTTATGGTCATTTTCTCATGAGAAAGTAAGTTTCTTTATAGCTTAATTAGACAGCAGCACCTCTAACACGTCTAAGAGTTGGACGGCTGACATGTTTCTCAGTCTGCAAGGAGGTTGGGGTCACTAAGATTCAAGATATGCTATGGCTAGGGAAACAGCTTCTGGAGAGAACTAGAAACAGTGGGAAACTTTTATCCTGCTTTGTCTTTAAAAGAAGTTGAAACTGAATAAACTGTGCATTGGCTGACTGGGCTGTGTACCCCGTGTCCAGGTTAATACCTCCCTAACATGGGACCTCAATGTACCAGACTGTAGCAGTGAATTAATTAAACAGCTTTGGCTCCTTAGTGCAGTCATGGCACCTGCCAAAGAGTTCTCTGATTTTGAGAATGAAACACACACACACAGGCACACACACGGTCAATGTCTGGACATTTCTAATCCTCCTGACAGCTACCATACACCTCCCTTCCACCCAGCAGCCCAGGATTAACACCTTTAAATCTATGTTTTATCTTTGCTGCCTGTTACCTTCTGGGAAACACCCCAAACCCCAATAGGGTCCTATTCCCTTCCACCTACATTGTAGGCTGCTTTCTCTCCTGTAGCTCTTACCCTGACCCTTCTAAGTCTGGATCATGGTGATTCCCTTCATCCTCCACTCTCTCCCAATCCCTTGCCCTGTCCTTCTGTCTTTCTGTCCAAACATTGGCAATGGCAACTCGAAGCCCTCAGGGACCCTCAGGTCTGGAAGTGCAGCTTTTTGGGAGCCAAAATAAGACAATTATGAACACCAGATATTGATACCTTACACATACATTCTTGATATTGAATAAATCAACTAACTTTAAGAATATGGGAATTTGATCCTCAGTACTACGGAGGGTAAACATCATGAAGAAAATGGCAGACATTTTGCCTATGGACTCTGTTCATATGTTTCTGGCAAAAACTTAGTCACATGCAAACTCTTGATTTGAGAGGCACCTAGGAAATATAATTCATAGTTGTCAACTCTGTACTCTATTGAAGATGTAGGAAATGGGAAGGGAAGCTAGAAAATAACAGTACAGACTCTCACAAAATTCTCTGAGGCCTGTGGGTTTGTACTTCCAGGGACCCTGGAGGCCTGATCTAATGAGAGACGCAGGAGGCCCACCCTAAACAGAGATAGTACTACCTGACTCCCAGGAGACCAGCTGTCACCCAGCTCACAGAGCTCTACATTCCTCCAATGAGGCTGGATCCAGTCAGAGACACTCATGACAGTTAAAGCCAGAGATAACCAGTTGGGGAGAGGCAAACTCAGGACCATAAACAACAGAATCCAATGCAAAATCTGCTGCTCACTCGGAGGACCTATAGGGCTCTTACTCATCATCTATAACAGGATATCTCGTGCCCTCTTCTGGCCACTGAGAGAACTGCATGCAGAGGGACCACAGACAAGTCAGCCAAAGAACAATTCACCAATATAAATAAAAACGAATACATTTCTCTTTCAGAAAGGCATACAAATGTATGATCAAGGCAAACAACACCCAAAATGGGGACAGTCTGGCCCATGTCCCTAGACCCTTACACTAAACTGATCATAAGTTACACAGGTCGAACAATTAACATTCAGATTAAAGTGAATATGGATCCCATTTGTCCTCATTGGTCTGGATCACCTCATCCAGGATGATTTTACAAGATCCATTCATTGTCCTGAAAATTACATGCCTTCCTTTTTCCTTTTGTAGTTATTGATCAGCAATCCTGTCTGGAAAGGACCATGCTTTCTTTATGCACTCATCTCTAAGGGACCACTTGAATATTTCCAAATTCTGAATATTATAAGAGAGCTTCACTGAACATGGTGGAGAAAGGGTGTCTATACTGGGATGAGTCAACATTAGGATATATGCCTTGGTGTTGTGTCTTGAGGTTTACCCATTACCACCTTCCTGAAGAAACTGCATTCTGATTTCCAAAGTTGCTACAGAAATTTGCATTGCAAATCTACAGGGGAATCTCAATGTTCCCCTTGCTCCATACCCAGTAGGAGGGAATTCTCTTATGTGTTACTGAACTAAGCTATTAAAGGTATGAAAAAATATCTCAGAATAATTTTGATTGGCATTTCTGTAGTGTCCAAAGATGATAAATATTTAACATGAGTTTCTAAGTCATTTAAGTTTCTTCAACTGTGAGTATTATGCTTATATATATGCCGCATTTGAATTATGTTTTTTATATAGTGTTTTAGTTTTTCAAATATGTTTTATATAAGCCCATTAGTGAATGTGCACAAGGAAATAATGTTTACCATTTCTGTAAATGGCCATTTAAAAACTCATTAATGACAAGTTAGATAATGCTCTCTCAATGAACTCACAGAATTGGCAGACAAGTTGTAAATAATGGAATTCATTACAAAAGTCCAGGACAGGGACTGGAGACATGGACCATCTGTTTGAGAATTTGAATCCCAGATGACCTAAGGGGCAATTAACAATTCTCTTGTCACATCGGGTCTGAGTGACATCCACTGCCCTCTGCTGGCCGCTGGCAGAATTGCATGCAAACGAATATGGGGAGGTGGGAGGGAGAGGACAGGCAGGTGGGGTAGCACCCACATGGAGGTGGGCGTTCTGGGGAGAGAATAGGGGTTTTCTGGGATGAAACTGGAAAGGGGAATAATGTTTGAACTATAGATAAAAATATCACTACAAATTGCATAAAAGAAATAATTCAAAACTGTAAGACCTCCGCCCAAAGAAGCTATGAAATATATCAAAATGAACTCAGTAAAGCATCATTATCAATAACAACAAACAAACCAACAACAAAAATAGTAAAAATGTTCATTCCTCTAAAATTGGTGGAATTCATTAAATGTGCAGTCATAGCTGATGCTATATTTCAAGGAATCCACAGGCATCAAACTCTGTGTGTCCTGAACATTTTATATTCCCATACTGAATGGTTTTATTTCCTCTAATGTATTAGGGAAATACTTCTGTGTTTGTCATTATAAAGGAAACTAAATTTGTGAGCACAGGGATGAAGCGAGGACATTTTTCATCATGAAGGGGGTTCCACAGAGCATGACACACTGTCTACATCAAGAGCACAGTTTCCTGTGCAGCTCTGGCTGGCTGTGAACTGATGATGAAGCCTACGCTGCATGACACTTGCAGAAAACCACTGTTGCCTTACACTTGTGCTGTTACAGGAGGAAGAACCACACACGACTCAGGACGGTCTTGTGAGTGAAGGGTTAAAGGTCACATTTTTACTTATAGACAAACATTAATTTATTCAAGAACATTTTAAATTGGGGAGTCAATGAGTTCAATGTATATAGCCTTAGGAATATGGCATATTAATTTAAAAAACTAAAGTTAACAAATGAATAACAAAACTTCAAACTTAAACAAATAAATCCAAATGCATAAAACCAAACTTCAAACTAAAAACCAAATATAACAAGTAAATTAGTCAGCATTCAATTCCTGGTGATTTTTCAACATATAACTCCAGCCTGTTGCTGGCCTTGCAAACACAGCAGAACGGCAGGGAAGATGGTAAAATCTCTTCAAGAGGAATGTAGACGCCTCATTTGGGGTGGTTGGTTGTTGATGGACAAGTCGTCAAAAGGTTAAACGTTGAGGCATGTCCCATGCCACATCTCAAGGTCTTTCAAATTAAGCCCAAGATTGGAATGGTTACAAGGACTGAGATGCGGGAGGACTTGTCAATCTTTGCACCCTCAGTGCTCCTGGTGGACAGGTCTGTCTCTGAGAGCTGTAGTCCTGGTCTGGGCCCTGGGCAAGCTTCTGCTGCAGTGTTTCAGACCTAGGGGTAGAAAAGGCCTGGTGAGGACCTGCCATGTCACTTATCCCATACACAGCAGCACAATTCAGCAGGATAATGCAGGATGATCTTTCATCTGAGGTCATTTTCTCATGCTCAAGACAGAAGGGTAAGAGATCCCAATGTCTCAATGTCAGTTGAGGAGAGATGTGAACAACCTAGAAAACAAAGGAAGGCCTTGGAAGACTGGAGGGATCAGTACACATTACCCAGAATCTCTATGGATCACATACACTTCATGGATGAAATTTCTTTTAAAATGGACAGGAATAATATTCTGAGCTGCTGCTAGCTGACAGATGCTGAGAACTATGGAGAAAGTCACACACCCAATAAGACAGTTCATAAGCACAGGGAATCTACTTGGGTCCTCTCATCCTGTCCTTTCAAATCATCTCAGTGACACCGAAATGATGCTGCATCTTCTCAGACAAGGCCTTTTGCTCAGTGACCAGTTTTTTCTGATTCAGGGCGTCCTGCAGACTTTCCTCCATTCTCTCCACATCCTGGTCATTAGAAGATTATATTGTCCATGGAGACAGGCATGTATACAGAGACAGACAGACAGACACTCAGACATACACACCTTTGAACTCACCCAAATATATTTGTTCACACACACAAGCAGAGTATTTTGCAGAATGTGGTTAGTTTCCCAGTTAATGGTAATAGAAGAGATCACCCAGTCTACTATTGTGGCATAAGAAAAAAAAAAACAAAAACAACCTGGAATGGGGTAAGTACACAGTGAGCATAGGCTAAAGACAGCTCAGCCAATAAAGTGTATTCCCCTGAAAATCAGAAATTAGAAATGTGACATCTAGGCCTGTTAGCCAAGCCTGCTTAGCAAGGTCACAAGGCTGTGCACAGGAGGCTGATTTCAGGCAACAGAGCACTGGGTGGGGGCAGGTGAGCCTCTTCTGTCCTCTGCTCACTGTAATTGGAAATATTATGTTTCCTCTTCCTCTCTCTCTCTCTCTCTCTCTCTCTCTCTCTCTCTCTCTCTCTCTCTCTCTTCCTCTCTCTCTCTCAGAATATATATATATACACACACATATATATATATACTTTTACATGTTTCTATATATGTACATATAGACTTTTACAATATATATGAATATATGTATATGTGTCTGTTTTCAGAAACTTGATGAGTTCACACACACACACGTGCAAAAAAACACACATATACACACACTTCTATATATAAGCACCCCATACCACAAACAATTAAAACAAGCAATTTCCAATGTACAATATGCACCGTAGGCATAAACATGATCACACATATCAGTGCCCAAAGACACAAACACACACACACACACACACACACACACACACAGAGTCAGAGAGATGTGGAGGGGGAAGGAGAGAGAGATAGACAGAGAGGGAGAGAGAGACAGAGAGACAGAGAGACAGAGAGAGAGAGAGAGAGAGAGAGAGAGAGAGAGAGAGAGAGAGAGAGAGAGAGAGAACAGAAATCACAAGTGAGAAGCAGAAAAGAATGAGGAGGCCATCCTTCTGGAAGCACAGTTGTTGAATACAGATTTGGCAAAGGAAATGTGTCAAGTGAGAGCGTAGACACTGCTCTCCATCCCTTATAGAGTAAACCTGTGTAGGGAATGCACTTCTTGGGCACAGGAGGTTGAGAGAGTTGGAGAAAAATTTCCCTCTAACCCTCACATATCTCACACAAACCCTCACCCTGAGAGAAGCCTTTCTTACATCCCTGTTCATCCAGTCAGCTCCAGGACAGAAGCCACAGGAAAGAACACTAAAACACTGACATAGAACAGGACTGACACACTGCTTCTCAAGCTCTGTCACTATGAACCACGATTGGGACAGGCAGAAGGGACCATTTTCAATGTACAGGGAAAAGGAGAGAAAGTCCACAAGCCCCATCATAACTGACAATGAGAGCCATTCTTTTGGCAATTGTACTGAACTGTAATCAGTTCTGTGCACTACAAAGACGGCTACCACATGGCATCCCTCTAGCATAATGGCATGTAAGTGTGCAATGTGTGATCAACAGATCCCCCTTAAGGAAATGCATTTTCTAGTTGAGCAGGAGGATTTGGTTGTCAATCCTCCAGTTTCTTGCATGAAGCTAACATCACAGAAAGTTTTGTAAATGGTCAAAGAAATGAACAACTGGATGAGTCCTAGGAGAGTGTGTGGATACGTTGGAGAAGGTTAAACTGGTTTGACTTGGTTTCTGCTTAGATATCAGGAAAACCTGCCCTTGATGCTTCATTCATCCTACCTTAGGCTGCTTGGTCCACGGATTTTCATACAGCTTCCCCACAGAACCTTGTTGTTTCCTTAATGGACTCTTCCAGTGCAATCTGATCCCATAGAAGCTCCCTGTTCTCATT
Source organism: Rattus norvegicus (assembly GCF_021556685.1). Taxonomy (NCBI): domain Eukaryota; kingdom Metazoa; phylum Chordata; class Mammalia; order Rodentia; family Muridae; genus Rattus; species Rattus norvegicus. Next base: position 21,228,558 of record NC_141548.1, on the reverse strand, counting down.
CCTTGCTCTCTGGGCATTGTTCTTCAGCTCAAAAAACTCAGTTAGGAGGGGGCAGAAGCTGTGGCTGAGACACAAAGAAAAAATGGTGAATCCCAGCCAGTCTCCAACTTCCCCCCACTTCTGTAAGTCCATTACTGCTTCTAGGGTCCTGATCAGAAGAGAGCCCCAGATTATACTCCAAGTCCACAGTAGCCATGGAGCATAACCTAGAAACAGGTCAAATGGAGAAAAGAGCAACATTCCAGAGGACTCAGGGCATTTCTCAAAAACCTGACACCATTGATTCAAGTTTTTCCCAGAAGAGGACTTAATCCCTGTGTGTGCTTATATGTCCATTTTATTAGAATGTCACTTGGAGTCCAATCTTTCTATGTGTCTGTGTGTGTGTGTGTGTGTGTGTGTGTGTGTGTGTGTGTGTGTGTATCCTGTCAGAGCCCCAGATCATCAAGGTTGATTGACAACTCAGTCATTGTGCACACATTTTCTATGTACAGGATCCCTATTTGGGAAGGACAGAGATTGAAGAATCTCACAACCTCTTTCCATTTGTTCAAACTATCTACAAGAGGTAAAAATCCTAGAGCCTTCCTTAGAGACAGGCTTCCTGGTCTGCTTCAAACACTATAAAGCCTGATCCTCACTTTACTTCAAAGATAAGAATGAGCTGACACATGCTGCGCCTAGTGCTGGGGTCACAACCTTGTAAGTTACTCACCAGTATCAGTCATTTTCCAGTGTAAGGTTTTTACATTTGACCAAAGCATAATTGATCTGCTCGCTCATTTTCTTCATGTCGGTCATCAGTTCCTCGTGCTGCTTCATGAGCATCTTGGACTCAAAGTTGTTCCTGTGGTAGGGCATGTTCCAAGGATCAAATAACATTATGAATGAAGGATTCAAGAATTACATGAAATCAGACTGAATCTTGAACTACCCCAGCCTAGCACATGCCACGCCCTTGCTCCTTGGTACTGGGTCCATTTGGTATTTATTAAGTTTATTATTATGGACACAGGGACAGCAGTGCCAGTAAACAAAAGGAGGGAGCTGATTTGCTTGAGCTCCTTGACAGGGTTTGAAGGAATAGACTAGCTTGCAAAGAACATTCGAGGACACTGTGCCACCATCCAGGCTCCAACTTAAACCCATGAAGACTATTCTCCTGTTCTTAGGTAACAATTCTCAATCATAGAATCTATTCCTACATGAAAACCCAAAGGTACATGAACAGTATTTACAGAGAAAAGAATTTATAACACACACCAGGAGATTCCCATGTGCGTCCACCTGAGCAGATGTGAAATGTTCTACTGCTCACAGTGAGCCTCTCAGCCGCATCATTATCATGCCATGGAAATTGACACAGGATAATTCTCAGGCCAAATCACAACATAGAATACCCAGATCTTAAGGGATGCAGACAAACACACTCACACATGCATACACACACACAAACTCACACAAAACTCTCTCTCTCTATCTCTCTCTCTCTCTGTCTGTCTCTCAAATATAATTAGAATGCCAAATAAACACAAGAATGTGGCATTATCTCAAAATACAATCAATAAAATCAGAGAACACCAATGATACCCTGTTGACAGTCCAGTCACACACTGTGAGGCAGCAAGAGGGATTAGGCCCCTCCAGCTCTTCACAGGACCTATTGAACCCAAAGCACCTCCACGTCAATTGCAACAATGATTGCTCATAATCAGAGCACCTAGGAATTCCCACAAGCCAACACCTGTCCAGGCTACTTCACCACACACTGAGAGCTCACACACTACTACCCTTATTCTCAGACTGTAATTCAGGCCACAGGCTATGATTTACGTTTGTAGGAATCAAAATAGCCTGTGCCACCATCTCATTCCCATCTGAACTTCACATTCTGATGCAATCAGGAAAGTGATTTTGACCATGAGGACACCCTGGAGTTGTAGCCTACTGTGATGTGAGGAAATGTGGATTTAACAGAACTTGCATTGTGACTACCTGTCATTTAAATTCTTTCCCGGGTAATCCGCCAGGATACTCCTGAGTTCATCTCTCTCCTTTTGCATCTTGTGGAGAGCAATTTTGAGGTTCTCCAAACGCCTCATTCTCTCCTCTTCAACAGCTGTTTTGGAGGGTTGGGATGATGCCTTCTGATCAGACTCTGTAGGTAGATAAACCCCAGTGAACAGGCATATATGTGGACACAGTGTCAAGGAAAACTATGCTTAGTCTAAAACGCAAGTCTGAGGATGAACAGTTCTACAGATACAGTGAATCCCTGACAGAGCAAGAAAGCTATCTTTAAGCTGAACTCAGCTAGGTCCCTGTTCCCCACCATCATAGCCATATGATGACATATGCCATCAAAGATATAGACCACACCTCCTACAGCCATTCTTCTGTCACTGAAATTCTAAAGCTGGCCTAAACAAGAAGAATTGGAGGACCTTCTCAGCTAATGTCTGATGTGAGGCAGGTAAGTCCTTGAGTCCAAACTGCTTAACATCTTGAATCCCTAGTCACGTGTGTTCAAGGACAAAGTAACTGAGACCTTGATATATGACCAGGAGAGTATCCCTCTTGGCATCAATTACCCACGTAATCTACAGGACACTGCTGAGAGGAAGTGCTTCCACAGCCTATCCTGAGAGAGACACTTTGTTATTCTTACAGAGGCTCATCCTGGTATTCTTTGACACTGCCCATGACATTAAAGAGATCCAAGGAAAGCCCCTTGACATATAACAGGTCTTGGTTCTCTGTCAAACTAATGATCAGAAATTGTTGAGTCTGGGTCAGCCATTTAGGAAGACTGAGGCTCTAAATCATACGTCCTACTCCTGGAAGGACCAGCTCAAGCCAACCTCCTCCAGGAAGCTCCCCTTGCCCTGCCCAGTACTCACTTGACCTCCTCCAGGACCTTTCCATTCGTCTTGTTCTCCAACGTGATAGAAGGCTCGCCTCCCTCTGCCTTGGTCTGGTCTCTGCATGGATATGATTGTCCCTCCGAAAGAGACTGAGGATCCTGGAGAACATGCCTCCTTGGGAACCCATTAGGAAATGAACGGAAATCGCTCAGGCAGTTGGTGTCAGCTCAACACTGCTGACATCACAGAAGATTCTAGTATCTCCTGGATACAAGAGAATTTCTAGGGAAGACACCATCGGTGATGTCACTTGGAAATGCCATAGCTTACTTGCTAACTACCTCCACCCAGACTGACCAGGTTCTGCAGTGGCTTTTCCAGAGACTCACTTTTGAGCGAGGGAACACCCATTCGCACACTCTCCTTCCAGAGCTTCAGAGTTCTCACTGCTTCATTACAACTCAGTTGCTGAGGACAGGGAGAGTTGGTTAAAGCCTTGATATGGATAGAACATCTTTGTTAACAGCCAAATATCTAGAGACCCTCAGTGAGGGAGATTCTTCTCCCTGAAATGTATGAACCCAGGGTCCATGCATGTGACATATACTCCAATTCCCACAGTTTTTACTGTTCCCCAGAGGCCAATATTTTTTCCTACACCTTTAAATGTATGCAAGTTGGAGTACATTGTTTCACGGACTGTGCCTTGAGAGGGGGCATGGTTTCAATGTATTCACCCATGTTTGTTCCTGAAATCTCTGTCTTACAATCCCATTTTGTACAATGAAAACTGCTGTTTGCTGGCACATAGGTGTTCAGGTATAGGGCATACATCAGATTGTAAACTTTCTGTCCATTCTTAAAAGTTAAAATCCCCAAAAGTGAGGGAACTGAGACCCAAGTGAGAGCCATGGAGGGGTTTGATTCTAAATCAATTTAAGGTTGTGGTCTGAGTCATGGCCATTTTGTAGATATGGGACCTCATCCTACCTACCTCATCCAGCACCCTGTAGCTGAGTGAGATACACAATGAGAAAAACATCCTATGCATCTGCACAGACTGTAAGGGAGAAGAATGATTAAGGCTAATGGAGAGCTTGGCAGATTAAAGGGGCACCTCGTGCTGAGCAAATGATACACGAGTTAATTATCAAGTGTTTATAATATCCCAGAACCTGTTCTTGAAGCCATCTTCACTCCATCTCATTCTGGCTTGAGAATCATGGAAAGCAGGTGCAGTGACTTTCCATAAAACTAGGAAAACTAGATGTAGATGTCTCCATCTTCCCTGAAAGCCACGACTCTGAAGAGAGGATTCTAACCTGGATGCTTAGACCTTTAGGCACCATCTCAAAGAGACTCCTAGAAAGGGTTCTATTTAAGCTGACTTGAAGGACAGTGCTGTTTGGCTGTTTAACGCATTTCTAGGTTTGTAAAATGAAGACAATGACTGTTTCCCCACAAGTCTTTTGGAAGAAGAACATGAAAACCTTAAAAGCCACAGGACTGTGCCAGGGAAGTGAAGGGTCTAAGTGGTCACGGTCACCACTGTTACTGTTGGCATCGTGAAGCAGGAATGAGAGACGGTGTCCACACAGCAGTGACAGGTGAGAGGTGAGTCTAATGGAAGTCAAGTTGCTCATGCTCTGGAGCTATCTTCCTGGCTCATGAAAAGCCTTTTACAGGCTAGTGTGGTCCCGTGGCTCTGCATGTGTGAGCTTGCATGTGTGCAGGCCAGAGGACAACCTTGGGGTTTACTCTACAGGTGCTGTCCACCATTTTTATAAAACGGGAGTTTTCATTGACTTGGAATAGGACAGCTCAGCTGGGCTGGCTGGCTAGGGAGGACATGGAGTCTCTGTCTCCCCAGCAAAGGTGTGTGCCACCAAACCGGGTTTATTTATCGTTGTTGTTGTTTTAATTGGCTTCTTTTGTTTGCACTGAAGTTTATCGTCTCAGTTTCTGGCTCCATGGCTTCCCATGTGAGCAGGAGAGGACATAAAATGTCTGACTGACTGTGTGTTGTATATGATTGTCCTTGAGTCTAGTATAAAAGTGACCCAGAATGTTGCTTTCTGTCTTAGTCTTGCTGGGTCACACTCGAGGTTTAAGAGGAACTTCTTGAAGGTTTAGTCACACAACAAAGGTTGTAGAATTCTCTAAAGTCCCTGACTCTGACATCTGAGATTACTAAGAATTTACTTCCTTTCATTTTCCCCATGTTAGGTACAGTCTGGATTAGGTAGATGAAATGATGAATAAATTACTAATACTAAAATGATTGTGTTCTTAAGTTAATTAGGGCCAAACTATTGGAAAAGGCTGGATCTGGTGCAAATATTGAGACTTTTCCCTTGCCTGTGATAGCCCAGAGGTAGGCAGCCAATCCACAGAGGGCAGCGTTTCTCCGGCTATTCAGGGCCACAGGTCCCTCTGTCTGCTGAGCCATCCTCTAGGGATTAGGGATGACACTATTTTACTGTACTGTAGAGAAATGTCATGAGGCGACTGCTCCTAGCTTGCCAGCAGCAGGGCACCCTAGGATGGTTCGCTCACAGAGGAGGAAAACGTCCTCAAGCAGAGGATCCTGGTGCTCTGTCTGCCAAGGAAGCTGCAAACCTGAGGACATGAACTTCATGGTCATTTTCTCATGAGAAAGTAAGTTTCTTTATAGCTTAATTAGACAGCAGCACCTCTAACACGTCTAAGAGTTGGACGGCTGACATGTTTCTCAGTCTGCAAGGAGGTTTGGGTCACTAAGATTCAAGATATGCTATGACTAGGGAAACAGCTTCTGGAGAGAACTAGAAACAGTGGGAAACTTATATCCTGCTTTGTCTTTAAAAGAAGTTGAAACTGAATAAACTGTGCATTGGCTGACTGGGCTGTGTACCCCGTGTCCAGGTTAATATGTCCCTCACCTGGTACCTTAATATACCAGACTGTAGCAGTGAATTAATTAAACAGCCATGGCTCCTTAGTGCAGTCAAGGCACCTGCCAAAGAGTTCTCTAATTTTGAGAATGAAACACACACACACACAGGCACACACACGGTCAATGTCTGGACATTTCTAATCCTCCTGACAGCTACCATACACCTCCCTTCCACCCAGCATCCCAGGATTAACAACTTTTAAATCTATGTTTTATCTTTGCTGCCTGTTACCTTCTGGGAAACACCCCAACCCCCAATAGGGTCCTAATCCCTTCCACCTACATTGTAGGCTGCTTTCTCTCCTGTAGCTCTTACTCTGATCCTTCTAAGTCTGGATTATGGTGGTTCCCTTCATCCTCCACTCCCTCCCAATCCCTTGCCCTGTCCTTCTGTCTTTCTGTCCAAACATTGGCAATGGCAACTCGAAGCCCTCAGGGACCCTCAGGTCTGGAAGTGCAGCTTTTTGGGAGCCAAAATAAGACCATTATGAACACCGGATATTGATACTTTACACATACATCCTTGATATTGAATAAATCAACTATCTTTAAGAATATGGGAATTTGATCCTCAGTACTACGGAGGGTAAACATCATGAAGAAAACGGCAGACATTTTGCCTATGGACTCCGTTCATATGTTTCTGGACAAAACTTGATTTGAGAGACACCTAGGAAATATAATTCATAGTTGTCAACTCTGTGCTCTATTGAAGATGTAGGAAATGGGAAGGGAAGCTAGAAAATAACAGTACAGACTCTCTCAAAATTCTCTGAGGCCTGTGGGTTTGTACTTCCAGGGACCCAGGAGACCTGATCTAATGAGAGACCCAGGAGGCCCACCCTAAACAGAGACAGTACTACCTGACTCCCAGGAGACCAGCTATCACCCAGCTCACACAGCTCTACATTCCTGCAATGAGGCTGGATCCAGTCAGAGACACTCATGACAATTAACACCAGAGATAACCAGTTGGGGAGAGGCAAACTCAGGACCATAAACAACAGAACCCAATGCAAAGTCTGCTGCTCACTCAGAGGACCTATAGGGCTCTTAACAATCATCTATAACAGGATATCTCGTGCCCTCCTCTGGCCACTGAGAGAACTGCATGCAGAGGGACCACAGACAAAAGTCAGCCAAAGAACAATTAACCAATATAAATAAAAATGAATACATTTCTCTTTCAGAAAGGCATACAAATGTATGATCAAGGCAAACAACACCGAAATGGGGACAGTCTGGCCCACGTCCCTTGACCCTTACACTAAACTGATCATACAGTTACACAGGTCCAACAATTAACATTCAGATTACAGTGAATATGTATCCCATTTGTCCTCATTGATCTGGATCACCTCATCCAGGATGATTTTACAAGACCCATTCATTGTCCTGAAAATTACATGCTTTCCTTTTTCCTTTTGTAGTTATTGATCAGCAATCCTGTCTGGAAATGCACCATGCTTTCTTTATGCACTCATCTCGTAAGGGACCACTTGAATATTTTCAAATTCTGAATATTATAAGAGAGCTTCACTGAACATGGTGGAGAAAGGGTGTCTATACTAGGATGAGTCAACATTAGGATATAGGCCTTGGTGTTGTATCTTGAGGTTTACCCATTACCACCTTCCTGAAGAAACAGCATACTGATTTCCAAAGTTGCTACAGAAATTTGCATTGCAAATCTACAGGAGAATCTCAATGTTCCCCTTGCTCCATAAGCCAGTAGGAGTGAATTCTCTTATGTGTTACTAAACTAAGTTATGAAAGGTATGAAAAAATATCTCAGAATAATTTTGATTGGCATTTCTGTAGTGTCCAAGGATGATAAATATTTAATATGAGTTTCTAAGTCATTTAAGTTTCTTCATCTTTGAGTATTATGCTTATATATATATAGCCCATTTGAATTACGTTTTTTTAAATATAGTGTTTTAGTTTTTAAAATATGTTTTATATAAGCCCATTAGTGAATGTGCACAAGGAAATAATGTTTCCCATTTCTGTAAATGGTCATTTAAAAAATTATTAATGACAAATTAGATAATGCTCTCTCAATGAACTCACAGAATTGGCAGACAAGTTGTAAATAATAGAATTCATTGCAAAAGTCCAGGACAGGGACTGGAGACATGGCCCATCAGTTTGAGAATTTGAATCTCAGAGGACCTAAGGGGCAATTAACAATTCTCTGTCACCTCAGGTCTGAGTGAAATCCACTGCCCTCTGCTGGCCGCTGGCAGAATTGCATGAAAACGAATATGGGGAGGTGGGAGGGAGAGGACAGGCAGGTGGGGTAGTACCCACATGGAGGTGGGCGTTCTGGGGAGAGAATAGGGGTTTTCTGGGATGAAACTGGAAAGTGGCATAATGTTTGAAATATAGATAAAAATATCACTACAAATTACAAAAAGGAAATATTTCAAAACTGTGTAAGACCTCCGCCCAAAAGAAGCTATGATATATATCAAAATGAACTCAGCAAAACATCATTATCAATAACAAGAAACAAACCAACAACAAAAATAGTAAAAATGTTCATTCCTCTAAAATTGGTGGAATTCATTAAATGTGCAGTCATAGCTGATGCTGTATTTCAAGGAATCCACAGGCATCAAACTCTGTGTGTCCTGAACATTTTATATTCCCATAATCAATGTTTGTATGTCCTCTAATGTATTAGAGAAATACTTCTGTGTTTGTCATTATAAAGGAAGCTAAATTTGTGACCACAGGGATGAAGCGAGAACATTTTTCATCATGAAGGGGGATCCACAGAGCATGACACACTCTTTACATCAAGAGCACAGTTTCCTGTGCAGCTCTGGCTGCTGTGAACTGATGGTGAAGCCTACACTGCATGAGACTTGCAGAAAACCACTGTTGCCTTACACTTGTGCTGTTACAGGAGGAAGAACCACACACGACTCAGGACGGCCTTGTGAGTGAAGGGTTAAAGGTCATGTTTTTATTTATAGGCTAACATTAATTTATTCAAGAACATTTTAAATTGGGGAGTCAATGAGTTCAATATATATAACCTTAGGAATATGGCATATTAATTAAGAAAAACTAAAGTTAACAAATGAATAACAAAACTTCAAACTTAAACAAATAAAACCAAATGCATAAAACAACCAAACTTCAAAGTAAAAACCAAATATAACAAGTAAATTACTCAGCATTCAATTGCTGCTGATTTTTCAACATATAACCCCAGCCTCTTGCTGGCCTTGCAAACACAGCAGAACGGCAGGTAAGATGGTAAAAATCTCTTCAAGAGGAATGTAGACGCCTCATTCGGGTTGGTTGGTTGTTGTATGGTTACGAGGACTGAGATGCGGGAGGTGTTGTCAATCTTTGCTCCCTCAGTGCTCCTGGTGGACAGGTCTGTCTCTGAGAGCTGTAGTCCTGGTCTGGGCCATGGGCAAGCGTCTGCTGGAGTGTTCAGACCTAGGGGTGGAAAAGGCCTGGTGAGGACCTGCCATGTCACTTCTCCCATACACAGCAGCACAATTCAGCAGGACAATCCAGGATGATCTTTCATCTGAGGTCATTTTCTCATGCCCAAGACAGAAGGGTAAGAGATCCCACAGGCCTGCATATTTTCCCAGTTTTTAAAACTGCTAAAAATTGAACAGTGAACAGCAGATAATTCCAATCGTCCATACATATTATATTTTAAAATCATGTAGCAATGTCTCAATGTCAGAGGATAACAGATGTGAACAACCTAGAAAACAATAGGAAGGCCTTGGAAGCCTGGCCATCACTGAAATGAAGACTATCATTATTCCTCCAGTGCAGGAATATGCCTGGGGTCCACTTGACAACCTCAATATCTGCAAAGACCCAGAGAAACAATATCTCAAGAACTACATGCACACTGAAGTGATATTATATTTGGCAAGAATATGCTGCATGGAAATCTTGCCAAGGGTAGGCATTGAACTCTAAAGGAGATACTCATGCAGAAAATAAACTATACCACTCCTTTGTTTATGGATATCGTAAACTATTTGTGGGGAGACTTAAAGGCACTGGGCTCAGATAATACAAGAGAGCTCAGACTGGAGGGATCAGTACACACTAGCCAGAAACTCTATGGATCACATACACTTCATGGATGAAATTTCTTTTAAAATGGACAGGAATAGTATTCTGAGCTGCTCCTAGCTGACAGATGCTGAGAACTATGGAGAAAGTCACACACCCAATAAGACAGTTCATAAGCACAGGGAATCTACTTGGGTCCTCTCATCCTGTACTTTCAAATCATCTCAGTGACACCGAAATGATGCCGCATCTTCCCAGCCAAGGCCTTTTGCTCAGTGACCAGTTTTTTCTGATTCAGGGCATCCTGCAGACTTTCCTCCATTCTCTCCTCATCCTGGTCATTAGAAGATTATATTGCCCATGGAGACATGCATGTACACAGAGACAGACAGACAGACACTCAGACATACACACCTTTGAACTCACCCAAATATATTTGTTCACACATACAAGCAGAGTATTTTGCAGAATGTGGTTAGTTTCCCAGTTAATGATAATAGAAGAGATCACCCAGTCTACTATTGTGGCATAAGAAAAAAAAACCGGAATGGGGTAAGTACACAGTGAGCATAGGCTAAAGACAGCTCAGCCAATAAAGTGTATTCCCCTGAAAATCAGAAATTAGAAATGTGACATCTAGGCCTGTTAGCCAAGCCTGTTTAGCAAGTTCACAAGGCTGTGCACAGGAGGCTGATTTCAGGCAACAGAGCACTGGGTGGGGGCAGGTGAGCCTCTTCTATCCTCTGCTCACTGTTTCCCAGTGCATGCAAAGTGAGCTGCATTTTTTCAATATGAGGTCCCTTTAGGATACAGTACCTGACAGGGCAGCCAAACTACCAGCACAAACAGCTAGGAAATCTCCATAACCACAATCCAAGGTAAAACTTGGACTGGGATGCTATCAGATATAATTCAAGTGAGATAAGACTGACTGATTCAAAGTCAAATGCTGGCAGGTATAATCAAACTCAGCCACAGTCCATGGAAATGCTGGACAACATTGTACCTTTCCACTTTCTGACTGGTGGACTTCTGGATAATTTTGCTTCATGGCTGCTCTGAGGTGAACCACTACAACACTAATGTGCCACAGTTTCTCTGCTGACACCTACTTCTTGTTCTGGAATCGCTGTGTCAAAGGTTGAACTTTCACAAGAGTTGTACATGGCTTCTCACAGGGCTACCCATTTGACACCTCCAGCAATGTCTGAGGGTCATCACTTTCTAAACCCTCCTTACAGATGGTTTTCACTCAGATCAAATGATTTTGAATAACAATAGTTAAGAGTGCCACAGACCCAACACAGGGTGGGTGCTGTGGACTATGTTGAGCCTAAGTTTCTGTCTGAGGCAAAAATGTGATTCCACCTCAGCATAACTCCTGGACATCTTCTGCTTGCAGATTCAACTCTAAGCAAATTAATCTTTCAATTAACAAATTCCAGAGCAAACTCCAAAGCCAAGGTATATTCAACAAAGTTTAGGCGATTCTGGAGAGAAAGTGGTGGCAGGTAACGATTAACATAACCAGGATTTTGAGAAGACACAACAAGCACGTGACCTTCCAGTGTTACTGCACACCGAGAGCAAAGGAGGCAGAAGAGCCCTGAGTCATCAGTTTCCACACTCAGGTACATGGATTTCACACAGCAGCCTCTCCTCACATCCCTGTACCCTATTCCTGAGATTTCTCCAAGTAATGTCAATGTTGATGAATAGTTTTCCCACTGTAATAATTTCAATAGTAATCAAAACCCCATTAAGAACAGTTTCAAACTAATTGGAAACATTGTGTTTCCTCTTCTTCTCTCTTTTACATTTATATATGTGTACATATAGACTAATACAATATATATAAATATATGTGTCTGTGTTCATAAACTTGATGAGTTCAAACACACACACACATATGCACAAACACACATATACACACACTTCTATATGTTAGCACCCATACCGCAAACACTTAAAACAAGAAACTCCCAATGTAACATATGTACCATAGCCATAACCATGTTCACACATCTGTGCCCAACGACACAAACACACACACACACACACACATACACACACACAGAGTCAGAGAGAAATGGAGAGGGGGAGGGAGGGAAGGAGGGAGAGAGGGAGGGAGAGACAGAGAGAGAGAGAGAGAGAGAGAGAGAGAGAGAGAGAGAGAGAGAGAGAGAGAGAGGACAGAAATCATAAGTGAGAAGCAGAAAAGAATGAGGAGGCCATCCTTCTGGAAGCACAGTTGTTGAATACAGATTAGGCAAAGGAAATGTGTCAAGTGAGAGCGTAGACACTGCTCTCCATCCCTTATAGAGTAAACCTGTGTAGGGAATGCACTTCCTGGGCACAGGAGGTTGAGAGAGTTGGAGAAAAATTTCCCTCTAACCCTCACATATCTCACACAAACCCTCACCCTGAGAGAAGCCTTTCTTACATCCCTGTTCATCCGGTCAGCTCCAGGACAGAAGCCACAGGAAAGAACACTAAAACACTGACATAGAACAGGACTGACACACTGCTTCTCAAGCTCCGTCACTATGAACCACCATTTGGAAAGGCAGAAGGGACCATTTTCAATGTACGGGGAAAGGAGAGAAAGTCCACAAGCCCCATCATAATTGACAGTGAGAGCCATTCTTTTGGCAATTGAACTGAACTCTAATCAGTTCTGTGCACTACAAAGACGGCTACCACATGGCATCCCTCTAGCATAATGGCATGTAAGTGTGCAATGTGTGATCAACAGATCCCCCTTAAGGAAATGCGTTTTCTAGTTGAGCAGGAGGATTTGGTTGTCAATCCTCCAGTTTCTTGCATGAAGCTAGAATCACAGAAAGTTTTGTAAATGGGCAACGAAATGAACAACAGGATGAGTCCTAGGAGAGTTTCTGGATAATTTGGAGAAAGGTTAAATTGGTTTGACTTGGTTTATGCTTAGATATCAGGAAAACCTGCCCTTGATGCTTCATTCATCCTACCTGAGGCTGCTTGTTACACGGATTTTCATACTGGCTTCCCCACAGAACCTTGTTGTTTCCTTAATGGATTCTTCCAGTGCAATCTGATCCCTTAGAAGCCCTTTGTACTCATTCCATGCTCTCTGGGCATTGTTCTTCAGCTCAAAACACTCAGTTAGGAGGGGGCAGAAGCTGCGGCTGAGACACAAAGAAAAAATGGTGAATCCCAGCCAGTCTCCAACTTCCTCCCACTTCTCCAAGTCCATTCCTCCTTCTAGGATCCTGATCTGAAGAGAGCCCCAGATTATAGTCCAAGTTCACTGTAGCCATGGAGCATAACCTAGAGAGAGGTCAAATGGAGAAAAGAGCAACATTCCAGAAGACTCAGGGCATTTCTCAAAATCCTGACACCATTGATTCAAGTTTTTCCCAGAAGAGGACTTAATCCCTATGTGTGCTTATATGTCCATTTTATTAGAATGTCCCTTGGAGGCCAATCTTTCTATGTGTCCTGTGTGTGTGTGTGTGTGTGTGTGTGTGTGTGTGTGTGTGTGTGTGTCCTGTCAGAGCCCCAGAGCATCAGGATTGATTGATGACTCCATCATTGTGCACACATTTTCTATGTACAGGATCCCTATTTGGGAAGGACAATGACTGATGAATCTCACAGTCTCTTTCCATTTGTTCAAACTATCTACAAGACGTAAATATCCTAGAGCCTTCCTTAGAGACAGGCTTCCTGGTCTGCTTCAAACACTATAAAGCCTGATCCTCACTTTATTTCAAAGATAAGAATGGGCTGACATATACTTGCCTAGTGCTGGGGTCACAACCTTGTAAGTTACTCACCAGTACCAGTCATTTTCCAGTGTAAGGTTTTTACATTTGACCAAAGCGGTATTGATCTGCTCGCTCATTTTCTTCATGTCGGTCATCACTTCCTCGTGCTGCATCATGAGCATCTCGGACTCAAACTTGTTCCTGTGGCAGGGCGTGGTCCAAGGATCAAATAACATTATGAATGAAGGATACAAGAATTATATGAATTTAGACTGAATCCTGAACTACCCCAGGCTAGGACATGCCACACCCTTGCTCCTTGGTACTGGGTCCATTTGGTATTTATTAAATTTATTATTATGGCCGCGGGGACAGCAGTGCCAGGAAACAAAAGCAGGGAGCTGATTTGATTGAGCTCCCTGACAGGGTTTGAAGGAATAAACTAGCTTGCCAAGAACATTCGAGGGTCCTGTGCCACCATCCAGGCTCCAACTTAAACCCATGAAGCCTATTCTCCTGTTCTTAGGTAACAATTCTCAATCATAGAATCTATTGCTACATGAAAACCCAAAGGAACATGGACAGTATTTACAGGGAAAAGAATTTATAGCACACACCAGGAGATTCCCAGGTGTGTCCACCTGACTAGATGTGAAATGTTGTACTGTTCAAAGTGAGGCTCTCAGCCACATCATTATCATGCCATGGAAATTGACATAGGATAATTCTCAGGCCAAATCAGAACACAGAATACCCAGATCTTAAGTTATACACACAAACGCACTCACACATGCATACACACACACAAACTCACACAAAACTCTCTCTCTCTCTCTCTCTCTCTCTCTCTCTCTCAAACAATTAGAATGCCAAATAAATACAAGAATGTGGCATTATCTCAAAATACAATGAATAAAATCAGAGAACACCAATGATACCCTGTTGACAGTGCAGTCACACACTGTGAGGCAGCAAGAGGGATTAGGCCCCTCCAGCTCTTCACAGGACCTATTGAACCCAAAGCACCTCCAGGTCAATTTCAACAATGATTGGTCATAATCAGAGCACCTAGAAATTCCCACAACCCAACAACTGTCCAGGCTACTTAAACCACACAATGAGAGCTCACACACTACTACCCTTATTCCCAGACTGTCATTCAGGCCACAGGCTATGATTTACGTTTGTAGGAATCAAAATAGCCTGTGCCACCATCTCATTCCCATCTGATCTTCACATTCTGATGCAATCAGGAAAGTGATTTTGACCATGAGCCCACCCTGGAGTTGTAGCCTACTGTGATGTGAGGAAATGTGGATTTAACAGAACTTGCATTGTGACTACCTGTCATTTAAATTCTTTCCTGGGTAATCCGCCAGGATTCTCCTGAGTTCATCTCTCTCCTTTTGCATCTTGTGGAGGGCAATTTTGAGGTTCTCCAAACGCTTCATTCTCTCCTCCTCAACAGGTGTCGTGGAGGGTTGGGATGATGCCTTCTGATCAGAATCTGTAGGTAGATAAACACCAGTAAACAGGCATATATGTGGACATAGTGTCAAGAAAAACTATGCTTACTCTAAAACAGAAGTCTGAGGATGAACAGTTCTACAGATACAGTGACTCCCTGACAGAGCAAGAAAGCTATCTTTAAGCTGAACTCAGCTCAGTTCCTGTTTCCCACCATCATAGACATATGGTGATATATGCCATCATAGATATAGACCACACCTCCTACAGCCATTCTTCTGTCACTGAAATTCTAAAGCTGGCCTAAACAAGAAGAATTGGAGGACCTTCTCAGCTAATGTCTGATGTGAGGCAGGTAAGTCCTTGAGTCCAAACTGTTTAACATCTTGAATCCCCAGTCACATGTGTTCAAGTACAAAGTAACTGAGACCATGATATGACCAGGAGAGTATCCCTCTTGGCATCAATTACCCACGTAGTCTACAGGACACAGCTGAGAGGAAGTGCTTCCACAGCCTATCCTGAGAGAGACACTTTGTTATTCTTACACAGGCACATCCTGGTATTCTTTGACACTGCCCATGACATTAAAGAGATCCAAGGAAAGCCCCTTGACATATAACAGGTCTTGGTTCTCTGTCAAACTAATGATCAGAAATTGTTGTGTCTGGGTCAGCCATTTAGGAAGACTGAGGCTCTAAATCATACGTCCTACTCCTGGAAGGACCAGCTCAAGCCAACCTCCTCCAGGAAGCTCCCCTTGCCCTGCCCAGTACTCACTTGACCTCCTCCAGGACCTTTCCATTCGTCTTGTTCTCCAACGTGATAGAAGGCTGGCCTCCCTCTGCCTTGGTCTGGTCTCTGCATGGATATGATTGTCCCTCCGAAAGAGACTGCGGATCCTGGAGAACATGCCTCCTCGGGAACCCATTAGGAAATGAAGGGAAATGGCTCAGGCAGTTGGTGTCACCACAACACTGCTGACATCACAGAACATTCCAGTGTCTCCTGGATACAAGAGAATTTCCAGGGAAGACACTACCGGTGATGTTACTGGGAAATGCCATAGCTTACTTGCTAACTACCTCCACCCAGACTGACCAGGTTCTGCAGTGACTTTCCCAGAGACTCACTTTTGAGCGAGGAACACCCATTCGCACACTCTCCTTCCAGAGCTTCAGAGTTCTCACTGCTTCATTACAACTCAGTTGCTGAGGACAGGGAGAGTTGGTTAAAGCCTTGATATGGACAGAACATCTTTGTTAACAGCCAAAAATCTAAATATGCTTGGTGAGGGAGATTCTTCTCCCTGAAATGTATAAACCCAGGGTCCATGCATGTGACATATAGTCCAATTCCCACAGTGTTTACTGTTCCCAGGAGGACAATAGTTTTTTTTCCTACACCTTTAAATGTATGCAAGTTGGAGCATATTGTTTCATGGACTGTGCCTTGGGAGGGGGCATGGTTTCAATATATTCACCCATGTTTTTTCCTGAAATCTCTGTTTTACAATCCCATTTTGTACAATGGAAACTCCTGTTTCCAGGCAACAAAGTGCTCAGGTATAGGGCAAACATCAAGTTGTAAACGTTCTGTCTATTCTTAAAAGTTAAAATCCCCAAAAGTGAGGGAACTGAGACCCAAGCAAGAGCCAAGGAGGGGCAGAATGCAGAGGTGCTGCTGGCCAAGGAAGAGCAGGAGGAAGCAGAGAAGCTGTAGCACATCATGGTGCACAGGGAGCTAGAACTGGAGATCGACCTGGGCAACCTGCTGGCTTCTGACAGCAACCCCTCAATGGTGCTGTGCCAGGCCAGGGCCTTGCTGGAGGCCGAGCTGTGTGCCCCGGAGTGGGAAAACCCAGAACATCTCAACAACCAGCTGTGGAAGCTGCTGACCAAGGGCATGGAGGAGGCAGTGGTAGTGTGCTTGCAGGAGCCTGACACAGGCCTTCCCCGCAGGAAGCCACTGCCTGGCCAAGGGCTCTCCCTTGCTGGTAGAAGTTGGTGAGCTTTAAGAGCATCCATTCCAAGAAGAGGACCAACCTCATGTGGGACGAGGTGAATGGCCAGTAGTGATGCCCTTGTAGCTACAAGCCCTCCCTGGATGACACTGAGGAGTGACTGATTGAGGTGCCTGGGTGTGCAAACTCCATGGAAGACCAGTTCTCCAAAAAGGATTTAGGCCAAGAAGAATGCATGGCCAAGAACTAGCTGAACCATCTGTGCAACTAGTCTGCATGCACAAGATGCAGATGCCCAGCTTGGCTGGCCTGCACCTTCCTGACACCAGAGTAAGGGGGAGCTGGGCTGCACCATGCAAGTGTCCAAGGTCTCCAAAGCTTCCTTGGGACACTTCCAGGAGGGTTCTGTTCTACCAGGTCTCCTGGGTATACACATATTCCACATTCTGGGGAAAAATAAAAGGTTTTCTAGTTCCAAACAATTTGGAGTAAATATGTATTTGTTCACCTATGAGCGTGTGAGTGTTTGTGCATGCCTGTGTGCTTGTGTATATGTACACCACAGAACGCAGTGTTGGCCTCACTAATTAATATCAGCATGGTTAATAACAGTGGCTCTCGTTTATTATTAGCACCTCGTGATTATAGCAAATTATCAGGAGTCTGACCTCCTCAGGAGACTTCATGCTTGCCTAAGGCAGCAGTCCGCAGACTTGTTTCTGAGGACCCCTTTTTTCTTTCCTCTTTCTTTTTTTCTTTCTTTGCTTTGCTTTTGTTTTTGAAGACAAGGTCATAGTCGAGGCTGCCTGAAAGTCAGAGATCCACTTGCCTCTGCCTCCCAAGTGCTGCGATTAAAGAGATGAGTCACAACTGCAGGCATCTAAGGACCTCTTCATGTTCTCAAAAATCACTAAGACACATACAACTTAATCTAAATGGATAGAATCTGAATCTCTATCTACTAATCATATAGTAAACATAGGAAGCTTATGAAATGTAGTTGTAGGGTACTGGAGAGAAGGCGCAGTTAGTGAATCGCTTGCCATGCAAATGTGAGGACCAGAGTTTGAATCCCCATCATCCTTGTAAAGCATCATCAAGTTGACAACAAAAACTTTTACTCAATAAGTGTTGAACCCACCATAGGGCACTCTCTCAAACAAATGCTCTTTTTATATTCAGAATATTATTAATTACATGCATATATATGAGTGTGCATGAATTTACGGGCACACACACACACACACACACACACACAGACATGTACAAATGATTTGAAAATGCACATGTAGAAAGGAGAGAACAAACTCCCATGAGTTAACTTCTGATTTCCACATGTGTACAGTGATGCCTCTAACCCTAAACATATAAAATAAATAAATATATTTTTAATTTATAAGTATACTGTTTCTTTTAGTTATACAAGAACCATTCCTTTATCAATCATTCTTACATGGTTGGAATTTTGGTTGGAATTACATTTCACCACACCTCTCTCTGAGGACATAACCAAGAAATATATCCCACATCTGTGAAATGTTTGGTTCTAAATCAATTTAAGGTTGTGGTCTGAGTCCTATCCATTCAGTAGACATCAGACCTCATCCTACCTACCTCATCCAGCACACTGTAGCTGAGTGAGATACACAATGAGAAAAACATCCTATGCATCTGCACAGACTGTAAGGGAGAAGAATGATTAAGGCTAATGGAGAGCTTGGCAGATTAAAGGGGCACCTCCTGCTGAGCAAATGATACACGAGTTAATTATCAAGTGTTTATAATATCCCAGAACCTGTTCTTGAAGCCATCTTCACTCCATCGCATTCCGGCTTGAGAATCATGGAAAGCAGGAGCAGTGACTTTCCCATAAAACTAGGAAAACTGGATGTAGATGTCTCCATCTTCCCTGAAAGCCACGACTCTGAAGAGAGGATTCTAACCTGGATGCTGAGACCTTTAGACACCATCTCAAAGAGACTCCTAGAAAGGGTGATATTTAAGCTGACTTGAAGGACAGTGCTGTTTGGCTGTTTAACCCATTCCTAGGTTTGTCAAATGAAGACAATGACTGAGTCTTTTGTAAGAAGAACATGAAAACGTTAAAAGCCACAGGACTGTGCCAGGGAAGTGAAGGGTCTAAGTGGTCACGGTCACCACTATTACTGCTGGCATCGTGAAGCAGAAATGAGAGAGACGGTGACCACACAGCAGTGACAGGTGAGAGGTGAGTCTAATGGAAGTCAAGTTCCTCATGCTCTGGACTGAAATAACCAAGACACTGACTGCTGTAGAGATTGGAGGCAGAGGCTAAGGAGATTCCTTCTAGGAATGTGCGTCTTTCCTGAGAGATGTTCCTGGGTGGCCTTCAGTGCTCTTAACCACAGTTACTCCTACTGATAATGATTTCTGAAGTTTGTGTCCCATTAGGGTCAATTTGTTTCATTGTGGATTTAGAATCTAGTAGGCATGGGAGGGCTAATGCTGTAAGAAAAAGTATCTAGTCTCAGAATGGTGGTCTGGGGTTGTTCTGATCTCGGTAGCAATGTGACCTGAAAGGCAGCAGAGAGAGTCATGATTTGAGGCACCTCACAGAACTCTGAGGAAACTACAGGAACCCAAGTGACATGAGGGCATAGATGGAGGCTGACACAGGAAAGTAGGGGTCTATCTTTAGGGTACCTCCTACTCCCACCTTATATAGAATCTACCTTAAGCAAAAGACTAATTCACATGAGATGGCCAGGTCTCTCATCTGATCACCTCCTAAATTTTAATAATCATGCTTCCTATCTTTTTACTTCTACTCAAAATCCCAATTCACTGGTGTGTCCATGTATCTGCTAGTTACTTTTAAGCAAACAAATAATAGTGGATAGAAGCTAAACAGAACTGAATAAAGTATGCATATGAGGACACTAGCTAAAGATTTTGTGTGGGTTTGAGGGGCCAAGCTAGGAGAATGCTAGAGAGTGAGGTAGAAGAGGGTGGGTGGGTGGGGGAGCAGGGGCATGGGGCTAAAGGGTGGGATGGGGGCTTTTGGAGGGGAAACCAGGATAAGAGATTACATTAGAAATGTAAATAAAGTAACTAATACAAAAGTAAAAATATAAAATCAAAAGACGTGTGTGGGGAAGCCTGGGATCTTTGATCTGAGAATGCAGGCCTTGAGGGAGTCAATAAGCTGCGTCTCCCTGATGCTCCTCAGGCTTCTCTTTACAGGCTCCTTGTCCATATCCATCAGCCACAGGCTGAAAATTTCAGGATAAGACAAACAAAATAATGGAAATCCTTCCTTCTCAAAGCCTTTATCTTTATCTGTGGGATGATTTTTCTCCCCAACAGTACCGTGCTCACTATGAAACCTTTAAACTTGTGGACAGAGCTGAAGAAGACTTCCAAGTAGGTGTAATTTTTTGTGTTCTACAGTTAGAAGGTGTGCTATGGTATTTGTTAGAGAATTTAATAAAGCGCCAGATGAATCCATAAATGTAATTTTATAAGGTTTTCAAAGAATGATGTTTTTTATGTAAAAGAAAAGCATCTGATATTGTTTCTATGAGCAAATAATTGGCATCAATATTTCAATCTCTAGCTATGCAAGTGTGGATTATCCAAAGTAGGTCTTAATATTACCTAAACAAAATTCCCTAGGCTTATCCAAGAGCTTAATGTTCCTGTTTGTTTTACATGAAATGCTGACAAACTGCTCTGATGACAGCCATGTCCAGTTACAGTCCACTGGGCAGGGATCCTCACTGGTTGATCAGTAAAGTATTAAACCCCTGGCACAGACCTCATGCACAGCACTTGGCTGGGTGCACTTTGCTCCTTGTCCACTAGAGGGAGACAAGACTGAACGGTTTAATGTAAATGGAGATTCTCAGTAGCAATGTGCTCCTGCAGTGCTAACATGTCCCCAGCAGAGCAAACCTGTCTGAAGAACTTCTCAGGGAGCAGGTGTTTCCTTAAAGCACTGAGAATGGCTACACAGGACAACTGAAAACTGACAGCACGTTCAAAGACAGTGCACAGAAGAAGGAACACATATCCTTGAGAAATGTAGAAAACCATGCAGCCTAATCACAGACATACAGACGCTGAATTAAATGATGGACGGCCAAGCAAAACTCTGTGACCTACAGGGAGGTTATTGAGATGTAAATATTCACGATCCTCTGGGAAGTTTGTCAATTTCTACATCCTTCCTTGATAACAGCCATGCTACAGATACACTAAGAGCCTAAAAATTCCTAGGGTGCCAGCATTTCCAACCTGAAATTCCATCCGAAAAGAAGAACTAGAGATATTGTCAAAATTACAGTTTAAAAAATTGTAGCCTTACGATAAGTAGAAGAAAAGAAAGAAATGAAAGATACTACCAGGATAAGGACTAAACAAACAAAATCAAACACAGATTTATATACAAACTACTTACAGATGGGAATAATAAATATGTCTACAAAGATAATGCCTTGCAAAAATAAATCAAAAGTATGAATCACAGTTGCTCTTGTCCATAATTCTTTATGTTTTCCAAGATTTGAGAGAATAAGTATTCTTTTTACATGAAAGTTCATTTGAAAAAGTGTCTAGAACTAAACTGAGAAAATAGGAGAAAAAGGCAACCAGGGTGAGCGTTGGGTCTGAGGCATCAGAATGTGCAGAGGCAGGCAGGCATGAAGGAGGGCAGCAGGCTTAGGAGCTTCATCTTGTCCCAAGTGTGGATTCATGACCCAAACCTCACAGAGAAGGCGCTGCAAGAGTGGCAGTTTTCACACTGGGGAGTAATGGGTGGGTCAGCAGTAGGAGCTAGAGTACTGGCAGGCCCTGCCTTTTTATAACTGGGGGCTTTGAAATGAGGGCAGTTTGATAGATGGAGTTGGGGGCTCACCCTAGGATGTGGACTCTGACCAGGGAGGGCAGGGGCAACAGGGAGCATGAGAGCATGTGTCACACCTGATACAGTGCTGCAGTCTTTGTACTGGACAAGGTAAGGAAGTAATGAATCTGTAAAGAGCCTGGCCCTGGTTTTTCATGCCTTGAAACCAACCGAATCGGACGGAGGGGTATTTAATGATTTATGTACTTGCAAGGGGACATAGAGACTCTATGTGCAGGGGCAGAGAAGCTTAGTTGAAAGACTCCCCTCAAAGATAAAAAGGAGTCAAAGGCTCTGTCCTCTAAATGTGAACAAAAACTAGTGTTAGACTCAGCAGAATTGAAACCACTAAGGTTAATGATTGAATTCAACTATGTGGCTATAGGATAGCACCAGGAGTAAATCCATCACAGCATGGTGGTTTTTGAACAAGCACCATGGCCATCAGAATACAAAGGGAAAGGCACAGAATCATGGGAAATCAAAGTGGTAATACCATGACACATGGCAGAAAGATTCAGGCAAGATGGAGCTGGATTCAGGTAGCAGGGGAAAAGAGGTAAGTACAAAATAGCTTAGGAAGCAGAGCTAATGGGATCTACCATCTGACTCATGGGAACCACCATGTGACTCATGGGATCTACCATGTGACTCATGGCATCTACCACGTGACTCATGGGATCTACCATCTGACTCATGGGAACCACCATGTGACTCATGGGAACCACCATGTGACTCATGGGATCTACCATGTGACTCATGGCATCTACCACGTGACTCATGGGATCCACCATGTCATTGGGGGCTGTGTACTTTAAGTTCCATTGCATTTGACCACTTTCTGTCTCTGAGTGTCTGTGTTCCCATAAAATGCTTATGAATGGAGAAGCATGGTGAAAGAGTGTCTCTTCCCCTAAATTTCCAGTTTTCCTGGACAATAGGTTATGACTCCTGGCTGAGATTCCTGTGGATGTTCAGGAGCTTAAGTGACAGTTGATTGGCTTTGTCACTTCTCTGTTGCTGGGATTAAATATTTGTACAAAAGCAACAGTTAAGGGAGAGAAGTTTATTTTGTTTTATAGTTGCAAGATGCACCACAGTGGAAAGTCAGGACAGCAGGAGCCTGAGAGCTGTTGTACTGACTGCAGGCAGAGAGCAGAGGAAGACGCTGGTCTTCAGATCACTTCATCCCTCTTATCCAGTCCACTGTCCCAGTCAACCACAGAGGGTGGGTCTTCCCACTTCAATCAGTCTAATCAGAAGAGTTCTGCACAGGCATGTCCCGAGGCTAACCTACATCTAGTAATGCCTTATATAATAGAGCTAATAATCAAATGATCTTCCACTTGGGTGCCTAGAGCTGAGTCTCCAGGGAGATTCCAGGTGCTGTCAAGTTGACGATCAACAAACACTAACCACCATGCAAACTATGAAGACAAGTTCTTCATTTAGACTCAAGCCTTCTTGCCATGTATTCCTAGAAGTTCAGGAAAGTAGAAATTCCACAAATATCAAAATCTGAATAACCTCCTCACTTACCAGTCAGGCATGCTAGACCAACACTTCTGAAACTGTGACCTGGACAAGTACTAGTAGCTTCATTACCTGGAAATTATCAGAAATGCAAATTTTAACTCTACTCAACCTATTCTCAGGATGAAACCAATCACCTCCTCTCATTGGACGGCCTGGAATGGATGCTTTCTCTTCCCAGAATGGCCTCCAGGTGCAGCAAAGCTAAGTTCACAGCTAATTGCAGTTGGGTGTTTGGGGCGTCCTTTTCCGCCCTTCACAATTACCTGACTTAGGAAAAAGAATCAGCGGGCCCCATCTGTTATTGACAAGGTGACCAATCCAGTCTTGAGAAAAGCAAGATTTAGAAATCACTTTAGTCTTGAAAATCAGTACTATGCAGGTAGCATGTCTTACCATGCCCTGCAAAGAATCTACAAAATTCAGAAAGCTTGGTTTTTGTTGTTATTTCTATTACCAGAATGCTAAAACGGAGAAGGACTAAACAGGTGACCCAGGTGACATATAGAACAACATATTTAAATGGGGACTTTCAATTTCAGAGTTTTAGAGCAAGAAGATGTGGGATGAACAGCTGAGAGTTCCAGTGTTGATGAAGAAGTAGAAGAAACAAATGCTACCTGGGAATGGTGGGCGCCTTTGACGCCTCAAAATCCACTCCCACTAACACACCTCCATCTTGCCTCCAGACCTTAAAGCTCTGGTGGTCTGGGAGTCCCCTGGAGCTGGAAAGGATGTAAAGGTCAAGAACTCCGATTGTTGTACAACCTGAGACGTTCCAGAGCCTCATGAATTCCCTTTGATGGTTTGCTGCCCAACACTTCTGAAGAATGTGACACCTCCACTCCACAAAAGGAACAAAATTGAAAGTTGCCTGGTTTGTCACTCTGGAGTTAAGTCTGGTGAAGGCACCTTCTGTTTAGGGGACCAATGTGATGCAGGAGGTGAGGATGTATGACTGAGGTCCTTATGGTCTCTTCAGGTGCATGAATGTATGTTGGGACCCTGATAATCTTCTCTATGTATTTATCTCTCTGTATATTTCTGTCACTTCTACTGATTCGAGTCAAAGATCTAAAAAAGAAGGGAAGTGAGCCCTCCTGGGACAACAGCTACTGCTGCCCCTGGGATGATACACAACTTCCCATAGGCTCACTGATCATGCTGGCCCATTCATGCTGTACCCCTCTTCTGGCATCAACTGTGGCTGCAGGTCGGTGCTACTGTTGCTATGGTGATGCAGGCAGTAAGGACTCCTGAGTAGTATTGTGGGTGATGGACACAGGCCCAGAAGGAGTTTTGTGGAGTAGGATGGCTATGATGGAGTCTCCGGCACTGTGACCCTGGAGGAGGCTAGTGGCCTCTCTACCCAAAAGTCTTGATCGTGTTAGGCCTGCTTTTTTGTGAGCAGTTGGGGCTACAACCACACTAATAAATACATTGACTTTGTGACAGGAACTGTTTTTAACTTACATCTCCATCATTGTAATGGACCTCCTGAGGGGAACTGCAGTAAGTGGATGCATGACATTGAAATAACCCATTATGAGGCAGGTCTTCTGGGCCAGACCTATATCTGACTTAATAAAATGATAGCCGTCAGCCCAGCCAGCCCACTACCAGATGATAACCCAAAGGAGCCACTCCAAGACAGCAGCCAAGTTCAGGTCATCAGACTCCCCCGAACAGAGGAGGGACATAGCCGTGGATGTGGATAGGACCCTACCAACCCTCATAAGGTGAAATGTACTCCAGGAACTGCCCTGGCTCTGGCTCCTCCAGTTCTGATCAACAGGAGGTCAAAGCTCAGATCCTGCAGGCAGGGTCTGACAATACAGAAACACCCACAGCTGTGGTAGAAGGTGGATGTGAGCAGCTTCAACTCCCGTCTTAAGCAGGAACCCAGCCCTGATTGCTGCTACCTCTGCAATTGTGGCTGCTGCATCCTGCTCTGCTCTGGGGCTGGCTGGAGGCTCTGGCTCCACTCTGGGCTCCACTGTAGCTGCACTCTGCCCTTCCTAAAAGTGATTGATGCAGTCCAATGTCACACATGGAGAGGTTTATATGGAGCAGTTTTCTTCAACATGGAATCAGGTACACTAGGTTGCAGGGGTCACCGACCCAGGATGGTATAGGCCCAGTCCCTCAGCCAATGGACTTCAGCACAAAGGGCTGACCTTCTGGCTTCATCCCATTCATTTTACTGGGAGAAGGGCAAAGACATGCACACTATGAACAGTTGACATGCATTTGCCAATGCCAGTGTCCATGGGCCCTCTTTAGAGAGAGGGGACCCCTCACCTTCACAGAAGAACACAGGAAGAAATGAAGTGACAAAAAGAAACAGGAGGCAAATGGATCGCAGTTCTTGTTGAACAAGAGACCCATACTCTGCTGTTATCAGAAGACAAAAAATTCTGTATATGGGTTGCCTCTACCTCTGAGATTTGAAAAAGCCCTCACCTTCATGACCAAAGTTTCCCCTAAATCTGGCAAAGGCCCTAAATGTTCATCTAAAATTACGTTGTGCATAGGGGCTGCAAAACTCAGGAACGGTAAAATAAATGTGTCCATGAGACCAATGAAAATTAGGCTAACCTCCTACCTTTTGCCCTCCTAAGGGTCAGATGCTCCCCATATTGAGATGTTTACTAGGTAAACGTCACTAGCCATTCCCCCATCACATTCTTGGAGACCCTGCAACAGACCCAGAGGACTATTCACAAGGCTGAACCCTTGCTCATGTCTGAGCTTGACCAAATGTTCCAGACTGGAAACCTTATGTGGACAGAGAGGATCCTGACACAGAGCTTGGAACCAACAGTGAAAGCCCATACATTGTGGTCTTCAGCACCCACTGTCACCACACCCAGCTAAACGGGGCTACAGAATATAGGTCACCCCCAGAGTCTCTAACCCACTGAAGACAAAATAGACACAGTTCTTATAATGAAAGTTTTCTTATTTTATTTAGATTTATGTTTCACTAATTGTTTCATTAATCCATACGTGTTTGAACACATAAAACATTTTAAAATATTATTTGTATGATTATATCAACTTTCCAAGCATAAAACTATAAAATCGTATGTTAAGTTACCAAATATTTTCTATTTCTTCATCTCGCTTGTCTTGATCACTCAGCAAACTTGTTTTGGCACAAATTACCACATGAATGCTAGAGCCCAGTTTTATATGCCATTCACAGAATGGTGCCATGGCAATGATGCCAGCCAGAGTGGGCTTCAAACCTCAATAAACTGTAGTTTTCTTATGTTGTCTTTTTTTGTAGGAAACTCATTAAACCCTGATAATCCAAAAGATCAGAAGCAGGGAGCTCATAGCCAATCTAAGCTCTACCTCCAATTCTATCAGCTAGAAATGGGACCAATCTAAGGTCACCCTGGGGAATCTCCAGGCAAAGGGTACATGTTTAATGTCACCAAGATACCGGCTAGTAGTTCCTGGGTGCAGATGCTTTTAGCCAAGCACAGCAGATTAATTCCAAGAATGAAAGTCAAATGTTTTCCAGGCCCCAGAGACTACATAGCCTGCTCGCACTAAGAACTTAACTAAGGGTTAAGGAGCCAAATCTGGACCATTAGTAGCTGGTTCCCTCAAGAATTGCAGGACTGAGGGGGATCCACAGCACTTATGGCTGCGGACTCACCCTGCAGGCTCACCCTGCAGCCAGTGTGGCTGTGTTTCCTGCATCTTAAAATGCAGGTTTTGGGTCTGAGAAGGCAGATCCTCTAATGCAGTGTACACAGGCCTGTGACTTCAGGATCACAAGGAATGGGCACACCTAGTTTTATTGGTATAAAAATGTTTTCCAACTTACACCACATCCCAGGATTTTGGGTGCTTCCTATCAGTCTGCGTCCTCAGTAACACTCCTATTGTTGTATGTTTCTGTTTATCTCTTCTGGACTTGTTATCTCACTGAAAAACAACTTCTTTCTGGACAAACTCTAGGGTGGCTTTGAACTGACTATGTAGTCCTTGCTGACCCAAACTCACAGAGATCCTCCTGCCTCATCTTCCCAAGTGCTGGGATTACACACATGTGCCACCACGACTAGAATATCTCTCCTTGAAATTTGGATGTGTTTTACTTGTTAATGTTGGTGTTGTACATACAGTATACTTAAGGACTGCAATTTGGAAATTTTCTTGTTTATGAAGCTTCCTCTGGAGCCTTTCCCTACTTTTTTTTTTCCGGAGCTGAGGACCGAACCCAGGGCCTTGTGCTTGCTAGGCAAGTGCTCTACCACTGAGCTAAATCCTCAACCCCCCCTTTTCCTACTTTTAACATGCCTGCCTTTTCACACTGATTTGTACATGTCTTACCACATGAGTTTCTTCTCCATTACTAAAACACATGCCGGAGAATCAACTTAATGAAGGGGTGTATGTTGGCCAACAATTGGAGGCCACAGTCCACCATGACAGGTTGAGCAGCTGTCTATATGGTATCCACCCTGAGAACTCAGAGAGCAATGAATGCTTATGGTCCATCCCCATTCTCTTTATATTCAGTCAAGGCCTATTGATTGATCAGTGCTGTTCACTGTTAAGATTTATTGTGCAACTAGCCTGACCCCAGTAATCCCTCAGGGTATCCAGAAGGTTATATAATCAAGGTGTGATCCATTTGCTCAGGCTCTTGTTTTTTTGTTTTTCGTGTGTGTGTGTGTGTGTGTGTGTGTGTGTGTGTGTGTGTGTGTGTGCGTGTATGTGTGTGTGTGTTTCTTTGAGACAGGGTCTCACTATGGGCTGAAGTTGGTCTTCACCATGACTGATCCTCCGTCTCCAGGGTGTTAGAATGATAGGGCCTAACCACCACATTTGCCTGAAACAGGAAAACTCCACAGATCTAAATCTATTTGTTTCTTGCTGATCAAAAAGAGAAAATGACAATGACAAGCTAGGCCCAATGTCTTTGCTCCCTTTCTGCTGCCTGCTGACTGGACTGTAGAATTCTCAGCTGTCTCTCCAGTACCATGGCTTCCTGCGTGCCCCACCCCCCGCTCCCCATGACAATAAAAGACTGGACCCCTGAAAATGTTAAGCCAGTCCCAATTTAAAGTTTTCCTTCGTAAGAGTTGTCATGGTCATGGTGTCTCTTCATAGCAATAGAACATTGAATACGACACTGGTACTATGTCTGATCTTAAACAACTGTAACTCAACCAGGCATGATGTTAGTAGAACATCCAGGTGAGATGATGTTGGTGCTAGAAGCTCACAGAGAACCCCAACCAACAGGTACCTGTAAGGTCTCCTGGGCAGGTCTCTGTTTTCTTTACTGTCTTCTTTCCGTCTATCTTACTGATTTTTATTCTCCCCATGAACAGAGTGTAAAAATACGTTGTCTTTACTCCTAATTCCTTAGCCTTTCCTTTAAGCCTGAGTTTATGGGACAAGGTTTCTTTTTTTAAAGATATATTTATTTATTTTATAAATAAATAAATCTTTATATATTTTTACAGTGTATATGAGTACACTGTAAATTCAGACACACCAGAAGAGGGTATCAGATTCCATTACAGATGGTTGTGAGCCACCATGTGGTTGCTGGGAATTGAACTCAGGACCTCTGGAAGAGCATTCAGTGCTCTTAACTGCTGAGGCATCTCTCCAGCCCGGGGGCAAGGTTTCTTACTAGAATCTTCACCTTTGGAATATTTCTAATCTCTGGACTCTTGGGCCCTGAAGAACAAAATAAGAACCAGGTTCTCAGAGACTCTCAAAGAGAAGAAATGAAGTCCATGAAGTCAGTGAAAATTTTTACCAACCCAAAGCCAAACTGATTCAAATCAATGCTGGCCCACTAAATTATCAGACCATCTTCAAGAGAGAAAGTTCCCAGTACTAGGGAGATATGTTGAAATTTGAGCTTTGAATCTCATTTAAGAAGAAAGCGATGTGGACTGGGAGCAGAGGCAGGAGGGTCTCTTGGGTGTGTTAAGCCTGGGCTGTGCATTGAGAGCCTTTCTCAAGAGAACAGTCACAAGGAAGTGACAAGGAAACAAGCTGTCATCTCAGGGGATGTCACTTTATATGATTTGGTGGTTTAATCCTGTGAAAAACTCAGATGTGGGGTGACAGTCTAATGGCAGAACCTTGTCTAGCACAGACAAATAGAAGGACAGGAAGGAGGGAGGAAGAAGGGCCAAAGGTGAGAGATGCTGCAGGCATTCAAATGTGAATAATGCTATCCCTAAGGAGTGGAGGAAAGCTAGCTGTCCCACACTGGAGCAATGCTCACAGCTGACTGCAGTTCAGAAACTGGAGATGATTGTCCCTGTGTTGCTGTGCAGAAAGGACTGTAAGAGCAGCAAAGACAGTGGCTGCGCCCATTTCATGGATGCTTTAGAGCAAGACACCTTCTGGAGAGGTTTCCAACTAAAAATGTTCAAATGCTACCTCTGAGCTTTAAAATTTTATAGCTTAGGTAAAATCAGATTTTTCTTGTTCTTTCCAAATGAAGTTTTGAAGGTTTTCAAGTTGTTCCTCTAGAGGGAGCCCCAGGACTTGAATATTCTGACAGTGAACCTCCCCAGGCATCTCCCCAGGGGTCAAGGTTTAATATGGGAACAGTTAGTGATTTTTACACAACTCTTTTTGTTTGGGTGAGTGAGCTGTCCCTTGTGGACAACAGCTTTTTGTTTTCCTCAATGAGGAGTGTTGCTCATTTGTGAGCCATCATTAACTCAAAGTGAAATGGTTAAAAATATTTATCCTGTTACAATAGGCTGCATCTTTTAAAAAGCTCACTAAAAAACAGCAAAGAAAACAAAACTCTGTCTTTTGAGAAGACTTATACTATGTCACATTGTTTACCTAGCTGTAGTGCTATATGAACACTATTTCAAAGGAAAAATAAACTTGCTTTACATTGAAAAAAAAAAAAGGTTTCAGAGCTGCAGAGGAACAGCCTTGAAGGATGCTACTGACATGGAGACTCCAGGCTCAGCCTCAGCCCATGAAGAAGAGAACAGAACACAGAAATCTTCCTGTTCCTGCTAGCGCTGTGGCAGACCACACCTGCCCTCCTGATGCTTGGGGAACTGAGACAGCAGAGGCTGGAGTCTGAGGCTACAAAGGGAGGCCCTGTGCTTTCTCATTACCAAGCCTAGTACAGCACAACTCAGCACAACGGTGAAATCGGTCTCTCCCGCTCTTGCAGTGGCAAAGGGTAATGGGATGCAGCTTTGCACAGTTCTCAAATTCCACCTGAGTCTCCCCTCTCCAGCTCTGAGCCCAGTCTCGCCAGTTTGTTGGATGTGAATTCTAGGATCCCAAATTCATGGGCAAAATCTTTTTCGTATAATCCAGCTTTTCCTAAAAGCCACCAAGAACCAGAAGCTAAACAAAAAGCCACAGTTTCTCAAGAACTTTTTACTTCTTTCGTTTTCAAGGGCCCAGGCCAACATCAAGGAGACTAAAGCTGGGGTGGGAGAGCATGAGAAAGTCTCAGAGGTGTTGGGCCTGTACTGGGAAGATCTTTTCAGATACCCCTGGAATGCTCTGAACTCACAGATGGGATTTAGAGGTGGGACTCTTTATCCTGGTATCTAGATGTGGAAATGACACTTCAACTCCTATTTGGGGATGGCTTACCCAGGGAGCTTGACTCAGTGGTTGAGAGCATTGGACTTTTTTCAGAGAATCCAAGTTCAATTCTAGCAAGAACCTGCCAACTCACAACTGACAGGATCTGATGCCCTCTTTGGCTTTCTAGAGCATCAGGCACGTGAAGAGCAATGGGGCAGGGGAAGAAAAGGGGAATGGGGTCAGGGAAAGCAAAGGGGTTAGAGAGTCAGGGAACATAAGAGAGGCTAAAGAGTCTCTTTTATAGCAAGCCAGGCCTACTTGGCTGTTGCTAGGTAACTGCTGGGTGGAGTGTAGAACGAATGCCAACATTAACAATAATTCTGGTACAAATGCAAATGTCTGCATCGAGTTCTCAAAAAATCCTTTGATGGTCCATTTGTTGGGACACAGCCTGGTTCCCAATCGTTTTTGCCTCAGGACCCACCTTCTTAGAAACTTGCTCACTTGCTGAAGACTTGGCCTGCAGCTCCTGCTGAATGGCCTGCTTCTCTCTTCTGTTCTGCAACACTGATTGGATGCTAAGATTCGTTCTTAGGCATTGTGACGTTCGAACCTTTACAAAATATATTATGTTTATTCACCTCTCTCTCTCTCTCTCTCTCTCTCTCTCTCTCTCTCTCTGTGTGTGTGTGTGTGTGTGTGTGTGTGTGTGTGCACTTGTGTACATGATTGCCACTGTGTACTATGTAGTAAAGTGTAACTTTTGGGAGGAGTTCTCTCCTTTGGACCTGATTCCAGGGATCACACTCAAGTCACCAGGCTTGGTGGCAATCTCCTTTACCTGATGAGCTTGTTGGTCCAGTCTGAGCTGTCACTGATCCCTTAGCCCCTCTCTCACCACCAACCACAAGAAAGCAATCTCTGCAGTGTTACTTTTGGTCCTATGTGACTTTCTTATGTCCCAACAACTAAACATTTTAATTAGAATTCAACATAGTAACTAAATTGCTGAATTTAATAGGAATTACAGAATGTGGGCTTTTCTGATTCTGTCTTGCTTTCCATATTCTTAACTAACAGTCTTCTATACAGTAGAACAGTCATCATTTGGACCTTTTTGGTTTCCTTAAGATACATTTTTAAAAAGCTTCGATGTTTAATTTGCTCCTCAAATACCAATTTTCAAACTAGGAAGTGAGTGTTCTATGAACTTCAAATGAGAACCCACTCAATAGATTTTTTAAAAACACTTTGGAGTCATTCAAAAGCTGTTTCTACCTCCTTCTTTGCAGGCCTCAGAATTCCTGGGAGGCCTTTTGTTTACTAATGAGAAAGCAGACTGTGGTGGAGCAGTGGATGCACTGACACTGTCTCTCCTCTTGCTGTGCCTTCCATGCAGATGCCTGAAGCCTTGGAGGAGCTGAATGGTAGAGTTTCCTGTGTCTTCCAGAGGAGAAGGAAACACCATCCAGAATCCAGCTTGCATGTGTGGGGGCCGAGGACAACCTTGGGTGTTACACTTCAGGTGCCGTCCACCATTTTTATAAAACGGGAGTTTTCATTGCCTCGGAATAGGACAGGTCAGCTGGGCTGGCTGGCTAGGGAGGACATGGAGTCTCTGTCTCCCCAGCAAAGGTGTGTGCCACCAAACCAGGTTTCTTTATTGTTGTTGTTTTAATTGGCTTCTTTTGTTTGGACTGAAGTTTATCGTCTGGGTTTCTGGCTCCATGGTTTCCATGTGAGCAGGAGAGGCCATAAAATGTCTGACTGACTGTGTGTTGTGTATGATTGTCCTTGAGTCTGGTATAAAAGTGAACCAGAATGTTGCTTTCTGGCTTAGTCTTCCTTGGTCACACTCAAGGCTTAAGAGGAACTTCTTGAAGGTTTAGTCACACAACAAACGTTGTATAATTCTCTAAGTCCCTGACTCTGACATCTGAGATGACTAAGAATTTACTTCCTTTCATTTTCCCCGATTTAGGTACAGTCTGGATTAGGTAGATGAAATGTGGAATAAATTACTAATACTAAAATGATTGTGTCCTTAAATTTATTAGGGCCAAACTATTGGAAAAGGCTGGATGTGGTGCAAATATTGAGACTTTTCCTTGCCTGTGATAGCCCAAAATTAGGCAGCCAATACACAGAGGGCAGCATTTCTCCGGCTATTGAGGGCCACAGGTCCCTCTGTCTGCTGAGCCATTCTCTAGGGATTAGGGGTGACACTATTTTACTGTACTGTAGAGAAATGCCGTGAGGCGACTGTTCCTAGTTTTCCAGAGGCAGGGCACCCTGGGATGGTTCGCTCACTCTCACCACACTGAGATACAGAGGAGGTGAACGTCCTCAAGCAGAGGATCCTGGTGCTCTGTCTGCCAAGGAAGCTGCAAACCTGAGGACGTGGACTTCATGGTCATTTTCTCACGAGAAAGTAACTTTCTTTATAGCTTAATTAGACAGAAGCACCTCTAACACGTCTAAGAGTTGGATAGCTGACATGTTTCTCATTCTGCAAGGTGGTTTGGGTCACTAAGATCCAAGATATGCTATGGCTAGGGAAACAGCTTCTGGAGAGACTAGAAACAGTGGGAAACTTTTATCCTGCTTTGTCTTTAACAGAAATGAAACTGAATAAACTGTGCATTGGCTGACTGGGCTGTGTACCCCGTGTCCAGTTTAATATGACCCTCACCTGGTACCTCAATGTACCAGACTGTAGCAGTGAATTAATTAAACAGCTTTGGCTCCTTAGTGCAGTCATGGCACCTGCCCAAGAGTTATCTGATTTTGCGAATGAAACACACACACACAGGCACACACACGGTCAATGTCTGGACATTTCTAATCTTCCTGACAGCTACCATACACCTCCCTTCCACCCAGCATCCCAGGATTAACACCTTTTAAATCTATGTTTTATCTTTGCTGCCTGTTGCCTTCTGGGAAACAACCCACTCCCCCAATAGGGTCCTATTCCCTTCCACCTACATTGTAGGCTGCTTTCTCTCCTGTAGCTCTTAACTCTGATCCTTCTAAGTCTGGATCATGGTGATTCCCTTCATCCTCCACTCCCTCCCAATCCCTTGCCCTGTCCTTCTGTCTTTCTGTCCAAACATTGGCAATGGCAACTCGAAGCCCTCAGGGACCCTCAGGTCTGGAAGTACAGCTTTTTGGGAGTCAAAATAAGACAATTATGAACACCGGATATTGATACTTTACACATACATTCTTGATATTGAATAAATCAACTATCTTTAAGAATATGGGAATTTGATCCTCAGTACTACGGAGGGTAAACATCATGAAGAAAATGGCAGACATTTTGCCTATGGACTCCGTTCATATGTTTCTGGACAAAACTTAGTCACATGCAAACTCTTGGTTTGAGAGGCACCTAGGAAATATAATTCATAGTTGTCAACTCTGTGCTCTATTGAAGATGTAGGAAATGGGAAGGGAAGCTAGAAAATAACAGTACAGACTCTCTCAAAATTCTCTGAGGCCTGTGGGTTTGTACTCCAGGGACCCTGGAGGCCTGCTCAAACCAGAGACCCAGGAGGCCCACCCGAAACAGAGACAGTACTACCTGACTCCCAGGAGACCAGCTGTTGCCCAGCTCACAGAGCTCTATATTCCTCCAATGAGGCTGGATCCAGTCAGAGACACTCACGACAGTTAACATCAGAGATAACCAGTTGGGGAGAGGCAAACTCAGGACCATAAACAACAGAACCCAATGCAAAATCTGCTGCTCACTCAGAGGACCTATAGGGCTCTTACCCATCATCTATAACAGGGTATCTCCTGCCCTCTTCTGGCCACTGAGAGAACTGCATGCAGGGGGACCACAGACAAAAAGTCAGCCAAAGAACAATTCACCAATATAAATAAAAATGAATACATTTCTCTTTCAGAAAGGCATACAAATGTATGATCAAGGCAAACAACACCGAAAATGGGGACAGTCTGGCCCACGTCCCTTGACCCTTACACTAAAGTGATCATACAGTTACACAGGTCGAACAATTAACATTCAGATTACAGTGAATATGTATCCCATTTGTCCTCATTGAAATGGATCACCACATCCAGGATGATTTTACAAGATCCATTCATTGTCCTGAAAATTGCATGCTTTCCTTTTTACTTTTGTAGTTATTAATCAGCAATCCAGTCTGGAAATGTACCATGCTTTCTTTATGCACTCATCTCGTAAGGGACCACTTGAATATTTCCAAATTCTGAATATTATAAGAGAGCTTCACTGAACATGGTGGAGAAAGGGTGTGTATACTAGGATGAGTCAACATTAGGATATATGCCTTGGTGTTGTATCTTGAGGTTTACCCATTACCACCTTCCTGAAGAAACTGCATTCTGATCTCCAAAGTTGCTACAGAAATTTGCATTGCAAATCTACAGGAGACTCTCAATGTTCCCCTTGCTCCATACCCAGTAGGAGTGAATTCTCTTATGTGTTACTAAACTAAGTTATGAAAGGTATGAAAAAATATCTCAGAATAATTTTGATTGGCATTTCTGTAGTGTCCAAGGATAATAAATATTTAATATGAGTTTCTAAGTCATTTAAGTTTCTTCAACTGTATTATGCTTATGTATATAGCCCATTTAAATTACGTTTTAGTTTTACAAATCTTGTCAAATATAAGCCCATTAGTGAATGTGCACAGGGAAATAATGTTTAACAATTTCTGTAAATGGTCATTAAAAAAAATCATTAATGACAAATTAGAAAATGCTCTCTCAATGAACTCACAGAATTGGCAGACAAGTTGTAAATAATGGAATTCATTGCAAAAGTCCAGGACAGGGACTGGAGACATGGCTCATCTGTTTGAGAATTTGAATCCCAGAGGACCTAAGGGGCAATTAACAATTCTCTTGTCACATCACATCCCAGTGAAATCCACTGCCCTCTGCTGGCCGCTGGCAGAATTGCATGAAAACGAATATGGGGAGGTGGGACGGAGACAACAGGCATGTGGGGTAGCACCCACATAGAGGTAGGCATTCTGGGGAGAGAATAGGGATTTTATGGGATGAAACTGGAAAGGGACAGAATATTTGAAATATAGATAAAAATATCCACTACAAATTGCAAAAAAAGAAATAATTCAAAACTGTAAGACCTCCGCCCAAAAGAAGCTATGATATATATCAAAATGAACTCAGCAAAACATCATTATCAATAACAACAAACAAACCAACAACAAAAATAGTAAAAATGTTCATTCCTCTACAATTGGTGGAATTCATTAAATATGCAGTCATAGTTGATGCTATATTTCAAGGAATCCACAAGCATCAAAGTCTGTGTGTCCTGAACATTTTACATTCCCATACTGAATTGTTTTATTTCCAATTAGATGTATTAGAGAAATACTTCTGTGTTTCTCCTTTGTTTGTCATTATAAAGGAAGCTAAATTTGTCAGCACAGGGATAAAGCAAGGATATATTTCATCATGAAGGGGGGTTCCACAGAGCATGACACACTGTCTACATCAAGAGCACAGTTTCCTGCATAGCTCTGGCTGGCTGTGAACTGATGATGAAGCCTACGCTGCATTAGACTTGCAGAAAACCACTGTTGCCTTACACTTGTGCTGTTACAGGAGGAAGAACCACACACGACTCAGGACGGCCTTGTGAGTGAAGGGTTAAAGGTCACATTTTTATTTATAGACAAACATGAATTTATTCAAGAACATTTTAAATTGGGGAGTCAATGAGTTCAATGTATATAGCCTTAGGAATATTAATTAATTAATATTAATTACATACACTAAAGTTAACAAATGAATAAAAAACTTCAAACTTAAACAAATAAAAACAAATGCATAAAAGAACCAAACTTCAAACTAAAAACCAAATATAACAAGTAAATTAGTCAGCATTCAATTCATGCTGATTTTTCAACATGTAACTCCAGCCTGTTGCTGGCCTTGCAAACACAGCAGAACGGCAGGTAAGATGGTAAAATCTCTTCAAGAGGAATGTAGACCTGCCTCATACAGGGTGGTTGGTTGTTGATGGACAAGTCGTCAAAGGGTTAAACGTGAGGCGTGTTCCATGCCACATCTCAAGGTCTTTCAAATTCAGCCCAAGATTGGAAAGGTTACAAGGACTGAGATGCGGGAGGTGTTGTCAATCTTTGCACCCTCAGTGCTCCTGCTGGACAGGTCTGTCTCTGAGAGCTGTGGTCCTGGTCTGGGCCATGGGCAAGCGTCTGCTGGAGTGTTCAGACCTAGGGGGGGAAAAGGCCTGGTGAGGACCTGCCATGTCACTTCTCCCATACACAGCGCACAATTCAGCAGGATAATCCAGGATGATCTTTCATCTGAGGTCATTTTCTCATGGCCAGGACACAAGGGTAAGAGATCCCACAGGCCTGCATATTTTCCCAGCTTTTAAAACTGCTAAAAATTGAACAGTGAACAGCAGATAATTCCAATCATCCATATATATTATATTTTAAAATCATGTAGCAATGTCTCAACGTCAGTTGAGGAGAGATGTGAACAACCTAGAAAACAATAGGAAGGCCTTGGAGGCCTGTCCATCACTGAAATGAAGACTATCATTATTCCTCCACTGCAGGAATATGCCTGGGGTCCAAATACAACCTCGATATCTGCAAAGACCCAGAGAAACAATATCTAAAGAAGTACATGCACACTGAAGTGATATTATATTTGGCAAAAATATACTGCATGGAAATCTTGCCAAGGGTAGGCATTGAACTCTAAAGGAGATACACATGCAGAAAATAATCTATACCACTCCTTTGTTTATGGTTATCATAAAACTATTTGTGGGGAGACTTAAAGGCACTGGGCTCAGATAATACAAGAGAGCTCGACTGGAGGGATCAGTACACAATAGCCAGAATCTCTATGGATCACATACACTTCATGGATGGAATTTCTTTTAAAATGGACAGGAATAATATTCTGAGCTGCTCCTAGCTGACAGATGCTGATAACTATGATGAAAGTCACACACCCAATAAGACAGTTTATAAGTACAGGTAATCTACTTGGGTCCTCTCATCCTGTGCTTTCAAATCATCTCAGTGACACCGAAATGATGCCGCATCTTCTCAGACAAGGCCTTTTGCTCAGTGAACAGTTTGTTCTGATTCAGGGCGTCCTACAGACTTTCCTACATTCTCTCTTCATCCTGGTCATTAGAAGATTATATTGTCCATGGAGACAGGCATGTATACAGAGACAGACAGACAGACAGACAGACAGACAGACAGACAGACATACACACCTTTGAACTCACCCAAATATATTTGTTCACACATACAAGCAGAGTATTTTGCAGAATGTGCTTAGTTTCCCAGTTAATGGTAATAGAAGAGATCACCCAGTCTACTATTGTGGCATAAGAAAAAAAAAAACCTGGAATGGGGTAAGTACACAGTGAGCATAGGCTAAAGACAGCTCAGCCAATAAAGTGTATTCCCCTTAAAATCAGAAATTAGAAATGTGACATTTAGGCCTGTTAGCCTAGCCTCCTTAGCAAGGTCACAAGGCTGTGCACAGGAGGCTGATTTCAGGCAACAGAGCACTGGGTGGGGGCAGGTGAGCCTCTTCTGTCCTCTGCTCACTGTTTCCCAGTGCATGCAAAGTGAGCTGCATTTTTCAATATGAGGACCCTTTAGGATACAGTACCTGACCGGGGAGCCAAACTACCAGCACAAACAGCTAGGAAATCTCCATAACCACAATCCAAGGTAAAACTTGGACTGGGATGCTATCAGATATATTTCGAGTGAGATAAGGCTGACTGATTCAAAGTCAAATGCTGGCAGGTATAATCAAACTCAGCCACAGTCCATGGAAATGCTGGACAACATTGTACCTTTTCACTTTCTGACTGGTAGACTTCTGGATAATTTTGCTTCATGGCTGCTCTGAGGTGAACCACTACCACACTAATGTGCCACAGTTTCTCTGCTGACACCTACTTCTTGTTCTGGAATCGCTGTGTCAAAGGTTGAACTTTCACAAGAGTTGTACATGGCTTCTCACAGGGCTACCCATTTGACACCTCCAGCAATGTCTGAGGGTCATCACTTTTCTAAACCCTCCTTACAGATGATTTTCACTCAGAACAAATGATTTTGAATAACAATGGTTAAGAGTGCCACAGACCCAACACAGGGTGAGTGCTGTGGACTATTCTGAGCCTAAGTTTCTGTCTGAGGCAAAGATGTGATTCCACCTCAGCATAACTCCTGGACATCTTCTGCCTGCAGATTCAACTCTAAGCAAATTAATCTTTCAATTAACAAATTCCAGAGCAAACTCCAAAGCCAATGTATATTCAACCAAGTTTAGGCCAATCTGGAAAGAAAGTGGTGGCAGGTAATGATTAACATAACCAGGATGTTGAGAAGAGACAACAAGCACATGACCTTCCAGTGTTACTGTACACCGAGAGCAAAGGAGGCAGAAGAGCCCTGAGTCAGCACTTTCCACACTCAGGTACATGGACATCACACAGCAGCCTCTCCTCACATCCCTGTACCCTATTCCTCAGATTTCTCCAAGTAATGTCAATGTTGATGAATAGTTTTCCCACTGTAATAATTTCAATAGTAATCAAAACCCCATTAAGAACAGTTTAAAACTAATTGGAAACATTGTGTTTCCTCTTCTTCTCTCTTTTACATTTCTATATGTGTACATATAGACTAATACAATATATATAAATATGTGTCTGTGTTCAGAAACTTGTTGTGTTCACACACACACACATATGCACAAACACACATATACACACACTTCTATATGTAAGCACCCATACCGCAAACACTTAAAACAAGCAACTCCCAATGTAACATATGTACCATAGCCATAACCATGTTCACACATCTGTGCCCAACGACACAAACACACACACACACACACATACACACACACACACAGAGTCAGAGAGAAATGGAGAGGGGGAGGGAGGGAAGGAGGGAGGGGTGCGGAGAGAGAGAGAGAGAGAGAAATCATAAGTGAGAAGCAGAAAAGAATGGGGAGGCCATCCTTCTGGAAGCACAGTTGTTGAATACAGATTAGGCAAAGGAAATGTGTCAAGTGAGAGCGTAGACACTGCTCTCCATCCCTTATAGAGTAAACCTGTATGGGGAATGCACTTCTTGGGCACACGAGGTTGAGAGAGTTGGAGAAAAATTTCCCTCTAACCCTCACATATCTCACACAAACCCTCACCCTGAGAGAAGCCTTTCTTACATCCCTGTTCATCCAGTCAGCTCCAGGACAGAAGCCCCAGGAAAGAACACTAAAACACTGACATAGAACAGGACTGACACACTGCTTCTCAAGCTCCGTCACTATGAACCACGATTTGGACAGGCAGAAGGGACCATTTTCAATGTACGGGGAAAAGGAGAGAAAGTCCACAAGCCCCATCATGATTGACAATGAGAGACATTCTTTTAGCAATTGAACTGAACTCTAATCAGTTCTGTGCACTACAAAGACGGCTACCACATGGCATCCCTCTAGCATAATGGCATGTAAGTGTGCAATGTGTGATCAACAGATCCCCCTTAAGGAAATGCATTTTCTAGTTGAGCAGGAGGATTTGGTTGTCAATCCTCCAGTTTCTTGCATGAAGCTAGAATCACAGAAAGTTTTGTAAATGGGCAAAGAAATGAACAACTGGATGAGACCTAGGAGAGTTTCTGGATAATTTGGAGAAAGGTTAAATTGGTTTGACTTGGTTTCTGCTTAGATATCAGGAAAACCTGCCCTTGATGCTTCATTCATCCTACCTGAGGCTGCTTGTTACTCGGATTTTCATACTGGCTTCCCCACAGAACCTTGTTGTTTCCTTAATGGATTCTTCCAGTGCAATCTGATCCCTTAGAAGCCTCTTGTACTCATTCCATGCTCTCTGGGCATTGTTCTTCAGCTCAAAACACTCAGTTAGGAGGGGGCAGAAGCTGCGGCTGAGACACAAAGAAAAAATGGTGAATCCCAGCCAGGCTCCAACTTCCTCCAAGTCCATTCCTCGTTCTAGGGTCCTGATCAGAAGAGAGCCCCAGATTATAGTCCAAGTCCACAGTAGCCATGGAGCATAACCTAGAGACAGGTCAAATGGAGAAAAGAGCAACATTCCAGAAGACTCAGGGCACTTCTCAAAAACCTGACACCATTGATTCAAGTTTTTCCTAGAAGAGGACATAATCCCTGTGTGTACTTATATGTCCTTTTTATTAGAATGTCCCTTGGAGGCCAATCTTTCTATGTGTCCTGTGTGTGTGTGTGTGTGTGTGTGTGTGTGTGTGTGTGTGTGTGTGTGTGCTGTGTGTGTCCTGTCAGAGCCCCAGAGCATCAGGATTGATTGATGACTCCATCATTGTTCACACATTTTCTATGTACAGGATCCCTATTTGGGAAGGACAATGACTGATGAATCTCACAGTCTCTTTCCATTTGTTCAAACTATCTACAAGAGGTAAAAATCCTAGAGCCTTCCTTTGAGACAGGCTTCCTGGTATGCTTCAAACACTATAAAGCCTGATCCTCACTTTATTTCAAAGATAAGAATGGGCTGACATATGCTTGCCTAGTGCTGGGGTCACAACCTTGTAAGTTACTCACCAGTACCAGTCATTTTCCAGTGTAAGGTTTTTACATTTGACCAAAGCGGTATTGATCTGCTCGCTCATTTTCTTCATGTCGGTCATCACTTCCTCGTGCTGCATCATGAGCATCTCGGACTCAAACTTGTTCCTGTGGCAGGGCGTGGTCCAAGGATCAAATAACATTATGAATGAAGGATACAAGAATTATATGAATTTAGACTGAATCCTGAACTACCCCAGCCTAGGACATGCCACACCCTTGCTCCTTGGTTTTGGGTCCATTTGGTATTTATTAAGTTTATTATTATGGCCGCGGGGA
The DNA here is from genome assembly GCF_021556685.1 of Rattus norvegicus. Classification (NCBI taxonomy): domain Eukaryota; kingdom Metazoa; phylum Chordata; class Mammalia; order Rodentia; family Muridae; genus Rattus; species Rattus norvegicus. Next base: position 21,186,590 of record NC_141548.1, on the reverse strand, counting down.
CAGCAGTGCCAGGAAACAAAAGCAGGGAGCTGATTTGATTGAGCTCCCTGACAGGGTTTGAAGGAATAGACTAGCTTGCCAAGAACATTCGAGGGTCCTGTGCCACCATCCAGGCTCCAACTTAAACCCATGAAGCCTATTCTCCTGTTCTTAGGTAACAATTCTCAATCATAGAATCTATTACTACATGAAAACCCAAAGGAACATGGACAGTATTTACAGGGAAAAGAAATTATAACACACACCAGGAGATTGCCATGTGTGTCCACCTGAGCAGATGTGAAATGTTGTACTGTTCAAAGTGAGGCTCTCAGCCACATCATTATCATTCCATGGAAATTGACATAGGATAATTCTCAGGCCAAATCAGAACACAGAATACCCAGATCTTAAGTTATACACACAAACGCACTCACACATGCATACACACACACAAACTCACACAAAACACACTCTCTCTCTCCCTCTCTCTCTCTCTCTCTCTCTCTCTCTCTCTCTCTCTCTCATACAATTAGAATGCCAAATAAATACAAGAATGTGGCATTATCTCAAAATACAATCAATAAAATCAGAGAAAAGCAATGATACCCTGTTGACAGTGCAGTCACACACTGTGAGGCAGCAAGAGGGATTAGGCCCCTCCAGCTCTTCACAGGACCTATTGAACCCAAAGCACCTCCACGTCAATTACAACAATGATTGGTCATAATCAGAGCACCTAGAAATTCCCACAACGCAACACCTGTCCAGGCTACTTAAACAACACAATGAGAGCACACACTCTACTACCCTTATTCCCAGACTGTAATTCAGGCCATAGGCTATGATTTACGTTTGTAGGAATCAAAATAGCCTGTGCCACCCTCTCATTCCCATCTGATCTTCACATTCTGATGCAATCAGGAAAGTGATTTTGACCATGAGCCCATCCTGGAGTTGTAGCCTACTGTGATGTGAGGAAATGTGGATTTAAACAGCACTTGCACTGTGACTACCTGTCATTTAAATTCTTTCCAGGGTAATCCGCCAGGATTCTCCTGAGTTCATCTCTCTCCTTCTGCATCTTGTGGAGATCAGTTTTGAGGTTCTCCAAACGCTTCATTCTCTCCTCCTCAACAGGTGTCGTGGAGGGTTGGGATGATGCCTTCTGATCAGACTCTGTAGGTAGATAAACACCCTTAAACAGGCATATATGGGGACATAATGTCAAGAAAAACTATGCTTACTCTAAAACAGAAGTCTGAGGATGAACAGTTCTACAGATACAGTGACTCCCTGACAGAACAAGAAAGCTATCTTTAAGCTGAACTCAGCTCAGTCCCTGTTCCCCACCATCATAGACATATGGTGACATATGCCATCATAGATATAGACCACACCTCCTACAGCCATTCTTCTGCACTGAAATTCTAAAGCTGGCCTAAACAAGAAGAATTCGAGGACCTTCTAAGCTAATGTCTGATGTGAGGCAGGTAAGTCCTTGAGTCCAAACTGTTTAACATCTTGAATCCCTATTCACGTGTGTTCAAGTACAAAGTAACTGTGACCATGATATATGACCAGGAGAGTATCCCTCGTGGCATCAATTACCCACGTAGTCTACAGGACACAGCTGAGAATGAAGTGCTTCAACAGCCTATCCTGAGAGAGACACTTTGTTATTCTTACACAGGCACATCCTGGTATTCTTTGACACTGCCCATGACACTAAAGAGATCCAAGGAAAGCCCCTTGACATATAACAGGTCTTGGTTCTCTGTCAAACTAATGATCAGAAATTGTTGTGTCTGGTTCAGCCATTTAGGAAGACTGAGGCTCTAAATCATACTTCCTACTCCTGGAAGGACCAGCTCAAGCCAACCTCCTCCAGGAAGCTCCCCTTTCACTGCCCAGTACTCACTTGACCTCCTCAAGGACCTTTCCATTCGTCTTGTTCTCCAACGTGATAGAAGGCTGGCCTCCCTCTGCCTTGGTCTGGTCTCTACATGGATATGATTGTCCCTCCAAAATAGACTGAGGATCCTGGAGAACATGCCTCCTCGGGAACCCATTAGGAAATGAAGGGAAATCGCTCAGGCAGTTGGTGTCACCACAACACTGCTGACATCACAGAAGATTCTATTGTCTCCTGGATACAAGAGAATTTCCAGGGAAGACACTAGCGGTGATGTTACTGGGAAATGCCATAGCTTACTTGCTAACTACCTCTACCCAGACTGACCAGTTTCTGCAGTGGCTTTTCCAGAGACTCACTTTTGAGCGAGGGAACACCCATTCGCACACTCTCCTTCCAGAGCTTCAGAGTTCTCACTGCTTCATTACAACTCAGTTGCTGAGGAGAGGGAGAGTTGTATCAGGCCTTGAAACGGATAGAACATATTTGTTAACAGCCAAAGATCTAAAGACCTTGGATGATGAATATTCTTCTTCCTGAAATGTATAAACCCAGGATCCAGGGTCCATGCATGTGACATATAATCCAATTCCCACAATTTTTTCTGTTCCCTAGAGGCCAATATTTCTTTTCCTACACCTTTAAATGTATGCAAGTTGGAGAATGTTGTTTCATGGAGTGTGCCTTGGAGGAGGAATGGTTTCAATATATTCACCCATGTTTTTTCCTGAAATCTCTGTCTTACAACCCCATTTTGTGCAATGGAACCTCACTTTTCCTGGCAACATAGGTGCTCAGGTATAGGGCAAACATCAAATTGTAAACTTTCTGTCCATTTTTAAAAGTTAAAATCCCCAAAAGTGAGGGACCTGAGACCCAAGCGAGAGCCATGGAGGGGCAGAATGCAGAGGTGCTGCTGGCCAAGGAAGAGCAGGAGGAAGCAGAGAAGCTGTAGCACATCATGGTGCACAAGGAGCTAGAACTGGAGTTCGACCTGGGCAACCTGCTGACTTCTGACAGCAACCCCCGATGGTGCTGTGCCAGACCACGGCCTTGCTGGAGGCCGAGCTGCGTGCCCTGGAGTGGGAAAACCCAAAGCATCTCATCAACCAGGTGTGGAAGCTGCTGATCAAGGCATGGAGGAGGCGGTGGTAGTGTGCTTGCAGGACCCTGTCACAGGCCTTCCCCGCAGGAAGCCACTGCCTGGCCAAGGGCTCTCACTTGCTGGTAGCAGTTGTTGAGCTTTAAGGGCATCCATCCCAAGAAGAGGACCAACCTCATGTAGGACGAGGTGAATGGCCAGTAGTGATGCCCTTGTGGCTACAAGCCTTACCGGGATGATTCTGAGGAGTGGCTGATGGAGGTCCCTGGGAGCGCTAACTCCATGGAAGACCAGTTCTCCAAAAAGGATTCAGGCCAAGAAGAATGCATGGACAAGAACTAGCTGAACCATCTGTGGAACTGGCCTGCATGCACAAGATGCAGATGCCCAGCTTAGCTGGCTTGCACCTTCCTGACACCAGAGTAAGCGGGAGCTGGGCTGCACCATGCAAGTGTCCAAGGTCTCCAAAGCTTCCTTGGGACACTTCCAGGAGGGTTCTGTTCTACCAGGTCTCCTGGGTATGCACATATTCCACATTCTGGGGAAAGATAAAAGGTTTTCTAGTTCCAAACAATTAGGAGTAAATATGTATTTGTTCACCTATGAGCGTGTGAGTGTATGTGCATGCCTGTGTGCTTGTGTATATGTACACCACAGAACCCAGTGCTTGGCCTCACTAATTAATATCAGCATGGTTACTAACAGTGGCTCTCGTTTATTATTAGTACCTCGTGATTATAGCAAATTATCAGGAGTCTGATCTCCTCAGGAGACTTCATGCTAGCCTAAGGCAGTAGTCTGCAGACTTGTTTCTGACGACCTCTTTTTTCTTTCCTTTTTTTTCTCTCTTTCTTTCTTTTGTTTTGTTTTGAAGACAAGGTCATAGTCGAGGCTGGCCTGAAACTCAGAGATCCACTTGCCTCTGCCTCCCGAGTGCTGGGATTGAAGAGATGAGCCACAACTGCAGGCATCTAAGGACCTCTTCATGTTCTCAAAAATCACTAAGACACATACAACTTAATCTAAATGGATAGAATCTGAATCTCTATCTACTAATCATATAGTAAACATAGGAAGCTTATGAAATGTACTTGTAGGGTATTGGGGAGAAGGCGCAGTTAGGGAATCTCTTGCCATGCAAAAGTGAGGACCAGAGTTTGAATCCCCATCATCCTTGTAAAGCATCATCAAGTTGACAACAAAAACTTTTACTCAATAAGTGTTGAACCCACCATAGGGCACTCTCTCAAATAAATGCTCTGTTTATATTCAGAATATTATTAATTACATGCATATATATGAGTGTGCATGAATTTACGGGCACACACACACACACAGACATGTACAAATGATTTGAAAATGCACATGTAGAAAGGAGAGAACGAACTCCCATGAGTTAACTTCTGATTTCCACATGTGTACAGTGATACCTCTAACCCTAAACATATAAAATAAATAAATATATTTTTAATTTAAAAGTATACTGTTTCTTTTAGTTATACAAGAACCATTCCTTTATCAACCATTCTTACATGGTTGGAATTTTGGTTGGAATTACATTTCACCACACCTCTCTCTGAGGACATAACCAAGAAATATATCCCACATCTGTGAAATGTTTGGTTCTAAATCAATTTAAGGTTGTGGTCTGAGTCCTATCCATTCAGTAGACATCAGACCTCATCCTACCTACCTCATCCAGCACACTGTAGCTGAGTGAGAAACACAATGAGAAAAACATCCTATGCATCTGCACAGACTGTAAGGGAGAAGAATGATTAAGGCTAATGGAGAGCTTGGCAGATTAAAGGGGCACCTCCTCCTGAGCAAATGATACACGAGTTAATTATCAAGTGTTTATAATATCCCAGAACCTGTTCTTGAAGCCATCTTCACTCCATCGCATTCCGGCTTCAGAATCATGGGAAGCAGGAGCAGTGACTTTCCATAAAACTAGGAAAACAAGATGTAGATGTCTCCATCTTCCCTGAAAGCCACGACTCTGAAGAGAGGATTCTAACCTGGACACTTAGACCTTTAGACACCATCTCAAAGAGACTCCTAAAAAGGGTGATATTTAAGCTGACTTGAAGGACAGTGCTGTTTGGCTGTTTAATGCATTTCTAGGTTTGTAAAATGAAGACAATGACTGTTTACCCACAAGTCTTTTGTATAAGAACATGAAAACGTTAAAAGCCACAGGACTGTGCCAGGGAAGTGAAGGGTCTAAGTGGTCACGGTCACCACCATTACTGTTGGCATCGTGAAGCAGGAATGAGAGAGACGGTGTCCACCCAGCAGTGACAGGTGAGAGGTGAGTCTAATGGAAGTCAAGTTCCTCATGCTCTGGACTGAAATAACCAAGACACTGACTGCTGTAGAGATTGGAGGCAGAGGCTAAGGAGATTCCTTCTAGGAATGTGTGTCTTTCCTGAGAGATGTTCCTGGGTGGCCTTCAGTGATCTTAACCACAGTTACTCCTACTGATAATGATTTCTGAGGTTTGTGTCCCATTAGGGTCAATGTGTTTCATTGTGGATTTAGAATCCAGTAGGCATGGAGGTCTAATGCCATAAGGAAAAGTACCTAGTCTCAGAATGGTGGTCTGGGGTTGTTCTGATCTAGGTAGCAATGTGACCTGAAAGGCAGCAGAGAGAGTCATGATTTGAGGCACCTCACAGAGCTCTGAGGAGACTACAGGGACACAAGTGACATGAGGGCATAGATGGAGGCTGGACACAGGAAAGTAGGGGTCTATTTAGGGTACCTCCTACTCCCACCTTATATAGAATCTACCTTAAGCAAAAGACTAATTCACATGAGATGGCCAGGTCTTTCATCTGATCACCTCCTAAATTTTAATAATCATGCTTTCTATCTTTTTACTTCTACTCAAAATCCCAATTCACTGGTGTGTCCATGTCTCTGCTAGTTACTTTTAAGCAAACATATAATAGTGGATAGAAGCTAAACAGGACTGAATAAAGTATGCATATGAGGACACTAGCTAAAGATTTTGTGTGGGTTTGAGGGGCCAAGGTAGGAGAATGCTAGAGCGTGAGGCAGAAGAATGTGGTGGGGGGGAGCATCCTCCTCAAAGCAGGGGCATGTTGCAAAAGGGTGGGATGGGGTTTGTGGAGGGGAAACCTGGATGGGAGATAACATTAGAAATGTAAATAAAGTAACCAATACAAAAGCAAAAATATAAAATCAAAAGATGTGTGTGGGGAAGCCTGGGATCTTTGATCTGAGAATGCAGGCCTTGAGGGAGTCAGTAAGCTGCATCTCCCTGATGCTCCTAAGGCTTCTCTTTACAGGCTCCTTGTCCATATCCATCAGCCACAGGCTGAAAATTTCAGGATAAGACAAACAAAATAATGTAATTCCTTCCTTCTGAAAGCCATTATCTTTATCTGTGGGATGATTTTTCTCCCCAACAGTACCGCGCTTACTATGAAACCTTTAAACTTGTGGACAGAGCTGAAGAAGACTTCCAAGTAGGTGTAATTTTTTGTGTTCTACTGTTAGAAGGTGCGCTATGGTATTTGCTAGAGAATTTAATAAAGCGCCAGATGAATCCATAAATGTAATTTTATAAAGTTTTCAAAGAATGATGTTTTTTATGTAAAAGAAAAGCATCTGATATTGTTTCTATGAGCAAAGAATTGGCATCAATATTTCAATCTCTAGCTATGCAAGTGTGGATTTTCCAAAGTAGGTCTTAATACTACCTCAACAAAATTTCCTAGGCTTATCCAAGAGCTTAGTGTTCCTGTTTGTTTTACCTGAAATGCTGACAAACTGGTCTGATGACAGCCATGTCCAGTTACAGTCCACTGGGCAGGGATCCTCACTGGTTGATCAGTAAAGTATTAAATCCCTGACACAGTCAGACCTCATGCACAGCAGTTGGCTGGGTGCACTTTGCTCCTTGTCCACTAGAGGGAGACAAGCCTGAACGGTTTAATGTAAATGGAGACTCTCAGTAGCAATGGGCTCCTGCAGTGCTAAGATGTCCCCAGCAGAGCAAACCTGTCTGAAGAACTTCTCAGGGAGCAGGTGTTTCCTTAAAGCACTGAGAATGGCTACACAGGACAACTGAAAACTGACAGCACGTTCAAAGACAGTTCACAGAAGAAGGAACACATATCCTTGAGAAATGTAGAAAACCATGCAGCCTAATCACAGAAATACAGACGCTGAATTAAATGATGGACGGCCAAGCAAAACTCTGTGACCTACATGGAGGTTATTGAGATGTAAATATTCATGATCCTCTGGGAAGTTTGTCAATTTCTACATCCTTCCTGGATAACAGCCGTGCTACAGATACACTAAGAGCCTAAAAAGACCTAGGGTGCCAGCATTTTCAACCTGAAATTCCATTCCAAAGAAGAACTAGAGATATTGTCAAAATTACAGTTTAAAAAATTGTAGCCTTACGATACGTAGAAGAAAAGAGAGAAACGAAAGGTACTACCAGGATAAGGACTAAACAAACAAATTCAAACACACATTTGTATAAAAACTACTTACAGATGGGAATAATAAATATGTCTACAAGAAAATATCTTGCAAAAATAAATCAAAAGCATGAATCACAGTTGCTCTTGTCCATAATACTTTATGTTTTCCAAGATTTGAGATGAGAAGTATTCCTTTTACATGAAAGTGTATTTGAAAAAGTCTTGAGAGCTAAACTGAGAAAATAGGAGGAAAAGGCACCCAGGGTGAGCTTTGGGTCTGAGGCATCAGAATGAGCAGAGGCAGGCAGGCATGAAGGAGGGCAGCAGGCTTAGGAGCTTCATCTTGTCCCAAGTGTGGGATTCATGACCCAAACCTCACAGAGAAGACGCTGCAAGAGTGGCAGTTTCCACACTGGGGAGTGATGGGTGGGTCAGCAGTAGGAGCTAGAGTTCTGGCAGTTTATAACTGGGGGCTTTGAAATAAGGGCAGTCTGATAGATGGACTTGGGGGCTCACACTGGGATGTGGATTATGACTGGGGAAGGCAGGGGCACCAGGGAGCACGATAGCATGTGTCCCACCTGATACAGTGCTGCAATCTTTGTACTGGACAAGGTAAGGAAGTAATGAATCTGTAAAGAGCCTGGCCCTGGTTTTTCATGCTATGAAACCAACCGAATTGGAGGGAGGGTTATTATAGAATTTATGTACTTGAAAGGGGACATAGAGACTCTATGTGCAGGGGCAGAGAAGCCTAGTTGAAAGGCTCCCCTCAAAAATAGAAAGGAGTCAAAGGCTCTGTCCTCTGAATGTGAACAAAAGCTAATGTTAGGCACAGCAGAATTCAAATCACTAAGGTTAATGATTGAATTCAACTATGTGGCTATAGGATAGCACCAGGAGTAAATCTATTACAGCTGGTGGTTTTTGAGCAAGCACCATGGCCATCAGAATACAAAGGGAAAAGCACAGAATCATGGGAAATCAAAGTGGTAATACCATGACACATGGCAGAAAGATTCAGGCAAGATAGAGCTAGATTCAGGTAGCAGGGGAAAAGGAGATAAGTACACAGTGGCTTAGGAAGCAGAGCTAATGAGATCTACCATCTGACATATTGGAACCACCATGTGACTCATGGGACCTACCATGTGACTCATGGAATCCACCATGTCATTGGAGTCTGTGTCTTTTAAGTTCCATTGCAGTTGACCACTTTTTGTCTCTGAGTGTCTGTGTTCCCATAAAATGCTTGTGAATGGAGAAGCAGTGTGAAAGAGTGTCTCTTCCCCCTAAATTTCCAGTTTTCCTGGACAAAATGTTATAACTCCTGGCTGAGATTCCTGTGGATTTTCAGGACCTTAAGTAACAGTTGATTGGCTTTGTCACTCCTCTGTCGCTGTGATTAAATATGTGTACAAAAGCAACAGTTAAGGGAGAGAAGTTTACTTTGTTTTATAGTTGCAAGATGCACCACAGTGGAAAGTCAAGCCAGCAGGAGCTTGAGAGCTGTTGTACTGACTGCAGGCAGAGAGCAGAGGAATACGCTGGTCTTCAGATCACTTCATCCCTCTTATCCAGTCCACTGTCACAGTCAACCACAGAGGGTGGGTCTTCACACTTCAATTAGTCTAATCAAAATAGTTCTGCACAGGCATGTCCCGAGGCTAACCTACATCTAGTAATGCCTTATATAATAGAGCTAATAATCAAATGATCTTCCACTTGGGTGTCTAGAGGTGTGTCTCCAGGGAGATTCTAGGTGCTGTCAAGTTGATGATCAAGAAACACTAACCACCATGGAAACTATGAGGACAAGTTCTTCATTTAGACTCAAGCCTACTTGCCATGTATTCCTAGACGTTCAGGAGAGTAGAAATTCCATAAATATCAAAACCTGAACAACCTCCTCACTTACCAGTCAGGCATGCTAGACCAACACGTCTGAAACTGTGACCTGGACAAGCACCAGTAGCTTCATTGCCTGGGAATTATCAGAAATGCAAATTTTAACTCTACTCAACCTATTCTCTGGATGAAGCCAATCACCTCCTCTCATTGGACGGCCTGGAATGGATGGCTTTCCCTTCCCAGAATGGCCTCCAGGTGCAGCAAAGCTAATTTCACAGCTAATTACAGTTGGGTGTTTGGGGCTTCCTTTTCCTGCCCTTCACAATTACCTGACTTAGTAAAAAGAATCAGCAGGCCCCATCTGTTATTGACAAGGTGACCAATCCAGTCTTGAGAAAAGCAAGATTTAGAAATCACTATAGTCTTGAAAATCATCACAATGAAGGTAGCTAGGTTTTACCATGCCCTGGCAAAGAATCTAAAAAATTCAGAAAGCTTGATTTTTGTTGTTATTTCTATTAACAGAATGCTAAAACTAAGAAGGACTAAACAGGTGACTCAGGCGACATATAGAACGACATATTTAATTGGGGACTTGCAATTTCAGAGTTTTAGAGCAAGAAAATGTGGCATGAACAGCTGAGACTTCCAGTATTGATGAAGAAGTAGAAGAAACAAATGCCAACTGAGAATGGTGGGGGCCTTTGCAACCTCAAAATCCACTCCCAGTAACACACTGCCATCTCTGGTCCAGACCCTGAAACACTGGTTGTCTTGGAGTCCTCTGGAGCTAGAAAGAAAGAACTCCAAGAGTTGTACAACCTGAGATGTTGCTCATGAAATCTCTTTGATGGCCAATGCTTTAAAAGAATCTGAAACCTCCAGTCCAAAAAAGGATCAAAATTGAACGTTGTCTGGTTAGTCACCTCTAGAGTTAAGTCTGGTTAAGGCACCTTCTGTTTAGGAGGCCAATGAGATTCAGGTGGTGAGAATCTATGACTGGGATCCATATGGTCTCTTCAGGTGCATGAATGTATGAATGAGACCATGATAATTTTCTCTATGTATCTATCTCTCTGTATATTTCTGTCACTTCTATGGATTGGAGACAAAGATCTAAAAAAGAAGGGAAGTGAGCCCTCCTAGGACAACAGCTACTGCTGCCCCTGGGATGATTCACAACTTCCCATAGGCTCATAGGTCATGCTGGCCCATCCATGCTGTACCCCTCTTCTGGCAGCAACTGTGGCTGCAAGCCGGTGCTACTGTTGCTATGATGATGCTAGCAGTAGGAGCTCCTGAGTAGTATTGTGGGTGATGGACACAGGCCCAGAAGGGGTTTTATGGAGTAGGATGGCTATGATGGATGTCTCAGGCACTGTGATCCTGGAGGAGGCTAGTGATAGCCTCTCTATCCAAAAGACTTGATCCTGTTTGGCCTGCTTTTTTGTGAGCAGTTGTGGCTACAACCACACTAATAAATACATTGACTTTGTGCCAGGAACTGTTATTAACTTACACCTTCATCATCCTCCTGAGGGGAACTGCAGGAAGTGGATGCATGACATTGAAATAACCCATTATGAGGCACGTCTTCTGGGCCAGACCCATATCTTACTTAAAAAAAACGACAGCCGTCAGCCCAGCCAGCCCATTACCACATGATAACCCAATGGAGCCACTCCAAGACAGCAGCCAAGTTCAGTTCATCAGACTCCACCGAACAGAGGAGGGACATAGCCGTGGATGTGGAGAGGCCCAATAACAACCCTCATGAGGGGAAATGAACTCCAGGAACTGCTCTGGCTCTGGCCCCTCCAGTTCTGATCAACAGGAGCTCAAAGTTCAGATCCTTCAGGCAGGGTCTGACAATACAGAAACAACCATAGCTGTGGTAGAAGGTGGATATGAGCAGTTTCATCTCCCGTCTTAAGCAGGAACCCAGGTCTGATTGCTGCTACCTCTGCAGTTGTGGCTGCTGCATCCTGCTCTGCTCTGGGGCTGGCTGGAGCCTCTGGCTTCCACTCTGGGCTCCACTGCACTGCACTCTGCCCTTCCTAAAACTGACTGATGCGGTCCAATGTCACACATGGAGAGGTTTATATGGAGCAGTTTTTTCAACATGGAATCAGGTACACTAGGTTGCAGTGGTCACCGACCCAGGATGGTACAGGCCCAGTCCCTCAGCCAATGGACTTCAGCACAAAGGGCTGACCTTCTGGCTTCATCCCATTCATTTTGCTGGGAGAAGGGCAAAGACATGCATACTGCAAACAGTTGACATGCATTTGCCAATGCCAGTGTCCATGGGCCCCTTTTAGAGAGAAGGGACTCCTCACCTTGACAGAAAGAAGACAGGAGGAAACCAAGTGACAAAAAGAAACAGGAGGCAAATGGATGGCAGTTCTTGTTGAACAAGAGACACATAGTCAGAAGACAAAAAATTCTGTATATGGGTTGCCTCTACCTCTGAGATTTGACAATGCCCTCACCTTCATGACCAAAGTTTCCCCTAAATCTGGCAAAGGCCCTAAATGTTTATCTAAAATTACATTGTGCCTAGAAGCTGCAAAACTCAGGATCAGTAAAATAAATGTGTCCATGAGACCAATGAAAATTATGCTAACCTCCTAAGGGTCAGATGCCCCCCATATTGAGATGTTCACTAGATAAACGTTACTAGCCGTTCCCCCATCACATTCTTGGAGACCCTGCAACAGACCCAGAGGACTATTCACAAGGCTGAACCCTTGCTCATGTCTGAGCTTGACCAAATGTTCCAGACTGGAAACCTTATGTGGACAGAGAGGATCCTGACACAGAGCTTGAAACCAACAGTGAAAGCCCATACATTGTGGTCCTCAGCACCCACTGTCACCACACCCAGCTAAACGGGGCTCAGAATATAGGTCACCACCAGAGTCTCAAACACACTAAAGACAACACAGACACAGTTCTTATAATGATAGTCTTCTTATTTTCTTTAGATTTATGTTTCACTAATCGTTTAATTAATTCATACATGTTTGAACACATAAAACATTTTAAAATAGTATTGGTATGATTATAACAACTTTCCAAGCTTAAAACTATAAAATCGTATGTTAAGTTACCAAATATTTTCTACTTCTTCATCTCTCTTGTCTTGATCACTCAGCAAACTTGGTTTAGCACAAATTACCACATGAATGCTAGAGCCCAGTTTTATATGCCATTCACAGAATGCTGCCATGGCAATGATGCCAGCCAGAGTGGGCTTCCAACCTCAATAAACTGTAGTTTTCTTATGTTGTCTCAGTTTGTAGGACAGACATTAAACCCTGATAATCCAAAAGATCAGAAGCAGGGAGCTCATAGCCAATCTAAGCTCTACCTCCAATTCTATCAGCTAGAAATGGGACCAATCTAAGGTCACCCCGGGGAATCTCCAGGCAAAGGGTACATGTTTAATGTCACCAAGATATCGGCTAGTAGTTACTGGGTGAAGATGTTTTAGCCAAGCACAGCAGATTAATTCCAAAAATGACAGTCAAATGTTTTCCAGGCCCCAGAGACTACATAGCCTGCTCACTCTAACAACTTAACCAAGGGTTGAGGAGCCAAATCTGGACCATTAGTAGCTGGTTCCCTCAAGAATTGCAGGACTGAGGGGTATCCACAACACTTATGGCTGCGGACTCACCCTGCAGACTCACCCTGCAGCCAGTGTGGCTCTGCTTCCTGCATCTTGAAATGCAGGTTTTGGGTCTGAGAAGGCAGATCCTCTAATGCAGTGTACACAGGCCTGTGACTTCAGGATCACAGGGGATGGGCACACCTAGTTTTATTGGCATAAAAATGTTTTCCAACTTACACCACATCCCAGGATTTTGGGTGCTTCCTATCAGTCTGCGTCCTCAGTAACACTTCTATTGCTGGACGTTTCTGTTTATCTATTCTGGACTTGTTATCTCACTGAAAAAAATTTCTTTTTAGACAAACTCTAAGCTGGCTTTGAACTTACTATGTAGTCCTGGCTGATCCAAACTCACAGGGATCCTCCTGCTTCATATTCCCATGTGCCGGATTACACACATGTGCCAACATGCCTAGAATGTCTCTCCTTGAAATATGGATGTGTTTTACTTGTGAATGTTGGTGTTGTACATACAGTATACTTAAGGACTGCAATTTGGAGATTTTTTTTGTTTATGAAGCTTCCTCTGGATCCTTTCCCTACTTTTAACATGCCTGCCATTTCATGCTGATTTGTACATGTCCTACCACATGAATTCCTTCCCCATTCCTAAAACACATGCCTGAGAATCAACTTAATGAAGGGGTGTATGTTCGCAAGCAATTGGAGGCCACAGTTCACCATGACAGGTTGAGCAGCTGTCTATATGGTATCCACCCTGAGAACACAGAGGGCAATGAATGCTTATGCTCCACTCCCTTTCTCTTCATATTCAGTCAAGGCCTATTGATTGATCAGTGCTGTTCACTGTTAAGATTTATTGTGCAACTAGCCTGACCCCAGTAATCTCTCAGGGTATCCAGAAGGTTATATAATCAAGGTGTGGTCCATTTCCTCAGGCTCTTCTTTTTTTGTTTTTCTTGTGTGTGTGTGTGTGTGTGTGTGTGTGTGTGTGTGTGTGTGTGTGTGTGTTTCTTTGAGACAGGGTCTCACTATGGGCTGAAGTTGGTCTTCAACATGACTGATCCTCTGTCTCCAGGGTGTTAGAATTACAGGGCCTAACCACCACATTTGCCTGAAACAGGAAAACTCCGCAGATCTAAATGTATTTGTTTCTTGCTGATCAAAAAGAGAAAATGACAATGACAAGCTAGGCCCAATGTCTTTGCTGCCTTCCTGCTGCCTGCTGACTGGACTGTAGAATTCTCAGCTGTCTCTCCAGTACCATGACTTCCTGCGTGCCCCCCTCCCCGGCTCCCCATGACAATAAAAGACTAGACCCCTGAAAATGTTAAGCCAGTCCCAATTTAAATTTTTCCTTTGTAAGAGTTGTCGTGGTCATGGTGTCTCTTCATAGCAATAGAACATTGGCTACGACACTGGTACTATGTCTGATCTTAAACAACTGTAACTCAACCAGGCATGATGTTAGTAGAACATCCAGGTGAGATGATGTTGGGGCTAGAAGCTCACAGAGAACCCCAACCAACAGGTACCTGTAAGGTCTCATGGGCAGGGCTCTGTTTTCTTTAGTGTCCTCTTTCTGTCTATCTTGCTGATTTTTATTCTCCCCATGAACAGAGTGTAAAAATACGTTGTCTTTACTCCTAATTCCTTAGCCTTTCCTTTAAGCCTGAGTTTATGGGACAAGGTTTCTTTTTTTAAAGATATATTTATTTATTTTATAAATAAATAAATCTTTATATATTTTTACAGTGTATATGAGTACACTGTAAATTCAGACACACCAGAAGAGGGTATCAGATCCCATTACAGATGGTTGTGAGCCACCATGTGGTTGCTGGGAATTGAACTCAGGACCTGTGGAAGAGCATTCACTGCTCTTAACTGCTGAGCCATCTGTCCAGCCCGGGGGCAAGGTTTCTTACTAGAATCTTCACCTTTGCAATATTTCTAATCTCTGGACTCTTGGGCCCTGAAGAACAAAATAAGAACCAGGTTCTCAGAGACTCTCAAAGAGAAGAAATGAAGTCCATGAAGTCAGTGAAAATTTTTACCAACCCAAAGTCAAACTGATTCAAATCAATGCTGGCCCACTAAATTATCAGACCATCTTCAAGAGAGAAAGTTCCCAGTACTAGGGAGATATGTTGAAATTTGAGCTTTGAATCTCATTTCAGATGAAAGCCATGTGGACTGGGAGCAGAGGCAGGAGGGTCTCTTGGTTGTGTTAAGCCTGGGCTGTGCATTGAGAGCCTTTCTCAAGAGAACAGTCACAAGGAAGTGACATGGAAACAAGCTGTTATCTCAGGGGATGTCACTTTATATGATTTGGTGGTTTAATCCTGTGAAAAACTCAGATATGGGGTGACAGTCTAATGGCAGAAGCTTGTCTAGCACAGACAAATAGAAGGACAGGAAGGAGGGAGGAAGAAGGGCCAAAGGTGAGCGATCCTTCAGACATTCAAATGTGAATAATGCTATCCCTAAGGACTGGAGGAGAGCTAGCTGTCCCACACTGGAGCATTGCTCACAGCTGATGCACTTCAGAAACTGGAGATGATTGTCCCTGTGTTGCTGTGCAGAAAGGACTGTAAGAGCAGCAAAGACAGTGGCTGCGCCCATTTCATGGATGCTTTAGAGCAAGACACCTTCTGGAGAGGTTTCCAACTAAAAATGTTCAAATGCTACCTCTGAGCTTTAAAATTTTATAGCTTAGGTAAAATCAGATTTTTCTTGTTATTTCCAAATGAAGTTTTGAAGGTTTTCAAGTTGTTCCTCTAGAGGGAGCCCCAGGACTTGAATATTCTGACAGTGAACCTCCCCAGGCATCTCCCCAGGGGTCAAGGTTTAATAGGGGAACAGTTAGTGATTTTTTCACAGCTCTTTTTGTTTGTGTGAGTGAGCTGTCCCTTGTCCACAACAGCTCTTTGTTTTCCTCAATGAGGAGTGTTGCTCATTTGTGAGCCATCATTAACTCAAAGTGGAATGGTTAAAAATATTTATCCTGTTACAATAGGCTGCATCTTTTAAAAAGCTCACTAAAAAACAGCAAAGAAAACAAAACTCTGTCTTTTGAGAAGACTTATACTATGTCACATTGTTTACCTAGCTGTAGTGCTATATGAACACTATTTCAAAGGAAAAAAAAAACTTTGTTTACATTGAAAAAAAAAAAAAAGGTTTCAGAGCTGCAGAGGAACAGCCTTGAAGGGTGCTACTGACATGGAGACTCCAGGCTCAGCCTCAGCCCATGAAGAAGAGAACAGAACACAGAAATCTTCCTGTTCCTGCTAGCGCTGTGGCAGCCCACACCTGCCCTCCTGATGCTTGGGGAACTGAGACAGCAGAGCCTGGAGTCTGAGGCTACAAAGGGAGGCCCTGTGCTTCCTCATTACCAAGCCTAGTATAGCACAACACAGCACAACTGTGAAATGGGTCTCTCCTGCTCTTGCAGTTGCAAAGGGAAATGGGATGTAGCTTTGCACAGTTCTCAAGTTCCCTCTGAGTCTCCCCTCTCCAGCTCTGAGCCCAGTCTCCCCAGTTTGTTGGATGTGAATTCTAAGACCCCAAATTCATGTGCAAAATCTTTTTCCTATAATCCAGCTTTTCCTCAAAGCCACCAAGAATCAGAAGCTAAACAAAAAGCCACAGCTTCTCAAGAACTTTTTACTTCTTTCGTTTTCAAGGGCCCAGGCCACCATCAAGGAGACTAAAGCTGGGGTGGGAAGAGCATGAGAAAGTCTCAGAGGTGTTGGACCTGTACTGGGAAGATCTTTTCAGATCCCCCTGGAATGCTCTGAACTCACAGATGGGATTTAGAGGTGGGACTCTTTATCCTGGTATCTAGATGTGGAAATGACACTTCAACTCCTATTTGGGGGTGGCTTACCCAGGGAGCTTGACTCAGTGGTTGAGAGCATTGGACTTTTTTCAGAGAATCCAAGTTCAATTCTAGCAAGAACCTGTCAACTCACAACTGACAGGATCTGATGCCCTCTTTGGCTTTCTAGAGCATCAGGCATGTGAAGAGCAATGGGGCAGGGGAAGAAAAGGGGGAAGGGGTCAGGGAAAGCAAAGGGGTTAGAGAGTCAGGGAACATGAGAGGCTAAAGAGTCTCTTTTATAGCAAGCCAGGCCTACCTGGCTGTTGCTAGGTAACTGCTGGGTGGAGTGTAGAATGAATGCCAACATTAACAATAATTCTGGTACAAATGCAAATGTCTGCATCGAGTTCTCAAAAAATCCTTTGATGGTCTATTTGTTGGGACACAGCCTGGTTCCCAATCGTTTTTGCCTCAGGACCCACCTTCTTAGAAACTTGCTCTCTTGCTGAAGACTTGGTCTACTGCTCCTGCTGAATGGCCTGCTTCTCCCTTCTGTTCTGCAACACTGATTGGATGCTAAGATTCATTCTTAGGCATTGTGACGTTTGAACCTTTACAAAATATATTATTTTTATTCACCTCTCTCTCTCTCTCTCTCTCTCTCTCTGTGTGTGTGTGTGTGTGTGTGTGTGTGTGTGTGCAATTGTGTACATGATTGCCACTGTGTACTATGTAGTAAAGTGTAACTTTTGGGAAGAGTTCTCTTCTTTGGACCTGATTCCAGGGTTCACACTCAAGTCACCAGGCTTGGTGGCAATCTCCTTTACCTGATGAGCTTGTTGGTCCAGTCTGAGCTTTCACTTTTCCCTTAGCCTCTCTCTCACCACCAATCACAAGAAAGCAATCTCTGCAGTGTTACTTTTGGTCCTATGTGACTTTCTTATGTCCCAACAACTAAACATTTTAATTAGAATTCAACATAGTAACTAAATTGCTGAATTTAATAGGAATTACAGAATGTGGGCTTTTCTGATTCTGTCTTGCTTTCCATATTCTTAACTAACAGTCTTCTATACAGTAGAACAGTCATCATTTGGACCTTTTTGGTTTCCTTAAGATACATTTTTAAAAAGCTTTGATGTTTAATTTGCTCCTCAAATACCAATTTTCAAACTAGGAAGTGAGTGTTCTATGAACTTCAAATGAGAACCCACTCAATAGATTTTTAAAAACGCTTTTGAGTCATTCAAAAGCTGTTTCTACCTCCTTCTTTGCAGGCCTCAGAATTCCTAGGAGGCCTTTTGTTTACTAATGAGAAAGCAGACTGTGGTGGAGCAGTGGATGCACTGACACTGTCTCTCCTCTTGCTGTGCCATCCATGCAGATGCCTGAAGCCTTGGAGGAGCTAAATGGTAGACTTTCCTGTGTCTTCCAGAGGAGAAGAAAACACCATCCAGAATCCAGCTTGCATGGGTGGGGGCCTGAGGACAACCTTGGTTGTTACGCTACAGGTGCCGTCCACCATTTTTATAAACCGGGAGTTTTCATTGCCTCGGAATAGGACAGGTCAGCTGGGCTGGCTGGCTAGGGAGGACATGGAGTCTCTGTCTCCCCTGCAAAGGTGTGTGCCACCAAACCAGGTTTCTTTATTGTTGTTCTTTTAATTGGCTCCTTTTGTTTGGACTGAAGTTTATTGTCTGGGTTTCTTGCTCCATGGTTTCCATGTGAGCAGGAGAGGCCATAAAATGTCTGACTGACTGTGTGTTGTGTATGATTGTCCTTGAGTCTGGTATAAAAGTGAACCAGAATGTTGCTTTCTGGCTTAGTCTTGCTTGGTCACACTCAAGGCTTAAGAGGAACTTCTTGAAGGTTTAGTCACACAACAAAGGTTGTATAATACTCTAAGTCCCTGACTCTGACATCTGAGATGACTAAGAATTTACTTCCTTTCATTTTCCCCGATTTAGGTACAGTCTGGATTAGGTAGATGAAATGTGGAATAAATTACTAATAGTAAAATGATTGTGTCCTTAAATTCATTAGGGCCAAACTATTGGAAAAGGCTGGATCTGGTGCAAATATTGAGACTTTTCCTTGCCTGTGATAGCCCAAAATTAGGCAGCCAATACACAGAGGGCAGCATTTCTCCAGCTATTGAGGGCCACAGGTCCCTCTGTCTGCTGAGCCATTCTCTAGGGATTAGGGGTGACACTATTTTACTGTACTGTAGAGAAATGCCGTGAGGCAACTGTTCCTAGTTTTCCAGAGGCAGGGCACCCTAGGATGGTTCGCTCACTCTCACCACACTGAGATACAGAGGAGGTGAACGTCCTCAAGCAGAGGATCCTGGTGCTCTGTCTGCCAAGGAAGCTGCAAACCTGAGGACGTGGACTTCATGGTCATTTTCTCACGAGAAAGTAACTTTCTTTATAGCTTAATTAGACAGAAGCACCTCTAACACGTCTAAGAGTTGGATAGCTGACATGTTTCTCATTCTGCAAGGTGGTTTGGGTCACTAAGATCCAAGATATGCTATGGCTAGGGAAACAGCTTCTGGAGAGACTAGAAACAGTGGGAAACTTTTATCCTGCTTTGTCTTTAACAGAAATGAAACTGAATAAACTGTGCATTGGCTGACTGGGCTGTGTACCCCGTGTCCAGTTTAATATGACCCTCACCTGGTACCTCAATGTACCAGACTGTAACAGTGAATTAATTAAACAGCTTTGGCTCCTTAGTGCAGTCATGGCACCTGCCAAAGAGTTCTCTGATTTTGAGAATGAAACACACACACACAGGCACACACACGGTCAATGTCTGGACATTTCTAATCTTCCTGACAGCTACCATACACCTCCATTCCACCCAGCATCCCAGGATTAACACCTTTTAAATCTATGTTTTATCTTTGCTGCCTGTTGCCTTCTGGGAAACAACCCACTCCCCCAATAGGGTCCTATTCCCTTCAACCTACATTGTAGGCTGCTTTCTCTCCTGTAGCTCTTAACTCTGATCCTTCTAACTCTGGATCATGGTGATTCCCTTCATCCTCCACTCCCTCCCAATCCCTTGCCCTGTCCTTCTGTCTTTCTGTCCAAACATTGGCAATGGCAACTCGAAGCCCTCAGGGACCCTCAGGTCTGGAAGTGCAGCTTTTTGGGAGCCAAAATAAGACAATTATGAACACCGGATATTGATACCATACACATACATTCTTGATATTGAATAAATCAACTAACTTTAAGAATATGGGAATTTGATCCTCAGTACTACGGAGGGTAAACATCATGAAGAAAATGGCAGACATTTTGCCTATGGACTCTGTTCATATGTTTCTCAACAAAACTTAGTCACATGCAAACTCTTGGTTTGAGAGGCACCTAGGAAATATAATTCATAGTTGCCAACTCTGTGCTCTATTGAAGATGTAGGAAATGGGAAGGGAAGCTAGAAAATAACAGTACAGACTCTCTCAAAATTCTCTGAGGCCTGTGGGTTTGTACTTCCAGGGACCCTGGAGGCCTGCTCAAACCAGAGACCCAGGAGGCCCACCCTAAACAGAGACAGTACTACCTGACTCCCAGGAGATCAGCTGTCACCCAGCTCACAGAGCTCTATATTCCTCCAATGAGGCTGGATCCAGTCAGAGACACTCATGACAGTTAACACCAGAGATAACCAGTTGGGGAGAGGCAAACCATAAACAACAGAACCCAATGCAAAATCTGCTGCTCACTCAGAGGACCTATAGGGCTCTTAACAATCATCTATAACAGAATATCTCGTGCCCTCTTCTGGCCACTGAGAGAACTGCATGCAGGGGGACCACAGACAAAAAGTCAGCCAAAGAACAATTCACCAATATAAATAAAAATGAATACATTTCTCTTTCAGAAAGGCATACAAATGTATGATCAAGGCAAACAACACCCAAAATGGGGACAGTCTGGCCCACGTCACTTGACCCTTACACTAAACTGATCATACAATTACACAGGTCCAACAATTAACATTCAGATTACAGTGAATATGTATCCCATTTGTCCTCATTGAAATGGATCACCACATCCAGGATGATTTTACAAGATCCATTCATTGTCCTTAAAATTACATGCTTTCCTTTTGCCTTTTGTAGTTATTGATCAGCAATCCTGTCTGAACATGCACCATGCTTTCTTTATGCACTCATCTCGTAAGGGACCACTTGAATATTTCCAAATTCTGAATATTATAAGAGAGCGTCACTGAACATGGTGGAGAAAGGGTGTCTATACTAGGATGAGTCAACATTAGGATATATGCCTTGGTGTTGTATCTTGAGGTTTACCCATTACCACCTTCCTGAAGAAACAGCATACTGGTTTCCAAAGTTGCTACAGAAATTTGCATTGCAAATCTACAGGAGACTCTCAATGTTCCCCTTGCTCCATACCCAGGAGGAGTGAATTCTCTTATGTGTTACTAAACTAAGTTATCCTGAAAGGTCTGAAAAAATATCTCAGAATAATTTTGATTGGCATTTATGTGGTGTCCAAGGATAATAAATATTTAATGAGTTTCTAAGTCATTTAAGTTTCTTCAACTGTATTATGCTTATGTATATAGCCCATTTGAATTACGTTTTTTTAAATATAGTGTTTTAGTTTTTCAAATCTGTTTCAAATATAAGCCCATTAGTGAATGTGCACAGGGAAATAATGTTTAACAATTTCTGTAAATGGTCATTAAAAAAAATCATTAATGACAAATTAGATAATGCTCTCTCAATGAACTCACAGAATTGGCAGACAAGTTGTAAATAATGGAATTCATTGCAAAAGTCCAGGACAGGGACTGGAGACATGGCTCATCTGTTTGAGAATTTGAATCGCAGAGGACCTAAGGGGCAATTAACAATTCTCTGTCACATCACATCCCAGTGAAATCCACTGCCCTCTGCTGGCCGCTGGCAGAATTGCATGAAAACGAATATGGGGAGGTGGGAGGGAGACAACAGGCATGTGGGGTAGCACCCACATAGAGGTAGGCACTCTGGGGAGAGAATAGGGATTTTATGGGATGAAACTGGAAAGGGACAGAATATTTGAAATATAGATAAAAATATCCACTACAAATTGCAAAAAAAGAAATAATTCAAAACTGTAAGACCTCCGACCAAAAGAAGCTATGATATATATCAAAATGAACTCAGCAAAACATCATTATCAATAACAACAAACAAACCAACAACAAAAATAGTAAAAATGTTCATTCCTCTACAATTGGTGGAATTCATTAAATGTGCAGTCATAGTTGATGCTATATTTCAAGGAATCCACAGGCATCAAAGTCTGTGTGTCCTGAACATTTTACATTCCCATACTGAATTGTTTTATTTCCAATTAGATGTATTAGAGAAATACTTCTGTGTTTCTCCTTTGTTTGTCATTATAAATGAAGCTAAATTTGTGAGCACAGGGATAAAGCAAGGATATATTTCATCATGAAGGGGGGTTCCACAGAGCATGACACACTGTCTACATCAAGAGCACAGTTTCCTGCATAGCTCTGGTTGGCTGTGAACTGATGATGAAGCCTACGCTGCATGAGACTTGCAAAAAACCACTGTTGCCTTACACTTGTGCTGTTACAGGAGGAAGAACCACACACGACTCAGGACGGCCTTGTGAGTGAAGGGTTAAAGGTCACATTTTTATTTATAGACAAACATTAATTTATTCAAGAACATTTTAAATTGGGGAGTCAATGAGTTCAATGTATATAGCCTTAGGAATATCAATTAATTAATATTAATTACATACACTAAAGTTAACAAATGGATAAAAAACTTCAAACTTAAACAAATAAAAACAAATGCATAAAACAACCAAACTTCAAACTAAAAACCAAATATAACAAGTAAATTAGTCAGCATTCAATTCATGCTGATTTTTCAACATGTAACTCCAGCCTGTTGCTGGCCTTGCAAACACAGCAGAACGGCAGGTAAGGTGGTAAAATCTCTTCAAGAGGAATGTAGACCTGCCTCATACAGGGTGGTTGGTTGTTGATGGACAAGTCGTCAAAGGGTTAAACGTGAGGCGTGTTCCATGCCACATCTCAAGGTCTTTCAAATTCAGCCCAAGATTGGAAAGTTTACAAGGACTGAGATGCGGGAGGTGTTGTCAATCTTTGCACCCTCAGTGCTCCTGGTGGACAGGTCTGTCTCTGAGAGCTGTGGTCCTGGTCTGGGCCATGGGCAAGCATCTGCTGGAGTGTTCACTCCTAGGGGTGGAAAAGGCCTGGTGAGGACCTGCCATGTCACTTCTCCCATACACAGAGCACAATTCAGCAGGATAATCCAGGATGATCTTTCATCTGAGGTCATTTTCTCATGGCCAGGACAGAAGGGTAAGAGATCCCACAGGCCTGCATATTTTCCCAGCTTTTAAAACTGCTAAAAATTGAACAGTGAACAGCAGATAATTCCAATCGTCCATATATATTATATTTTAAAATCATGCAGCAATGTCTCAACGTCAGTTGAGGAGAGATGTGAACAACCTAGAAAACAATAGGAAGGCCTTGGAGGCCTGTCCATCACTGAAATGAAGACTATCATTATTCCTCCACTGCAGGAATATGCCTGGGGTCCAAATACAACCTCGATATCTGCAAAGACCCAGAGAAACAATATCTAAAGAAGTACATGCACACTGAAGTGATATTATATTTGGCAAGAATATACTGCATGGAAATCTTGCCAAGGGTAGGCATTGAACTCTAAAGGAGATACACATGCAGAAAATAATCTATACCACTCCTTTGTTTATGGTTATCATAAAACTATTTGTGGGGAGACTTAAAGGCACTGGGCTCAGATAATACAAGAGAGCTCAGACTGGAGGGATCAGTACACAATAGCCAGAATCTCTATGGATCACATACACTTCATGGATGGAATTTCTTTTAAAATGGACAGGAATAATATTCTGAGCTGCTCCTAGCTGACAGATGCTGATAACTATGATGAAAGTCACACACCCAATAAGACAGTTTATAAGTACAGGTAATCTACTTGGGTCATCTCATCCTGTGCTTTGAAATCATCTCAGTGACACCGAAATGATGCCGCATCTTCTCAGACAAGGCCTTTTGCTCAGTGAAGAGTTTGTTCTGATTCAGGGCGTCCTACAGACTTTCCTACATTCTCTCCTCATCCTGGTCATTAGAAGATTATATTGTCCATGGAGACAGGCATGTATACAGAGACAGACAGACAGACAGACAGACAGACAGACAGACATACACACCTTTGAACTCACCCAAATATATTTGTTCACACATACAAGCAGAGTATTTTGCAGAATGTGCTTAGTTTCCCAGTTAATGGTAATAGAAGAGATCACCCAGTCTACTATTGTGGCATAAGAAAAAAAAAAACCTGGAATGGGGTAAGTACACAGTGAGCATAGGCTAAAGACAGCTTAGCCAATAAAGTATATTCCCATGAAAATCAGAAATTAGAAATGTGACATATAGGCCTGTTAGCCAAGCCTCCTTAGCAAGGTCACAAGGCTGTGCACAGGAGGCTGATTTCAGGCAAGAGAGCACTGGGTGGGGGCAGGTGAGCCTCTTCTGTCCTCTGCTCACTGTTTCCCAGTGCATGCAAAGTGAGCTGCATTTTTCAATATGAGGTCCCTTTAGGATACAGTACCTGACAGGGGAGCCAAACTACCAGCACAAACAGCTAGGAAATCTCCCTAACCACAATCCAACGTAAAACTTGGACTGGGATGCTATCAGATATAATTCGAGTGAGATAAGGCTGACTGATTCAAAGTCAAATGCTAGCAGGTATAATCAAACTCAGCCACAGTCCATGGAAGGGCTGGACAACATTGTACCTTTTCACTTTCTGACTGGTGGACTTCTGGATAATTTTGCTTCATGGCTGCTCTGAGGTGAACCACTACAACACTAATGTGCCACAGTTTCTCTGCTGACACCTACTTCTTGTTCTGGAATCGCTGTGTCAAAGGTTGAACTTTCACAAGAGTTGTGCATGGCTTCTCACAGGGCTACCCATTTGACACCTCCAGCAATGTCTGAGGGTCATCACTTTCTAAACCCTCCTTACAGAAGATTTTCACTCAGAACAAATGATTTTGAATAACAATAGTTAAGAGTGCTACAGACCCAACACAGGGTGAGTGCTGTGGACTATTTTGAGCCTAAGTTTCTGTCTGTAGCAAAGATGTGATTCCACCTCAGCATAACTCCTGGACATCTTCTGCTTGCAGATTCAACTCTAAGCAAATTAATCTTTCAATTAACAAATTCCAGAGCAAACTCCAAAGCCAATGTATATTCAACCAAGTTTAGGCCAATCTGGAAAGAAAGTGGTGGCAGGTAACGATTAACATAACCAGGATGTTGAGAAGACACAACAAGCACATGACCTTCCAGTGTTACTTTACACCCAGAGCAAAGAAGGCAGAAGAGCCCTGAGTCAGCAGTTTCCACACTCAGGTACATGGATTTCACACAGCAGACTCTCCTCAAATCCCTGTACCCTATTCCTGAGTTTTTCTCCAAGTAATGTCAATGTTGATGAATAGTTTTCCCACTGTAATAATTTCAATAGTAATCAAAACCCCATTAAGAACAGTTTAAAACTAATTGGAAACATTGTGTTTCCTCTTCTTCTCTCTTTTACATTTCTATATGTGTACATATAGACTAATACAATATATATATAAATATGTGTCTGTGTTCAGAAACTTGTTGTGTTCACACACACACACACACATATGCACAAACTAACATATACACACACTTCTATATGTAAGCACCCATACCGCAAACACTTAAAACAAGCAACTCCCAATGTAACATGTGTACCATAGCCATAACCATGTTCACACATCTGTGCCCAACGACACAAACACACACACACACACATACACACACACACACAGAGTCAGAGAGAAATGGAGAGGGGGAGGGAGGGAAGGAGGGAGGGGTGCGGAGAGAGAGAGAGAGAGAGAGAGAGAGAGAGAGAGAGAGAGAGAGAACAGAAATCACAAGTGAGAAGCAGAAAAGAATGAGGAGGCCATCCTTCTGGAAGCACAGTTGTTGAATACAGATTAGGCAAAGGAAATGTGTCAAGTGAGAGCGTAGACACTGCTATCCATCCCTTATAGAGTAAACCTGTGTAGGGAATGCACTTCTTGGGCACACGAGGTTGAGAGAGTTGGAGAAAAATTTCCCTCTAACCCTCACATATCTCACACAAACCCTCACCCTGAGAGAAGCCTTTCTTACATCCCTGTTCATCCAGTCAGCTCCAGGACAGAAGCCCCAGGAAAGAACACTAAAACACTGACATAGAACAGGACTGACACACTGCTTCTCAAGCTCTGTCACTATGAACCACGATTTGGACAGGCAGAAGGGACCATTTTCAATGTACGGGGGAAAGGAGAGAAAGTCCACAAGCCCCATCATGATTGACAATGAGAGACATTCTTTTAGCAATTGAACTGAACTCTAATCAGTTCTGTGCACTACAAAGACGGCTACCACATGGCATCCCTCTACCATTATGGCATGTAAGTGTGCAATGTGTGATCAACAGATCCCCCTTAAGGAAATGCATTTTCTAGTTGAGCAGGAGGATTTGGTTGTCAATCCTCCAGTTTCTTGCATGAAGCTAGAATCACAGAAAGTTTTGTAAATGGGCAAAGAAATGAACAACTGGATGAGACCTAGGAGAGTTTCTGGATAATTTGGAGAAAGGTTAAATTGGTTTGACTTGCTTTATGCTTAGATATCAGGAAAACCTGCCCTTGATGCTTCATTCATCCTACCTGAGGCTGCTTGTTACTCGGATTTTCATACTGGCTTCCCCACAGAACCTTGTTGTTTCCTTAATGGATTCTTCCAGTGCAATCTGATCCCTTAGAAGCCTCTTGTACTCATTCCATGCTCTCTGGGCATTGTTCTTCAGCTCAAAACACTCAGTTAGGAGGGGGCAGAAGCTGCGGCTGAGACACAAAGAAAAAATGGTGAATCCCAGCCAGTCTCCAACTTCCTCCCACTTCTCCAAGTCCATTACTCCTTCTAGGGTCCTGATCAGAAGAGAACCCCAGATTATAGTCCAAGTCCACAGTAGCCATGGAGCATAACCTAGAGACAGGTCAAATGGAGAAAAGAGCAACATTCCAGAAGACTCAGGGCACTTCTCAAAAACCTGACACCATTGATTCAAGTTTTTCCTAGAAGAGGACTTAATCCCTGTGTGTACTTATATGTCCTTTTTATTAGAATGTCCCTTGGAGGCCAATCTTTCTATGTGTCCTGTGTGTGTGTGTGTGTGTGTGTGTGTGTGTGTGTGTGCTGTGTGTGTCCTGTCAGAGCCCCAGAGCATCAGGATTGATTGATGACTCCATCATTGTTCACACATTTTCTATGTACAGGATCCCTATTTGGGAAGGACAATGACTGATGAATCTCACAGTCTCTTTCCATTTGTTCAAACTATCTACAAGAGGTAAAAATCCTAGAGCCTTCCTTAGAGACAGGCTTCCTGGCATGCTTCAAACACTATAAAGCCTGATCCTCACTTTATTTCAAAGATAAGAATGGGCTGACATATGCTTGCCTAGTGCTGGGGTCACAACCTTGTAAGTTACTCACCAGTACCAGTCATTTTCCAGTGTAAGGTTTTTACATTTGACCAAAGCGGTATTGATCTGCTCGCTCATTTTCTTCATGTCGGTCATCACTTCCTCGTGCTGCATCATGAGCATCTCGGACTCAAACTTGTTCCTGTGGCAGGGCGTGGTCCAAGGATCAAATAACATTATGAATGAAGGATACAAGAATTATATGAATTTAGACTGAATCCTGAACTACCCCAGCCTAGGACATGCCACACCCTTGCTCCTTGGTTTTGGGTCCATTTGGTATTTATTAAGTTTATTATTATGGCCGCGGGGACAGCAGTGCCAGGAAACAAAAGCAGGGAGCTGATTTGCTTGAGCTCCCTGACAGGCTTTGAAGAAATAGACTAGCTTGCCAAAAACATTCGAGGGTCCTGTGCCACCATCCAGGCTCCATCTTAAACCCATGAAGCCTATTCTCCTGTTCTTAGATAACAATTCTCAATCATAGAATCTATTGCTACATGAAAACCCAAAGGAACATGGACAGTATTTACAGGGAAAAGAAATTATAACACACACCAGGAGATTGCCATGTGTGTCCACCTGAGCAGATGTGAAATGTTGTACTGTTCAAAGTGAGGCTCTCAGCCACATCATTATGATGCCATGGAAATTGACATAGGATAATTCTCAGGCCAAATCAGAACACAGAATACCCAGATCTTAAGTTATACACACAAACGCACTCACACATGCATACACACACACAAACTCACACAAAACACTCACTCTCTCTCTCTGTCTCTCTCTCTCTCTCTCTCTCTCTCTCTCTGTCTCTCTCTCTTATACAATTAGAATGCCAAATAAATACAAGAATGTGGCATTATCTCAAAATACAATCAATAAAATCAGAGAAAAGCAATGATACCCTGTTGACAGTGCAGTCACACACTGTGAGGCAGCAAGAGGGATTGGGCCCCTCCAGCTCTTCACAAGACCTATTGAACCCAAAGCACCTCCACGTCAATTACAACAATGATTGCTCATAATCAGAGCACCTAGAAATTCCCACAACCCAACAACTGTCCAGGCTACTTAAACAACACAATGAGAGCACACACTCTACTACCCTTATTCCCAGACTGTAATTCAGGCCATAGGCTATGATTTACGTTTGTAGGAATCAAAACAGCCTGTGCCACCATCTCATTCCCATCTGATCTTCACATTCTGATGCAATCAGGAAAGTGATTTTGACCATGAGCCCATCCTGGAGTTGTAGCCTACTGTGATGTGAGGAAATGTGGATTTAAACAGCACTTGCACTGTGACTACCTGTCATTTAAATTCTTTCCAGGGTAATCCGCCAGGATTCTCCTGAGTTCATCTCTCTCCTTTTGCATCTTGTGGAGGGCAATTTTGAGGTTCTCCAAACGCTTCATTCTCTCCTCCTCAACAGGTGTCGTGGAGGGTTGGGATGATGCCTTCTGATCAGACTCTGTAGGTAGATAAACACCAGTAAACAGGCATATATGGGGACATAATGTCAAGAAAAACTATGCTTACTCTAAAACAGAAGTCTGAGGATGAACAGTTCTACAGATACAGTGACTCCCTGACAGAACAAGAAAGCTATCTTTAAGCTGAACTCAGCTCAGTCCCTGTTCCCCACCATCATAGACATATGGTGACATATGCCATCATAGATATAGACCACACCTCCTATAGCCATCCTTCTGCACTGAAATTCTAAAGCTGGCCTAAACAAGAAGAATTCGAGGACCTTCTAAGCTAATGTCTGATGTGAGGCAGGTAAGTCCTTGAGTCCAAACTGTTTAACATCTTGAATCCCTAGTCACGTGTGTTCAAGTACAAAGTAACTGTGACCATGATATATGACCAGGAGAGTATCCCTCGTGGCATCAATTACCCACGTAGTCTACAGGACACAGCTGAGAATGAAGTGCTTCAACAGCCTATCCTGAGAGAGACACTTTGTTATTCTTACACAGGCACATCCTGGTATTCTTTGACACTGCCCATGACACTAAAGAGATCCAAGGAAAGCCCCTTGACATATAACAGTTCTTGGTTCTCTGTCAAACTAATGATCAGAAATTGTTGTGTCTGGGTCAGCCATTTAGGAAGACTGAGGCTCTAAATCATACGTCCTACTCCTGGAAGGACCAGCTCAAGCCAACCTCCTCTAGGAAGCTCCCCTTTCACTGCCCAGTACTCACTTGACCTCCTCAAGGACCTTTCCATTCGTCTTGTTCTCCAACGTGATAGAAGGCTGGCCTCCCTCTGCCTTGGTCTGGTCTCTACATGGATATGATTGTCCCTCCGAAAGAGACTGAGGATCCTGGAGAACATGCCTCCTCGGGAACCCATTAGGAAATGAAGGGAAATCGCTCAGGCAGTTGGTGTCACCACAACACTGCTGACATCACAGAAGATTCTAGTGTCTCCTGGATACAAGAGAATTTCCAGGGAAGACACTACCGGTGATGTTACTGGGAAATGCCATAGCTTACTTGCTAACTACATCCACCCAGACTGACCAGGTTCTGCAGTGGCTTTTCCAGAGACTCACTTTTGAGCGAGGGAACACCCATTCGCACACTCTCCTTCCAGAGCTTCAGAGTTCTCACTGCTTCATTACAACTCAGTTGCTGAGGAGAGGGAGAGTTGTATCAGGCCTTGAAACGGATAGAACATATTTGTTAACAGCCAAAGATCTAAAGACCTTGGATGATGAATATTCTTCTTCCTGAAATGTATAAACCCAGGGTCCAGGGTCCATGCATGTGACATATAATCCAATTCCCACAATTTTTTCTGTTCCCTAGAGGCCAATATTTCTTTTCCTACACCTTTAAATGTATGCAAGTTGGAGAATGTTGTTTCATGGAGTGTGCCTTGGAGGAGGAATGGTTTCAATATATTCACCCATGTTTTTTCCTGAAATCTCTGTCTTACAACCCCATTTTGTGCAATGGAACCTCACTTTTCCTGGCAACATAGGTGCTCACATCTAGGGCAAACATCAAATTGTAAACTTTCTGTCCATTTTTAAAAGTTAAAATCCCCAAAAGTGAGGGACCTGAGACCCAAGCGAGAGCCATGGAGGGGCAGAATGCAGAGGTGCTGCTGGCCAAGGAAGAGCAGGAGGAAGCAGAGAAGCTGTAGCACATCATGGTGCACAAGGAGCTAGAACTGGAGTTCGACCTGGGCAACCTGCTGACTTCTGACAGCAACCCCCGATGGTGCTGTGCCAGACCACGGCCTTGCTGGAGGCCGAGCTGCGTGCCATGGAGTGGGAAAACCCAAAGCATCTCATCAGCCAGGTGTGGAAGCTGCTGATCAAGGCATGGAGGAGGCGGTGGTAGTGTGCTTGCAGGAGCCTGACACAGGCCTTCCCCGCAGGAAGCCACTGCCTGGCCAAGGGCTCTCACTTGCTGGTAGCAGTTGTTGAGCTTTAAGGGCATCCATCCCAAGAAGAGGACCAACCTCATGTAGGACGAGGTGAATGGCCAGTAGTGATGCCCTTGTGGCTACAAGCCTTACCGGGATGATTCTGAGGAGTGGCTGATGGAGGTCCCTGGGAGCGCTAACTCCATGGAAGACCAGTTCTCCAAAAAGGATTCAGGCCAAGAAGAATGCATGGCCAAGAACTAGCTGAACCATCTGTGGAACTGGCCTGCATGCACAAGATGCAGATGCCCAGCTTAGCTGGCCTGCACCTTCCTGACACCAGAGTAAGGGGGAGCTGGGCTGCACCATGCAAGTGTCCAAGGTCTCCAAAGCTTCCTTGGGACACTTCCAGGAGGGTTCTGTTCTACCAGGTCTCCTGGGTATGCACATATTCCACATTCTGGGGAAAAATAAAAGGTTTTCTAGTTGCAAACAATTTGGAGTAAATATGTATTTGTTCACCTATGAGCGTGTGAGTGTTTGTGCATGCCTGTGTGCTTGTGTATATGTACACCACAGAATGCAGTGTTGGCCTCACTAATTAATATCAGCATGGTTACTAACAGTGGCTCTCGTTTATTATTAGTACCTCGTGATTATAGCAAATTATCAGGAGTCTGATCTCCTCAGGAGACTTCATGCTAGCCTAAGGCAGCAGTCTGCAGACTTGTTTCTGACGACCTCTTTTTTCTTTCCTTTTTTTCTCTCTTTCTTTCTTTTGTTTTGTTTTGAAGACAAGGTCATAGACCAGGCTGCCTGAAAGTCAGAGATCCACTTGCCTCTGCCTCCCGAGTGCTGGGATTGAAGAGATGAGCCACAACTGCAGGCATCTAAGGACCTCTTAACATTCTCAAAAATCACTAAGACACATACAACTTAATCTAAATGGATAGAATCTAAATCTCTATCTACTAATCATATAGTAAACATAGGAAGCTTATGAAATGTAGTTGTAGGGTATTGGGGAGAAGGCGCAGTTAGGGAATCGCTTGCCATGCAAATGTGAGGACCAGAGTTTGAATCCCCATCATCCTTGTAAAGCATCATCAAGTTGACAACAAAAACTTTTACTCAATAAGTGCTGAACCCACCATAGGGCACTCTCTCAAATAAATGCTCTTTTTATATTCAGAATAGTATTAATTACATGCATATATATGAGTGTACATGAATTTACGGGCACACACACACACACAGACATGTACAAATGATTTGAAAATGCACATGTAGAAAGGAGAGAACAAACTCACATGAGTTAACTTCTGATTTCCACATGTGTACAGTGATGCCTCTAACCCTAAACATATAAAATAAATAAATATATTTTTAATTTAAAAGTATACTGTTTCTTTTAGTTATACAAGAACCATTCCTTTATCAACCATTCGTACATGGTTGGAATTTTGGTTGGAATTACATTTCACCACACCTCTCTCTGAGGACATAACCAAGAAATATATCCCACATCTGTGAAATGTTTGGTTCTAAATCAATTTAAGGTTGTGGTCTGAGTCCTATCCATTCAGTAGACATCAGACCTCATCCTACCTACCTCATCCAGCACCCTGTAGCTGAGTGAGATACACAATGAGAAAAACATCCTATGCATCTGCACAGACTGTAAGGGAGAAGAATGATTAAGGCTAATGGAGAGCTTGGCAGATTAAAGGGGCACCTCCTGCTGAGCAAATGATACACGAGTTAATTATCAAGTGTTTATAATATCCCAGAACCTGTTCTTGAAGCCATCTTCACTCCATCGCATTCCGGCTTCAGAATCATGGGAAGCAGGAGCAGTGACTTTCCATAAAACTAGGAAAACTAGATGTAGATGTCTCCATCTTCCCTGAAAGCCACGACTCTGAAGAGAGGATTCTAACCTGGATGCTGAGACCTTTAGGCACCATCTCAAAGAGACTCCTAAAAAGGGTGATATTTAAGCTGACTTGAAGGACAGTGCTGTTTGGCTGTTTAATGCATTTCTAGGTTTGTAAAATGAAGACAATGACTGTTTACCCACAAGTCTTTTGTATAAGAACATGAAAACGTTAAAAGCCACAGGACTGTGCCAGGGAAGTGAAGGGTCTAAGTGGTCACGGTCACCACCATTACTGTTGGCATCGTGAAGCAGGAATGAGAGAGACGGTGTCCACCCAGCAGTGACAGGTGAGAGGTGAGTCTAATGGAAGTCAAGTTCCTCATGCTCTGGACTGAAATAACCAAGACACTGACTGCTGTAGAGATTGGAGGCAGAGGCTAAGGAGATTCCTTCTAGGAATGTGTGTCTTTCCTGAGAGATGTTCCTGGGTGGCCTTCAGTGATCTTAACCACAGTTACTCCTACTGATAATGATTTCTGAGGTTTGTGTCCCATTAGGGTCAATGTGTTTCATTGTGGATTTAGAATCCAGTAGGCATGGAGGTCTAATGCCATAAGGAAAAGTACCTAGTCTCAGAATGGTGGTCTGGGGTTGTTCTGATCTAGGTAGCAATATGACCTGAAAGGCAGCAGAGAGAGTCATGATTTGAGGCACCTCACAGAGCTCTGAGGAAACTACAGGGACACAAGTGACATGTGGGCATAGATGGAGGCTGACACAGGAAAGTAGGGGTCTATCTTTAGGGTACCTCCTACTCCCACCTTATATAGAATCTACCTTAAGCAAAAGACTAATTCACATGAGATGGCCAGGTCTTTCATCTGATCACCTCCTAAATTTTAATAATCATGCTTCCTATCTTTTTTCTTTTACTCAAAATCCCAATTCACTGGTGTGTCCATGTCTCTGCTAGTTACTTTTAAGCAAACATATAATAGTGGATAGAAGCTAAACAGGACTGAATAAAGTATGCATATGAGGACACTAGCTAAAGATTTTGTGTGGGTTTGAGGGGCCAAGCTAGGAGAATGCTAGAGCGTGAGGCAGAAGAGGGTGGGTGGGTGGGGGAGCAGGGGCATGGGGCTAAAGGGTGGGATGTAGGTTTGTGGAGGGGAAACCAGGATAAGAGATTACATTAGAAATGTAAATAAAGTAACTAATACAAAAGTAAAAATATAAAATCAAAAGATGTGTGTGGGGAAGCCTGGGATCTTTGATCTGAGAATGCAGGCCTCGAGGGAGTCAGTAAGCTGCGTCTCCCTGATGTTCCTCAGGCTTCTCTTTACAGGCTCCTTGTCCATATCCATCAGCCACAGGGTGAAAATTTCAGGATGAGACAAACAAAATAATGGGATTCCTTCCTTCTGAAAGCCTTTATCTTTATCTGTGGGATGATTTTTCTCCCCAACAGTACCGTGCTTACTATGAAACCTTTAAACTTGTGGACAGAGCTGAAGAAGACCTCCAAGTAGGTGTAATTTTTTGTGTTCTACTGTTAGAAGGTGCGCTATAGTATTTGCTAGAGAATTTAATAAAGCGC